>NC_142471.1:60580606-60883636 GCF_049115385.1 Moschus berezovskii | reverse complement strand
TCCCAGGCAAGAATACTGGAGTGGGTTGCCATTTCCTTCTCCCGGGGATCTTCCTGACCCAGGGGTCGAACCTGCGTCTCCTGCATTGGCAGGCGAATTCTTTACCACTGAGCCACCAGGGAAGCCCTGGCTTTTCACAAAATGTTAAACTTCCCTTGCCTTTATTTTCCTTATCTCTAAGACGACTGGGGACTGAAGTCTGCAACTGTAAATGATCTCTTGGAACTGCTGATCTAACATGACGGCCCTGGTCTCACACTACCCTGGAGTGCCCAGATTCTAATATGTTGGCGCACAGTCCTAGGGGTATCTATAATCTTGGCAGGTTTTGGGTCCCAGGTTTTGGTTTGGGAGATGTCATCGTGCTGGTTTTCAAGGCCATCTTCTGGTATTTTCCATAGCATTTCTCTGCTCCAAACAAGTCTGTGGTCTCAGGAGCTCTGAATAAGCCTAAATGCTTCCATCCTGTCTGCTCCGGCTCTGTGCCACTGCCACCGCCAGAAAGCTGCTCGTGGTCCCCTACACTACCCCACAGCAGTCAATTTCCAGACTAAAGCCCAGCTAATCCAGACACCCCTCACTGGGTACCTACATCTAACAACAGCCCCTCCTTTCCATGAAGGCAAGTCTAATAGCCATAGCCATGGCCTCAGTGGCCTTTGGTAATCTGTGGATGTAAAACTTCCAGTCATTCCCCCAAGAGTGCCTTTTTTCAAACATAATTGTCCTCGTGCAGCCATTCAGCATTGTATCAGATCTTTCCTCATTGTCTCATAGTCTTCACAAGGGGTTAATGAATGCCTTGGGACTCTGCTAACTTTTCCCCTATTATTGTTGGGCAATTAAATGCTTCGTATCTCAGTGTGTGTGCCCGTGTGTGCTTCAGTCATGCCCAACTCTTTGCAACCCTATGGACTGTAGCCTGCCAGGCTCCTCTGTCCATACATCCTGCTTTTTGAATACTCTGCGTTATTTTCCTAGTCCACTCAGATGCATTGTCAGTGTAAAACATAAACTTCTTTGTGGCATCTTGTAGTTTGGCAGTCCTTGTGTGTAAGTCTGATTCTTGTGCATTCACCTACATCAGGTGTCCCAGACCTCCTCTGTGCCTTCAGCCTCCCCTTACTGCCCTCCCTCCACCCTTTCCACTCAGCAAGTGGTCTTGCCTAAGGCACTACGTAGTTCTGTCACAGACATCTCTGCCTTTTCAGCTATTCCCTGATTCAGTGGTTCTCAAACTCCAGGTGCACTGAATTGCCTAGAAGACTTATAAAGACAGATTGCTGCCCCCTCCCTGAGTTTCTGACACAGTAGGTCTGTGTGGAGTGGAGAAGGAAAGTTGCATTTCTAGTAAACTGTGGTGGTCCTGATGCTGCTGGACCACGGTCCACACTCAGTAAACTCCTGCTTGGATTCTTTCCTCATGTTTCAGGGGAAATGGGTTAGCTTCTCTAACTTGTATTCTCTGCCTCCCACCCCACCCCACCGACTACCTACCCTCTGAACCATCTTCCCATCTTCTCCCGGACTAGCTCCTACTCTCAATCTCTTTTCTTCTAATGCTTTCAATCTGCACCATTGAAACTTCCCTTTCTCCATCCTTTAAGAACCCTCCCATCACTGCTATTTTAGTAATACCTTTCTCTTACCATTACCCAGTTCTAACTAGAAACCCAAATGTGTTTCCTCCTGTTGCAAATCTTTCCTGAGTTTGAACTTGATCTTCATTCATTGCTTCTATTTCTTATCCATGTATTTCCTTTTTAATTCCCAGAAACTTCCCAAGCTGCTCTATGGAAGGAAGCTATCTGGAAATTTTTAAATTACCCTCCTTCCCAAATCAAGTGACATTTCTTTATTAAGTAATAATAGCAGTTAATGTTCATTGACTTCCACCTGTGTTCCAGGCATTGTACTAAGCACTACATATATATATGTATATACAGGTATATAATCTCACGTGAAGATTATCTTTATATCAATTCTAGGTAGAAAGTATTATTAGAGATTTTTAAAAGTTACGGCTCATAGAAGTTAAATAATTTGCCCAACAGTTTAAGCGAAAGAACCAGAATCAGACCCAGCTCTAACTCCACATCCCACGTGCTTAAACAAGACCCTGGAAAATAATCAGAATTTCTGAACACCTATAAAAATGACAATTACTAGCTCCAGTGACAGAGGTTCCAAACCAGGTATGGCTGAGGCCTAGGAATCTGAATTTTTAATAACACACCCCCTCACCCCCATCCCACATGGTTCTGAGGTGGGTGTTCCCAGGGACAGATACATTTTGAGATGCAGTCCCTCTGTATTGACATAATTGGCCACTTCCTTTCTTTAAACACTTCCCTCAGTTGCTATGATACAACATTTTTCTCTGGCTCTGTGGGCTCTTGAGTCTGCTGTTATCCATCTCCTGCTTCCTCTCCTGCCCAGATCAATGCCCCAACTCTGCCCTCCGCCTTCTCCTCCCTCTCTTGACTGTCCCTGTGAGCCCGTCCACTCGCAGTACTCAACTCAGGCAGATGGTTCCCAGCCTTGCCCTTCTTGTGCCAGCATCCTGGAGAGAGTCATAGAGCAGCAGGACATGATTTTGGAACACGATGAACTGTTGCACAGACCGTGGACAAACGGTGAGGCAGGTGACATTGACTATGGGGCCGCATCGCCCCACATCACCCTCGGTCTTTCCTCTTGCCTCAAAGATCCCTATCCTTTATAGCTTTCTAATCAAACCAGTTCAGCAAAAGAACTGATTATATTACACAGTTACACTAATGTTTTAATTCTCCCACTTATGTGCATTTTTAAAGCCTTTTTTTTCTCTTTTTGTTTAACTTGGGTTTAACTGTTGTTTGCATGTTGAAGACATTTCAAGCTTCACTTGGCAGATGGGGGGGGATTTAGATGGAAACTGGGACCTAAGAGGAAGGGAGGAGGGCCCCTTCTCTTTCCCTTGAAATTGTTGGAACCTGAGACTCAAAGGCAGCTGAAAACACCACTGGAATGGCAGGCCTTGTCCTTTCTTGCCTCCTGTGTACCTAGGCAGGTGAAAGTGAAAGTCACTCAGCCGTGTCCAACTGTTTGTGACTCCATGGGCTATTCAGTCCATGGAATTCTCTAGGCCAGAATAATGGAGTGGATAGCCTTTCCCTTCTCCAGGGGATCTTTCCAACCCAGGGATGAAACCCAGGACTCCTGCATTGCAGGCGGATTCTTCACCATCAGAGCCACAAGGTAAGCCCAAGGGATGAACAGTAATTGCAGCTGCTGCAGACCTGTCCCTAGAAGAGCAGAGGGTATTTGGCTGCCTTCCTGCCACACTCCACACTCGGAATAGCTGACTTCTCTTCATCTTTCAAGTCTCAGCTTAAACGTTCTCTTCTGAGAAACTAGTCCTGACTCCCTCCTTACTTACATAGGCCCTTCTGGGTGATTCTCTGTGTTGGCAGCTGTTTCCCTTCATTGCATTTATCACAGTTTGTAATTATTGTACTTATTTATTTACTTGCTCTTCCTGTCCCCATTTGGACAGTAAACCTCAAGAGGATAGAGACCAGTTGTCCTTGTTCTTCACTATGTTTGTAGCATAATGCAGGCTCACAGTAAATATTCAATGTTTGTAGCCAGGGTGGCTATACCTCCACCACCTGGCACTTAGTGATTAGTTCTTTACCTGAGCTAACTGCCCCCAGTAGCTATCCCAGTGCTGAAAGAGTTGAGATAGTTGGAGAACAGCTGGTTCACCTCACCGCTGGGATAACAATACGGGGTGGCCTGGAGGTGGCATTAGGAAAATTTATGAAAGACTTTGAAAAAGGCAAAATGAATTACTAGGTATCCTGTCTAGCACCCAATCAAGTTATGAGACTTTCAATGTCTTTGAGGTATTTTATACAACTTTTAAAATCATATAAAACTGATAGCAATACAAATAATTCCTGTCAGTAGTGATGCAAATGAATTTTGTCTGGTGGAGGTACACTGATTATTGCCCTGTGTATATTGATTGGGTTTGCATCCGTGTGTAAATTTATATTTATTTTCCTGATTGCCTATATATGTGTTCTTTGCATTCTCCTTTGATCTGGTGGGTAACATTTTGCTTATTGCCTCATGACTTAAGTAAGTAAAATCTTTGACATGTATTCATTTTATATTTGTACCAGAGTCATGATTTTAGCCTTTAAATATATCTTTTTCAATTGAATTTTATGAAAAGCAAGAACTATCAGGCATCAAAAAATGCTATCAAGCGAAAAACAACCTATATGATTTTCAAATCATTTATCTGAAAAAAGATGAATATCTGGAATCTATAAAGAACTGAAACTCAAGAATAACAACAACAACAAAAAAAAACCCAATTGAAAAATAGACAATGGACTTGAATAGACAGGTCTTCAAAGAAGATATAGAATGATGAATGCACATGAAATGATGCTCAGTATTATTCAGTTCAGTTCAGTTCAGTCGCTCAGTCATGTCCGACTCTTTGTGACCCCATGGATCACAGCACGCCAGGCCTCCCTGTCCATCACCAACTCCCGGAATTCACTCAAACTCATGTCCATCAAGTTGGTGATGCCATCCAGCCATCTCATTCTCTGTCGTCCCCTTCTCCTCCCACCCCCAATCCCTGCCAGCATCAGAGTCTTTTCCAGTGAGTCCACTCTTTGCATGAGGTGGCCAAACTATTGGAGTTTCAGCTTTAGCATCAGTCCTTCCAATGAACACCCAGGATTGATCTCCTTTAGAATGGACTGGTTGGATCTCCTTGCAGTCCAAGGGACTCTCAAGAGTCTTCTCCAGCACCACAGTTCAAAAGCATCAATTCTTATTAGTCATTAGGGAAATCAAATCAGAACTATAATGAGATACCACTTCACACCTACTAGGATGGCTATAAATAAAAAATAAAAGAAGAAAAGGGGGAAATAACAAGTGTTGGTGAGGATGTGGAGAAGGTAGGAATATTAAATGTTAGCTATTGTGGAAAACAGATGGTGATTTCTCAAAGATTAAACACAGAATTCCCATATGACCCCACAGTTTTGCTCTTAGGTATATATCAAAAGAATTCAAACAAGAACTCAAACAAATGTTTGTATATCAGTGTTTACAGCATTATTATTCACAATAGCCAAAAGGTAGAAACAACCCAAGTGTCTGTCAACAGATGAATGAAAATGTGATATAGACTGATAGATAATGATGAATATTATTAAGCCATTAAAAAGCTGTAAACTGGGGCACACGAGCATGTAGATGGTCCTCTGAGCCATGGGAATGACTGATAGCATAAGGAGAAAGGAACGCCCAGCCCCAACCCTGCAGAAAATCAGATCCTGAGAAGATATAGAGTGAGAAAGAACTGAATCATGGAAACCAAGACAGAGAGCAACCTTACTCCTGAGGTCTAACAGCTCACTGTCCAGTGACTTGGGGTCACCCCAGTGACTGCTTAACTCTTGTCCTGTGAGAGGACATCATCCACTAGATAGTACTTCTGTTCATAAACAACATTTTCAGCAGCACACTTTACTGTCAAAAATTGTGCAAGATAACATGGGATGCATACTGACACGGTCAAACAAAAAACAAATCTGGACTTAGTTGGGAGAAACTTTTATTCAAAAAACTTTTGCCAGGCAGGAAAGGGACTATTGTGATAGGGAAGGACTGGGTCTTGTTTTCATAGAGGGGCATGAACAGGGCTGCTGCTGCTGCTGCTGCTAAGTCACTTCAGTCGTGTCCGACTCTGTGTGACCCCATAGATGGAAGCCCACCAGGCTCCCCCATCCCTGGGATTCTCCAGGCAAGAACACTGGAGTGGGTTGCCATTTCCTTCTCCAATGTGTGAAAGTGAAAAGTGAAAGTGAAGTCGCTCAGTTGTGTCCGACCCTTAGCTAGAAAGAAGCAAATGTGGGAAACTGGGGTGGAAGGGTGGTGTGATCAGACATTAGATCAGAGAAAATGTTATGCTGAAGCCAGTCTGGTCTCTACGTGCTGCCTCAGACTGAGGGCGGGCCAAAGCTCAGGGGCTTGGAGGAAGGGAAGACACTGAACCGAAGTTTGGTTAACAAGCATCTTGATCCAATTGATCCGTGGGGATGAGCAGTTCAACTCATCATTTATGAGACAAAGAATGGGAATTTGGAGGGTCTGTGTGTAGCTTTGTCATAGGTTAAACAGGGGGCATCTAAGCCTTATCTAAGTCACGTGGGAAAGAGTGGTTCTTTGCAGCAAGCTGTTTTCCACATCACAAAAACTGGGGAATTCCTTTAACTGGCATTGCTTCCCAGGAGCAAAGGGCTCAGGCAAAATTCAGCATCATCCCTAAGCACTGGGGTGTGAGTTCCACGTGCTCAGTCTGGGTGACGCCTGGGGCTCCTCAGTCGATGTATATGTTTCTGCCCTGGGATGCATAGATCATCCCGTGGTGTGACTAGGCTGTGAGCCTCCTTTCCAAAGTGTTCCGAAGGCTTTTGATGTCTTTTCTGAAGGAGTGTCCATGCATGACTTACCAAGAGCCTGTTTTATTACCAAGAGATTCCTGCAAGACAGACTCAGAACCTCTGCTTCCAAACTACTCCCTCCAAAATGCAGTCCTCAGGTGTATGGATTAGTCCTTGGAAATCTGCATCCCATGGGCTGCATTCAACTCACAGAAGAGCTTTGGTCCAAAGTGTGTTTGCTTTGATTTTTAAACATGAATTAGATGCCAGTGTTAAAACTCAGAATACTGAATCTAAAAATTCAGCTTGCTAACTTCTGTAGAAAAATGGATTGCTCTAGCAATTCTGGCCTACATTTCTATTTTATGCTTCCTATACTACTGAAAAAATTCTTGACAATAAACTGTGCCATTGAGAAAGTTCTGTTTATGGATCCCAGTATTACTTTGAGTGGTGCCGTCTATGGGGTCACACAGAGTTGGACATGACTGAGGTGACTTAGCAGCAGCAGCAACTCTTTATTTGGCCCAAGTAAGGAGGGCTTCCCTGGTGGCTCAGAGGTTAAAGCGTCTGCCTCCGATGGGGGAGACCCGGGTTCAATCCCTGGGTCGGGAAGATCCCCTGGAGAAGGAAACGGTAACCCACTCCAGTATTCTTGCCTGGAGAATCCCATGGACGGACAAGCCTGGTAGGCTACAGTCCACGGGGTCGCAAAGAGTCAGACACGACTGAGCGACGGAACGGAACGAAGGAGAGGCCAGAGCCTCCCCCCCATCTCCTGTTTACCACTGTTTCTCAGAACCTATTCAGTCATTTAGGTTATCTCTCTGTCTATAAGTATTTCCATTTCCTACAACCAATTATCACCTTCAGTACCAGGAGAGCTAAAAGTAAAAGGGGTTTTTACTTTCAGAAAATATGTTAATTAAGGCATTATTTAGGAAAATTGCTTACTATTTACATCCAGTTACCTGACCACATAATAATGATAGTGTGTATCCTTAAATACATAACAGACCTACTGTCCTGGATGTTTCATTTGATTATACAACATGCTCTGTATACATTTAACTTGTGTTCATGAATTGTGAAATCATGTAATATGTATTCTTATGAAACCCTGTACATATGTACTTAAATATAACTTTCTCCTGGTAATCTAGCTCATCAATTTAATGTTTAGGCCAGCCAAAGGAACTTACAAGGGTAGAGGTTTTCTTTCCCTCTCTATAGCCTCAGTGAGTGGGGGAATTATGTTTCCCATGATTGTAGGCCCAGTCAGCCCTTGAAGAAGGATCGAGAGTTACAGCAGCCATCAACTTTCATTATTATAATGAGTCTCCCCACTTCGCAATTTCCTGAATAAGACCTGAAATCTTGATACCAACAGATATTATATGACAAAACATAAATGCATCAGTTTTCCAGTGACATTAATATTCCTGGTCTCTACTTCTCATCTCATTGACTTGGTAAATGTCTCCCTATCTCTTAATCAGAAGGCTCCTTATCCACCACTACCTCGGAGAGGGGTTTTATAGACATCCTGTCTCTGTTCTTGCCTCCTGGGAGCAGGCCTAAAAATGACAATCAATTCATTTGGCTGAGCGGTCTGTTGCTGTCTCTCCACTCTGCTTCCCATTGTCCATCCAGCCACAGTATTCGTGCTCTGGTTGCCTCTTCCAGGCACTTTCACAAGTGAGTGGCTGACCTTTGACTGTATTTCAAAAGGTAAGTAAGTATTAGATTGGGTCTCAGTTCATGGGCTGAGCTGTACGTCAGAGGTTGCAGAGTTGCCTTCTGCCAGATCCTGGCTTATAAATGTACAGGAAATACAGCTGACTGTGCCAAGTGTTCAAGGCCTGGGCACTCTCAGTCCTTTGGGTGCTGACTCGAGTCTTTCTCAGCACTTACAGAGCCCCCTGTCTGTCTCCATCTCTGTGCCTACAGGAAATTCATCTCTGACTACGCAAGCATTTATGTGGTGTGAATTCTGAGACCCCAGGAAATCCCATCTATCTACTCCCCAGCCTGTTCTGCCATGCCTGAAATCATTTTAATTGCCAAAATTTCCATTGATCAATTAAAGCTTTACAAACCTCTAAGAACAGTTAAATTTTGTAAATATAAACTTTTTATTGAAGCATAACTTGCAAACGTAAAAGTACACAAGTCACAGGTAGAAATTAACCACTCATGCAGTGAATGCCAGGGTCAAGAAACAGAATATTAATATTCCCATTTCCCCAAAAGCCCCCTCCCACTACTGCCTTGTGCCTGCTTCCAGTCACCTCCTGTATGCCCACCAGGGGAATCGTTATCCTAACTTGGAGCAGACAGATTACTTTTGGTCTTATTTTTTATATGAATAGGATTGTGTGATGTGTATTCTTTTGCAAACACAAAGCTTCTTTTGTTCAGCATCAGTGATGAGACTCATCTGTGCTGCTGCATATAGGTGTCATTTACTTGTTTTTATTGCTGTATAGTATTCCAAGATGGGAATAAGTTGCAATTTATTTAATTATTCTAGTCCTGCTGACTGTTTGGGTTGCTTACAGGTTTTTACTTATAAATAGTGCTGCTGCTGCCGCTACTGCTAAATCGCATCAGTCGTGTCCAACTCTGTGCGACCCCATAGACGGCAGCCCAACAGGCTCCCCCGTCCCTGGGATTCTCCAGGCAAGAACACTGGAGTGGGTTGCCATTGCCTTCTCCAATGCATGAAAGTGAAGGTGAAGTCCCTCAGTCGTGTCCGACTCTCAGCGACCCCATGGACTGCAGCCCACCAGGCTCCTCCGTCCATGGGATTCTCCAGGCAAGAGTACGGGAGTGGGTTGCCATTGCCTTCTCCATAAATAGTGCTAGTGCTTTCTAAGTCAGGTGCTTTGATGAATATATACACACTTTTCTGTTGAAAGTACATGAGGAGTGGAACATATGAGACATAGGACATATATATTTGGCATTAGTAGGTACTATCAAACATAGTTTCCAAGGTGATTGTGCCAATTTACGTTGCCACAACAGCATACAATTATTATAGTCATACCATATCTCCATCAGTACTAGATCTGTTTTCTCCAGTTAGTTCTTCTCTTAGGTGTGTGATGGTGTACACTGTGTTCTTAGTTTTCATTTCTGTGATAACTAGTGAGAACGAGGACTTCATTTTATATGCATTGGCAATTCAGACATCTTGAACTGTCTGTTCAAGCCTTTAGCTAGCTTTTCTATTTTTTTTTCCTTATTTTTAAAGTTCTTCATATAATCTGACAGTTTGTCTACTGCAGTATATTCTCCCACTCTGTGACTTAACTTTTCACTTTTTAATAAAGTGTTTTAAATGAATAGAAGCAAGTACTTTATTTTTGTACTTTGTGGTTAGCCCTTTGTATATCTCATGTAAGAAAATTTCTCCTGCCCTAAGGAAGAGATCCTGGACTATCATGAAAAGGTTTTCCTATGTTATTTTTGAAGGTGACTAATAAGTGTGGTGTGAATCAAGTTAGAAATGAGGGGTTTTTTTTAACCATAATATTAAATTTGCTCATAACTATTTACTAAGAAGTTCATACTTAAACCTATGCCATTAATCATGATATTATATAAATGTGGATCTGTTTCTAGGCCATACTAAAGAAGCAGTTAATTGTTAAATCACAAGAATTTCCTCAGGAACTTCCCTGGTGGTCCAGTGGTTAAGACTACATGCTTCCAATGCAGGGGGTGCGGATTTGATCGCTGGCTTTCCTGATAGTTCAGTTGGTAAAGAATACAATTGCAATGTGGGAGACCTGGGTTTGATCCCTGGGTTGGGAAGATCCCCTGGAGAAGGGAACGGCTACCCCTTCCAGTATTCTGGCCTGGAGAATTCCATGGACTGTATAGTCCATGGGGTCGCAAAGAGTCGGACATGACTGAGCGACTTTCACTCCACTTCAGGGAACTAAGATCCCACATGCAGCCAATAAGTTAAAAAAAAAAATTCCTGAATAAATGCTACTTTCCTCAAGTAAAGCATTTATTATATTCTTACTATGAAGCATGCATCATTCTAGGCATTTTAGCTGCATTGTTTTGTTTCAAACCTCATAACCCACTATGAGATAGGTAGTACTGTTATTTCCATTTTATAGGTGAGGAAATTAAGACTTAATTAAAAACTTGCCCAAGATTTCCTGGGCCTCCGTGGTGGACCAGTGGTAAAAGAATCTGCCTGCCAATGCAGGAGATGCATATTTGATCCTTGAGTCGGGAAGATCCCCTGGAGAAGGAAATGGAAACCCACTCCAGTATTCTTGCCTGGGAAACATGAATATAGGAGCCTGGAGGGCTACAGTCCATGTGGTCACAAAAGAGTCGGACACGACTGAGCAATTAAACAACAGCAATGACCAAGATTTCCTAGCTAGTAACAGAAACCTGACTTGATTGTGGGTCTGGCTGACTTTGAAGTGGAGTTCTTTACTATACTGTTTCTCAAAGCAATATTCCCCCCACCCCACCCCGCCATCAGGCATCGGGAGTGGCAGGGAATAAGGGTGTATGTATAGGGGAGAAGAGTGATGGAGTGGAATGGGAACCAACTTCCCTCACCCCCACCACATACCTATTGTAGTATTTTTTGCTTTGAGTTATACAACATTGGTGTCGATATAAATTTTCATATTCATTAAAACAGCAAATTTTATAGATTGGAAACCATAGGTTCATACCATTTACCAGGCACTTCATATTGATAGACTATTTTGTTGTTATTTTTCTATATATTCTTTCTTTGTTACTAGTCATCCTTGGAGAGTAAGGAGTGACTTTTACATATTTGTAACCCTGATGACTAGGACAGTACTCTGTCCAAAGCAGACACCTGATAAATATTTGTTGTTCTTTTAGTTGTTGAGTTGTAATTGCTAACTTGAGATTTCCTGATCAGGTAGGTTGTCTCTCCAGTATTAATTGATTTTAGTTCAGTTTATGTGATCTATCCCTAACATACATTTTCTATTTTCTCTCTTTCAATAACTGCTGCCTCAAACAGATAAATACAAATCTTTGGCTGAATGATCTGGTAACAACAGATCTGAAATTCTTCAAATGTTAAAACCAGAAGCTATTTCTCATACAATTAGTGAGTTAAAAAAGAGAGAGAGAAAAAGTCAGAATTCGATAGAGAGAGAAAGACAGAGAAAAAACTGGGTCTTATAGAGAAATAAGTATTCCCAGTTCTAACCCCTCACCAGGCCCGTGGCTCTGAGTTTTGTGCTTCTATTTCTTAGGTGCAAAATGGGGCTAATAATACCACATGCAGCACAGGTTGTTGTAAGAGTAAAATGAAGCAACAGACCAAAAAATACTAAGAAGGGTAGAAAATGCTATTAAAGATCAAATATTGGTAGAAAGTAAATTGAAAACCAGGTGGTGCTAGTGGTAAAAAAAAAAAACCTAGTTGCCAATACAGGAGACATCAGAAATGTGGGCTCCATCCCAGGGTCTGGAAGATCTCCTGGAGGAGGGCATACAACCCATTCCAGCATTCTTGCCTGTAGAAGCCCATGGACAGAGGAGCCGGGGCGGGGTGGGGGGGTGCGGTGGCGCTGTGGAGGGCTACAGTTCATAAGGTTGTACAGAGACCAACATGACTGAAGCAACTTAGCAAGCACAAACAGGTGTGTTTGGTTTTATCAATAATAAATAAAAGAACTGAGTAGATATTCAGATATTTATTTAAAAAGAAACTTCTTGACAAAATCAATATAGTTTTTTAAATCATGAAGCTTCCTGCTGCTTTATTTTAAAATTTATTTTTAATCGGAGGATACTTGCTTTACAACGTTCTATTTATTGGTTTCTGCTGTACTGCTTTAAATACTTTAATAAACGTTTTATTGAAGTTTAATCCGATTGCATTTTGAAATTGAATTTACAATAATTTAACTTACATATTTTTTAAGATCGTATTCATTGCATTGGTAAAGTAGGATGAATCTGTAATTTACTGTCAGGGTTAGATGTGGCTTGAACGGATAGATATTGTTATCTACCATTTAGTTCAAAAGATGTAAAGTGGTGAGTGTTATGTGCTAAGGTTTTTGCTATAATGAGCCCCTCGTGAAGGTCAGTGGCATGCCAGTTCAGTTTTCAACAAATATCTAATTGACGCGCTTAATTTCCAAGGAACCGTGTTGGGTACCAAGGAGGAAGCAAAGATGAATAGCAAGAGCCGGAGCGGGGATAAGACTCGAACCCAGTAACTAAGCTGCAAAACAGAATGGGGCATCATAATTTAGAAAAGGGAAAACACAGGGAAGACACGACAGAGCTTAAAATGTTTCCCGTCTGCATTTTCTCTTTTCTTTCTTTTTAAAGTAACTATTCAGATCCCTTTTCACCTGTGCCAAGTCACTTGTCTGCAGAGAATTCGCGACCCTGTGAAATCGGCCCTACCCACTCTTTCTTCTTCCTTTCCTGGCATATTCGATGAGCTCCTCTGCCATCAGGACCACATTTGGAATGGCATCTACTGTGTGGGTGGTGAAGCGATGAAAAGCTATTTTTGTTCTAATTATGAGAACTGTTTTGGGGGGAGGGGTGGCGGAGGAGGCAGATCGGAGGCTGAGACGCTCAGCGAGGATGCTGAGAGGAGGCGTTACTAAGGTTACTAGAAAGAGGACGGCAAGTGATATTCAGGAAGAGTTTTTTCCGACAACGAAACAAATTTTCAAACAAGGGGCGTGGGCTTAGTATGAGCAGTGCCACGCGATATTAGATGCTGGGCTCCCGAGAGGGAAATGAAAGAAGGCCCAGGAGAAAAGAATTCTGCGACTTCGGGGAAGCCGGAAGCCTCTGCCTTCCCTCCTGGCCCTGTTCTTCCAGTGCCTGTGTTTCCCGGGGCTGTTCTAGCTGTAGCACAAGGTCTGCGCGCCCGGGTACGGTGTCATTTAAGTGAAACACGCAGCCGAGCCGAACCGGAAGCAGCGACCAGTCGGGACCCGTAGGGAGAGGCAGGGAGCGGCGGCGGCGGTGGCGCTAACTGTGGAAACTGTTGTGCAGAGGCTTCGCGGCAGGGGCGACGCGGCTGGTGCTGCAGCGGCTCGCTCAGGCCGTGGGTTGTCGCTGCAGACGTGGGCAAAAGAGGGAGGGACGACTCAGCGAGCGCACTTGGCAGAGCAGGGAGGAGGGGAAGGGGTGTGTGAGGCGAGCCTTGAGTGTATTTGGGGTCGGGGAGAAGGACCTCGAAACTTGTTCCTCATATGCTACTAGCTGATTGTTGTTGTTTTTCTTTAATGGCAGATTTTGGAAATACCCCGCGTCTCCCTTCTCGAATTTCTCTCGGTCCTTGTCAGTTGACTCTTAGCCTAAAGTGAGTGTGCTTTTTAATGCAGTGAATTCAGATGGGTGTGCGATGGATGAGAATAAAAGACGAGACGGGGTGCAAGGGTAGGAGGGTGTGGGAACGAGGTGATGACGGTAATAGTAATTAATAGGGTTTTACTGTACCTGACACTGTTCTAAAACTCTATATATGGCAGCTCATTTCTCGACTAGCCCTGTGAGACTGGTACTTTTACTAGCCTCACTTTATAGAGGAGGAAACAGGCTCCCAGAGGTTAAGGAGCATGCCCGAAGAAAGATATGAAAAGTGCAGAGACAGGTTTTGCGTTCTGGCAGGCTGACCCTCGAACTTCCCTCTAAGTTCCCGACAATATTTGTCCCCCATCAGGGTGTGAAGAAATGAAGACATAAGGAGTGAGAGGCTGGTATGGTTTGAATCTATGTGACAGAACAGCTGAAGCAAGTAGTTTACACGATAAAAGGTGTGTGAGATCCAGATGTGTCTTATATGTAAGCAAGAGTAAAGTGGAAACTGCCCTAAACCATCTCAACCTTGGCTAGGGCCTTCCTCTCTAGAGTTCTGTGGGACAGGGAAGAGAAATATACACCCATACACATAAGTTTGAAAATGGAATAATAAAGATCACACTCAAAGGATTTAAATATTGTTTGATGCAGCCACCTCATTTAGCAGACGAAGCCCGAAGAGATGAAGTAATTTATTCAAGGAAGCCAGGACTAGAAACATCTTTTTTGTTTTGAATCTCGTGCAGTGAAGTTTAGGAAGTTCTTTCCATTTTCTACTGTACTTGCTGTAGTGAATATTAGCATTTTTAAAATTTGACATATCATTTGATCTGGACTGTTTCCTCATATCTGTATGAATTGGTATTTATGACAAATAGTCAAATAATCCGTACCTCCCCTGTTAATTTACGTTCCAAATTCAATGTAATGCTGAAACCAGGAGCTGTTTCTAACATATCTGAGTGACAATTGAGATCTTTTAGTATTCCTAAGAATTTTTATTTAAAAATGAATAGAAACAAGAGAAAGTTGTCTAGAGCAAAGGACACGGTGGTTTACCTTGAAGAAACTAGGTTTAAAAGTAAAAGGAACTCATGAAAGAAGTTGGTGAATTTTTTTATCAATTGCTCATTTACTGTTCACAAATCCAGTAAGTCTAATGGAATGAAGTAATCAAAATGTTAGCATATTCCAGACAGGCAGTTTGTAATAGTTGAGATCATAGGCTTAAGAATCAAGTAGATCACCTTAGCCATGCCATATATTTCATCTATATAATTGATTTGCTTAACTTTGTCCTTGATTTCTTCATCTATAAAATGGAGGTTATAGTTCCTAACTTGCAGAATTAGAACCAGTGTTTGTAAAGAAACTAGTATAATGTCTGGAACAAAGTTGATGATAAATGCACAGCAGCTGTAAGTCTGAATCAAATAGAAGTAACTCATTGCTGAACCTTGTATGTAGTGACTTGGCAGCTTCTAGACATGGTTTTAAATGGAAAGCTAAAAGAGTAGCTTCCCTTGTTGGTATTAAGGTGAAAAATATTGATTCATTTTCTGAAGGGTAAGTCTGTTATTTCAAAGTGAATGAGATGGCTAGATAGCCCCTGATATACCTACCATAATCCTTTAAAGCTATTGTGGCTTTTAAGGATGACTTATATTTGAACTTTTCTGTTTCTAAAACTATGGATAACTTAGGTTCTAAGTAACTGACTGTACTTCTTTGTAGATGCATGGTCACGGAGGCTATGACTCTGATTTTAGTGATGATGAACACTGTGGAGAATCTAGCAAAAGGAAAAAAAGGTAAGTAATTTTTTATTGATCCATATTGCCAGTCCTTTCTAGATTGAGATGAGATATAAATAAATAATATTTAAAGTTTTTGGATTGTGTTTACATGTGAAGACAACAATGCTCCCTACTGAATGAAGTTTTGTTCATTAAACTATAATGAATTGACTCCAAAATTTGAGAACAATTGTGTGAAAGCTAAAATAATATTTATGTTGTGAAGGGATTTGTGGAAAGGGAAACAAAGGAAATCAGTTAAAGCTTTTACATTTCTCTACTGCATGTATTTTTCATTCAACTGTGAAGGACTCTACTTGTGACTGTCATAGCTAAGAAGGCGCTTGGTTGGTGGTCCCATTTTTAGTACTTGACTTCAAAATGAGGTTAGTGTGGAGGATGAGATTGTGATGCAGTGCGATCCTTAAGCTTCTGTGAATGACCAGACTTAAGTGGCCAGAAGAAGGAGTGCATGGAAGGTTTTATTGAATGAAAGGGATAAAAACTGGTAGCAGATAAAGCCTGAGCCTTAAAAGGAGGCTGTGTCTTAGTGGAGGAGGTGTGTTTAGGGGTATTGTGTTCCACTTTCAGTGCTTAATGGATAATAATTTTATCTGTTAACTTAGGAGTGGTTGACTGATTCATGTTAACCAAACTTAACAAAAATTGGTTTATTATTTCACACTCAAGCAATATATTAAGCAAGTAATTGGGACTGGACACTTTTGTTGGGTACTCAGTCTTCATGGATAACCAAAAGAATAGAAATAGTTGTGTAATAAATTATATTTTTATGTAATGAAAATGCTTTGCAGTTTCAAAATTTTTCATTGAGAAACATTGTTTCGTTAGAATAGAATTTGAGCAAATTAATTGGATAGTCTTGTGTACTCTAGGATTATACCTGTTTATCTAACTAGGGCTGAACACCTACAATGTATATCATCTATAATCAGCCCTTCTTTTTTCATGTTATCAATTATTGAAAGCTTTATTATCTCTACTTTGCAAACAAGGAAATTGTGGCACACAAAGATTTAAGTAATTTAAGATAGTAAATGACAGAGCCAAAATTTGAACCAAGGACCCTAGATAATATGGCACCAGAGCACATGCATTTGTTAGTCTCTTCTCCATTTTATAGGTATTAAATATTTAAAATATTAATTAAACTGTTAAAGAAGACATAAAATGTCTTATTAAAGATCAATGAATCTTTTTTTTTTTAAATATTTATTTATTTGGCTGCATCACGTCTTAGTGTCACATGGGATTTTCGTTGCAGAGCAGGTTTAGTTGCTCTGCAGCATGTGAGACCTTACTTCCCTGACCAGGGATCAAACCTGTGTCCCCTGCATTGCAAGGCAGATTCTTAACCACTGGGCCACTGGGCAAGTCCCCAATGAATCTTTAATAAGAGTTGAATTCTTTAAAACATGTTCCAATTAGGAAAATAATAAACAGGAAACACCTTTTGCAAAGAATGAACTCTTCTAATAATTTTTCTTCTTAACAAACCAGGACAGTTGAAGATGATTTACTACTCAAAAAGCCATTTCAGAAAGAAAAACATGGAAAGGTGGTTCATAAACAAGTTGCAGCAGAATTGCTGGATAGGTATGATACTTCAAATTAAATTACTTTTTTTTTTCTTTGTTTAAGATGTTGGTTGTTTGATTATATTAATTAAATACAGACATTTGAATTTATTTAAATTTTTCTTAACAGGGAAGAAGCAAGAAATAGAAGGTTTCATCTCATAGCTATGGATGCTGTATCCTTTTTATATTCCTAGATTTTATGACTAATACAGTTTTTAAAGTCTGCTGCTTTCCAGGTGGCTCAGATGGTAAAGAATCTGCCTGCAATGTAGGAGAGAGCTGGGTTTGATCGCTGGGTCAGGAAGATCCTCTGGAAAAGGAAATGGCTGCCCACTCCAGTATTCTTGCCTGGAGAATGTCTTGGACAGAGAAGCCTCTTGGGCTACCGCCCACAGGGTTGCAAAGAGTTGGACATGACTGAGCAGCTAATACTTTACTTATTCATAAAATCTTGTGAAGTTAGATGTAAATTTTATAAGATAAGTGTTTATTGATGTGGAATTTTGCCTTTTATACTTTTGAGTACAGTTCTCTTTTTACTAATATGTAAGAAAGATTTAGAAACCAAAAATCATAAAATATATTACTAATTTTCTATGAATAGGTTTACAAAGTCCATGAATTTGCATATATTTTTCCAACCTGTTTTTGCCAAGCTATCGATGTTTCTCTTTTTTATGCTATTATCTTTAGTCTCATCTTAACTCTTATTCTTTTCTGACCTGGTTCTTAGCTCTTTAAGTTTTTGTAAAACTGATATTTAATAATAGATCTGTTTGTGAACTATCTCAGGCCTGTTGTGGCTTCAAGTTTCAGGCATAACTTAGGGCTGTCTTTAAGCTATACCTTGTTTCCCTGTTATAGCCATGTCTTAGCTTAAACTTTTTGGTAAGACTGTGGGCTTAATTACACTAGCTGCTACCACTCGACATCCATATTACCTTTGGAAGTATTGGAGAATGAAAATATTTTGGGGTATTTATAAGTATGGTCAGGATAGAGAGAAGGAGACAGTGGCAATTAGATATACTTGCTATTCTGTAGATACCAATTTCACTTTATTTTTCCTGACTGTTTAAGTTATAGAAGTTCTTGTCACCAATTTATTTATTCCACTTATCTCCTAACCCAGTAAGTTAGCTTTCCCATGGATGTCAGCTGCCCCTTGTTCCTTTAACTTTCAACATCTGCTATGCCTTCTATTACACATCATTCAGTTGGAGGTGTTGGGGCATCTAGTTACTGTCTGATGGGATGAAAGTCCAGATCCCCTTTTCTGGAGTAGGTGGAGGTCAGGGCCATACATTTTCTGAAATGTTTGGCTAGACTAGAGTAGTTATTGCCTACAAATTATCTTGTTAGGCTTCCTCTCTCCTGGTTATTTTGTTAGAGGGAACAGTCTTTTGTTGGGATTTTTTTTTTTTTTTTTTGGTATTTCCATGTTGCCAGATTGTTTGCCTCCAAGTCTAGGGAACTCACTACCATGTCATACCATGAATCCTGAGGTTCTTAGCTGACCTGCCTTCTCTTTACCTTTCTCTTCTTATGTTTGTTTTATACATAATTTCCAAGGTATTTAGTTCTCAGTGAAAGGACTAGGAAGAAGTGCAGTTGACCCTTGAACAACACAGGGTTTGAACTGTGTGGGTCCACTTACATAAGGATTTTTGTTTTATTATGTTCCTTGTGTAAGGGTATTTATTTTACTGTGATACTAACAATCTGCGCTTAGTTGAATCTGCAAATGCAGAAGGCTAGCTGTATGTTATATGCAGATTTTGGACCTAGCAAAGGTAGGTACCTCTATCCATCTTGTTTAAGGGTTAACTGTACATCTTTGCTTCGTCTTCGTGGAAGCAGAGTCCCACCTACCACTTGTTCTTGTAAATAAAATTTTTTGGAACACAGCTATGTTCATCCATTTAGATGTTATCTGTGCTTACTTTCATGCTAAAATGGCAGAGCTGAGTAGTTTGACAGAGACCATATCGCCTGCATATTTTACTATTTACAGAAAAAGTTTGCTGACCCGAGTCCTGAATGATTTAGTGACTCGCCAGTGTCATGTGATCAGTTAGTGATAAACTGAGAACTAGAACCCAGACCTCTGGGTATCTGATTTTTCTTTTTTTCTTTTCTGAAGTGTTAATTGCTTTGTTGCACATTTTGCAATTATGTTTTGATTCACTATTCTATTAGAAGACATTGTGATCAATTAAATCACTTTAGTATAATAGGGTGTAAAAGAGAAAATGTTAGTCACTCAGTCACTCACTCACCCTATTCTTTTGTGACCCATGGACTGTAGCCTGCCAGGATCCTCTGTCCATGGAATTTCCCAGATAAGAATACTGGAATGAGTTGCCATTTCCTTCTCCAGGGGATCTTCCTGATCCACGGATGGAACCCACGTCTCCTGCAATACAGGTGGATTCTTTACTGCTCAGCTACTAGGGAAGCAAACATAACAGGATGTAGTCACAGACAGTATTATGTCAGTTCTGTCATGTGTGTATTCAGCTCTAGAGAGAATACCGTTGAGCTTTTAAAACGAAGTAAAATGCTCATATGTCTTGTTATATTGCCTTGAAAATAAACATGACTGTAGCTTATTGGATAGTAAAAGAGAGCATAACAAATAACATCTAATTTCTTATATTCTTTTTGAAAGCCTCAGGACTTAATATTATAAAAGTTATATCTTATATTTTGGACTCTTTATTGTTACCAAAATAGCTAAATTATATTTTATAATAATGGAAGTTAAATTCTACTCCTTGCCTTTAACTTTAGAAACTATAATTTATTTTTCATATCATCATGATTAAAATGAATGGTGGTGTGAAGCTGTATGCGGTTCAGCAATAGAATAGGAAACTGTCCTTCTCCCCAGAGTTATTGCCTGAAAACGTTTGAAGCAATATAAAGGGTATTCAATAGAAAGTGAAAGTCCCTCTACTCTAGTGTTCACTCTTAGCAGTTTAATATTTACCCTTTTAGATTTTTTTGTTTATAACCATCTATAGTATTTACATATTTTTAAAAAACTAAGTGGACTCATTATGCTTTCTCCCCCTACTCACTAATATGTCATTGACACAAAACTACTCTTGAGCAAATAAAATCCTTAATTTTTTGCATTTCAGTATCAAAGGCATACAAAGTTTGTAAATGACTATATTTTATATTATGGTGGCAAAAAAGAAGACTTCAGACGATTGGGGTAAGTGTCATGAAGTGTATTTTACAATGGGAGACGGGTATGAAGACTCGCAGCTACTGTGTCTTCTCATTTTCTCCTGCTTGCCATTCTGGTTTTGTTGTTATATCATCAGTGGCCTGTTACAATGAGCCAACCAGCTCATTGAGAACTAATTTCTCTGGCAACAGGCCTTGGGCCAGATCTGGCCTGCTGAGCCAGATCTGATCTGCCAGTAACAGCATATGTAAGGAATACTCATATGCCTGATTTTTAGTGGTTTTTGTTTTCCACAAGAATTTTTGAAATAATGAACTGTTTAAACCTCAGGTTTGGATTGCTTTTTAAAAGGTAAGGCAAACAAGAGACCTCATTCTAACATTTCTTACACATGAAATTCCTTCTTATATCTGAGGCTCTTCAATCAGAGCCTCTTAGTTTTGTGTGGATTTTACTCTCTTGGTTTAATGATTTTCTAAGTTGGTAAAGCCCTAAAAAACTCCATACTAGCTCATCTATCCCAAACTTTTCTCTCAATTTAGGCTATGTTCTCCAATAATCCCTTTTTCTACCCCTAAACTGCTGTCATCTTAAAAAATCATCTTCAGATCTCTTCCTTCTTTAGTCAGTCTTCCTAAGAAGCTGTAGTAAACTGAGGTGTGGAAAAGTTCTTCATACATTTTAAAAATTAGATCTCAATAGGATGGTGTTGCTGACTGATTTCAGATTTTGAAACTTAAATTTTCATTCATTTTCCTTGTCCATTTAGTGTTTATTCAGATTTCTCATTCTAGCTTTGGTAATTTACCACCCTTTGTATAATTGAACCAGCACTCGAAGTGGGTGGATCCCTTATCCATTCAAGTTGTTTGTATAGCAGCACATTTTTTGTAACTGCCTTTTGAAAATACTGAAATACTTTTAGTAAATATATACATATATATGCTTCATATAAAACTATGTATCTTATTTTTACTTAGATGCTCAAAACCTTTCAAAACTGTTTAACTTAAATTTGACTAATTTTGTGTTCACATTGAAATTGGTTTTTCAGGGAAAATGACAAGACAGACATGGATGTTATACGAGAAAATCATAGATTCCTATGGAACGAGGAGGATGAGATGGACATGAATTGGTAATTGTAGCAGTGTGAGACACAGTACATCAAATGCTATAGTCTTGTCTCTCCTGCTCCCTGAGTGTTTCCTTACTTTGTCCACCTGTGCAAAACATCTGGCCCCTGAATGGGACAGTTCTGAATCGAGGACATAAAACCATGCCTCCAATTATTGAATTTGGTTTGATTCTTTGGGTAATTGTTAACAATTTTAACTTCTCATTGCTTGACTTTGTCTTTAAAAAATAATTTATAACACTTTTACAATATTGTTTGTTGTAATATGCTTCTTTTAAAATTTTAAAAATATTTTGGGAAACTGTAAAACCTAAAAATGGTTTTAAAAATTCAGACATTACAGAGGATGAAAAGTAAAGATTAAGTCTCCTTCTCATCTTTGACTATCAGCCTTCCAGTTTCCCTCCCTAGCAACACACTACTGATAGTTAATATTTAGATATACTATGCACATGTAAATAATAGACCTCTTTTAAGACATTAATGTTTATATCATATGCCTTTTTTGACATTGCTTCCAAGTAGTGAACATAAGATTTATATTTTTTTAATGAATCTAGGGAGAAGAGACTTGCAAAGAAATACTATGATAAATTATTCAAGGAATACTGCATAGCAGATCTCAGTAGATACAAAGAAAATAAGGTATGCCTTCCATGTATTTATAGGTTTTTATTCATATACAGTATTACTTTTTAATATACTGTTATGCCCCATGTTATTATTTTAAGATGCTAATTCAGGTCTAGGTTGTTCTGCATCTATGAAATATCAGTTGGACCATTTAACCTCTATACCTATGGAATTTACAAAGGGCCTCTAAGTCAAGGGTGGCTCTGTGTGAGCTGAAACACGAAAAGTCTAAAATTAAACATAAGTGGCTACTGGATCTTGATTTATCCTGACTGTAATCCAGAACCCTTAGTGATTATAATGAATGATTTGACAATGCACATTATTGTCTTATTTCACAAATGATGTTTGAAATTGGTAGGCTTTATTTTTCAAACTGATCACCATTTATAAAGCAGCCGAAGCACATATTCCTTTATATTAATATGTCTTTGTCTGTTCTAGTAAAACTAGCTCTCATCATTGTCAGTAATGTATTGCCCTTCCTTTCTTTATATTTTAGTTAATATTAAAGTAATTTTTTTAATTGAAGTACAGTTGATCTACAATATTGTATTTCTGATATATAGCAAATTCACTTGGTTATATATATATTTTATCTCAATTCTTTTGTGTGATAGGTTATTATAATATATTGAATATAGTTCCCTGTGCTATACAATAAATCTTTGTTGTTTATTTTATATATGATGGTGTGTATCTATAATTTTATAATACTAATCTATCCCTTCCCCACATTCCCCTTTGGTAACCATAAATTTGTTCTATATGAGTCTGTTTCTGTATTGTAAATAAATTCATGTGTACTATTTTTTAGATTTCACATGTAAATGATATATTTGTCTATTTTACTTAGTATGATAATATCTAGGTTAATAGTTGGATAATATCCATCTCTTGCTGCAAAAGACATTCCTTCATTCTTTTAATGGCTGACTAGTGTTCCATTCTGTGTGTGTGTGTGTGTGTGTGTGTGTATACACACCACGTCTTTTTTATCCATTCAACTGTTGACACTTATGTTGCTTCCGTGTCTTAGCTGTTGTAAATAGCGCTGCTATGAATATTGCGGTGCATATTGGAGAAGGCAATGGCAAGCCACTCCAGTACCATTGCCTAGAAAATCCCATGGATGGAGGAGCCTGGTAGGCTGCAGTCGGTGGGGTCGCTAAGGGTCGGACACGACTGAGCGACTTCACTTTCACTTTTCACTTTTCACACATTGGAGAAGGAAATGGCAACCCACTCCAGTGTTCTTGCCTGGAGAATCCCAGGGACGGGGGAGCCTGGTGGGCTTCTGTCTATGGGGTCACACACAGTCGGACACAACTGAAGTGACTTAGCAGTAGCAGCAGTGTCTTGGCTGTTGTAAATAGTGCTGCTATGAATATTGCGGTGCATGTATCTTTTTGAATTTGAATTTTTGTTTTTTCTAGATAATGCCCAAGAGTGAGATTGCTGGATCATGTAGTAGCTCAATTTTTAGATTTTTAAGGGACTTTCGTCGTTTTTCCACAGTGACTGCACCAATTGGCATTCCCACCAACAGTGTTGGAGAGTTCCCTTTTCTCCACAGCCTCTCCAGCATTTATAATTTGTACGTTTTTTGATGATAGCCTTCCTGACTGATGTGAAGTGATACCTAATTGTAGTTTTGATTTGCATTTCTGTAATAATTAGTGATGTTGAGCATCTTTTCATGTGCCTGCTGGCCATCTGTATATTTTCTTTGGAGAAGTGACTGTTTAGGTCTTCTGCCCGTTTGTTGATTGGGTTTTTTAGTTTTTGTTACTGAGCTATATGAACTGTTTATATGTTTTGGAAATTAAGCTCTTATTGGTCTCATCGTTGCAAATATTTTCTCCCATTCTGTAGATTGTCTTTTCATTTTGTTTATGGATTCCTTTGCTTTGTAAAATTTTTAAGTTTAATTAGGTCTCATTTGTTTATTTTTGTTTTTTTTTTCCCTTGTGAGACTAACCTGAGAAAAGTTTGCTACAGTTTATTTCAAAGAATGTTTTGCCTGTGTTCTCTTCTAGGAATTTTTTTGGTATATTGTCTGTGTTTAAGTCTTTAAGCCATTTTGAATTTGCTTTTTGTGTGTGGTATGAAGGACTGTTCTACCCTCATTGATTTACATGCAGCTATCCAAAGACTGATGCTAGGAAAGGTTGGGGGCGGGAGGAGAAGGGGACGACAGAGAATGAGATGGCTGGATGGCATCACCAACTCTGTGGACATGAGTTTGAGTGAACTCCGGGAGTTGGTGATGGACAGGGAGGCTTGGCGTGCTGTGATTCATGGGGTCGCGGAGAGTCGGACACGACTGAGCGACTGAACTGAAACTGAACTGATCCAGTTTTCCTAATACTTTTTGCTAAAGAGATTGTCTTTTCTCCATTGTATATTCTTGTCTCCTTTGTCAAAGATTAATTGACCACAGGTGTGTGGGTTTATTTTCTCAGGATGTCTTTGGCAATTCTGAGTCTTTTGTGATTTCATATGTTTTAGGATTATTTGTTCTAGTTCTGTGAAAAATGTCATGGGTAATTTGATAGGCATTGCATCAGTCTGTGTGTTGCTTTGGGTAGTATGGCCATTTTATCTAGTTTAATTTTTCCAATCCAAAAGTGGGGGATATTTTTCCATTTTTATTGAATCATCTTCTATTTTTTTGTTAATGTATAGTTCTCAGCGTATAAATCTGTTCACTTTCTTGATTGTTTATTCGTAGTTTGTTTTTGGATGTGATTTTAAGTGAAATTGTTTTTTACTTTCTGTTATTTCATCGTTAGTATGAAGAAATACAACAGATTTATGTTAATGTGTGTTAATCTTGTATCCTGCTGCCTTGTTGAATTCATTTATCAGTTTTAATAGTTTTTGTATAGTCTAGGGTTTTCTGTATAGAGTATCATGTTATCTGCATAGAATGACAATTTTACCTCTTCCCTTCTGATTTGGATACGTTTTATTTCTTTTCCTTGTCTGATTGCTTTGACTAGGAGGTCCAGTTCTGTGTTGAGTAGAAGTGATGAGAGGGTACATCCTTGTCTTGTTCCAGCTTCAGCAAGAAAGCTTTCGGCTTTTCACCATTTAGTATTGTATTGGCTGTGGGTTTGTCACAAATAACTTTTATTACGTTGATGTATCTTCCCACCATACCCACTTTAGCGAATTTTTATCCTGAATTAGTTGACTCACTGGAAAAGAGTCTGATGCTAGGAGGGATTGGGGGTGGGAGGAGACGGGGATGACAGAGAATGAGATGGCTGGATGGCATCACCGACTCGATGGACATGAGTTTGAGTGAACTCCCGGAGTTTGTGATGGACAGGGAGGCCTGGCGTGCTGTGATTCATGGGGTCGCAAAGAGTCAGACAAGACTGAGTGACTGAACTGAACTGAACTGAATGTTAAACTGTATCAGATACTTTTTTTGCATCTGTTGAGATGATCATGTGGTTTTTGTCTTTTTTGTTGATGTGTCAGCTTGATCAGTTCACGTATGTTGAACCGGCCCTGTGACCCTGAAATGAATCCAACTTGATTATGGTGTGTTATCCTTTTTATGTGTAGTTGGATTCAGTTTGCTAATACTTTGTTGAGGAATTTTGCTTATATATATATATGTTCATCAAAGATACTGTCCTGTAATTTTCTTTTTTGTTAGTGTCTTTGTCTGGTTTTCGTGTCAGGGTGATGGTGGCTTCATAGGATGGCTTTGGGAGCATTCCCGCCTCTTCAGTCTTTTGGAAGAGTTTTCTTTTGAGAAGGATTGGTGTAAGTTCTTCCCTGAATGTTTGGTGAAATTCCCCAAAGAAGCCATCCGATCCTGGACTTTTGTTTGCAAAGAGTTTTTAAAATTACAGATTATATTTCACTTGTAGTGATTGGCCTGTTTCTTCTTGATTCAGTTTTTGCAGTCTATTTCTGGAAACTTGTCCGTTTCTTCTAGGTAGTCCATTTTGTTTGTATGTAGTTGTTCATTATATCTTACTTGATTTTTCTTTATTTCTATGGTATCAGTTATTATTTCTCCATTTTCATTTCTTATTTTATTTATTTGGGTCCTCTGTTTTCTTCTTGGTGAGCCTGGCCAGAGGTTTGTTGATATTGTTTATCCTTTCAAAAACCAGCTCTTGGTTTTCCTGATTTTTCTGCTGTTGTTTAATCTCTATTTTATTTCCTCTCTGATCTTTATTATTTCCTTCTTTCTGCTAACTTTAGGAAGAAAATAATAATTAAAAAATTTGAGATTTTTCTTGTTTTTTTTTGAGGAAAGTCTGTATCACTGTGAACTTCCCTCTAAGAACTGCTTTTGTTGCATCCCATAGATTTTGTATGGTTATATTTTCATTGTTGTTAATCTTGATATTTTTTTATTTCCTCTTTAATTTCGTTGTTGATCCATTGGTTTTTAGTAGCATGTTGTTTAGTCTCCATGTAATCATTTTTTAAAATTGCACTGCAGGTGTTTTTTAATTTATTCATTTTAATCTTGATTCTGATGGGTCTTTTGTTGCTACACACAGGCTTTCTCTAGTGTGGTGCACAGGCTTCTCATTTCAGTGGCTTTTCTGGTTGGAGTACATGGGTTTCCTAATTGCAGTGACCTGTCTTTTTGCCCAGCACGGGCTCTAGGGTACATGGGCTTCAGGAGTTGGGCATGAGCTCAGCAGTTGCAGCTCGTGGGCTTTGGTACACAGGCTCAGCAGTTGTGATGCACAGGCCTAAGTTGCCCTGTGGCATGTGAAATCTTCCTGGACCAGGGATCATGCCCATGTCTCCTCTACTGGAAGGTGAATTCTTAAACTCTGGACCACCAGGGAAGTCCCTGCATGTAATCGTTGCTCTTTTATGTGCACACCCCGAGTTGTGGCCTGGGTCACACTCCAGGCCCTTCAGGCTGCTCCAAACAGCCAAATCGAGTCCAAGTGGTAGAAAGAAAGAAAAGAAAATGAAGTCACTCAGTCATGTCCAACTCTTTGTGACCCTATGGACTGTAGCCCACCAGGCTTCTCCGTCCATGGGATTTTCCAGGCAAGAATACTGGAGTGGGCTGCCATTCTTCTCCTTGGAATCTTCCTGACCCAGGGATCAAACTCAGGTCTCCCGCATTGTGGGCAGACTCCTTACCCTCTGAGCCACAAGGGAATCCCAAGTGGTAGAACTAAGATATAAACCCAAACAGTCTGACTCCAAAGACTGTACTCTCTTGTATTCTAGTATACTGTTTCTTTATTGTACTGTAATTCTTTTTTTCCTATCAGTGTTATAGAACAGTATCTATTTTTTATTCATTTACATACCTGTGTCTGGCACCTATAACTTTAAATAGGAAGTTGAAAAGTAAAGAAAATTGTTTCTTAACAGGTTGGTAATTATTCAGATGTATTTTTAAGTACCTGGAATCCTATAAGGAAAGAAAAAACTATTGTGATGGGAATTAGGTTTACTTTTTAGATTAGTAAGTATCATATTGTCAATTGTTGGCTCCATGTTAAGATTTACATATGGTTTAAATAATGTTTAAGTTTACTCTGGCATACATGTATTTTTTTTTTCCTCATCAGTTTGGATTTAGGTGGCGAGTGGAAAAAGAAGTAATTTCAGGAAAAGGTAATTTTTTTTAATTTCAGTTTTTAATAGGATACAGTTATTATGTTTTGAATCAAAGTCATTGGGTAAGATTATTCCAAATGTGATTGTCTACAAAATAAAAGTAGAGAAGGTGTATTAAAGATATATTGCTGACAAAGGTCAAAATATAATTCTTCAGTGGTTTTTACCTTTAGAATTTTTGCTTTTAGGATATTAAGTTGCAGATAAGTAGAAAATGTTTAAAAGTTAAAAGCTTCCTAGCAAGGAAACTGTCAATAGATGAAGACTTGAGTTTTTCTCTTTATTAATTTTGGAGTAATGAGTTGGTATTACTGTATTCTAGTCAAATCTACATTTTGCAAGTAGAAATTAAATATTACTCTGACCCTTATAGAATTTTTAGACAGGCTAGTTTATTTTGAGGAGTCATTGAATTCGAGTCTAAATATTTAGTCTTAGAAAAAAAGAACAAGCATTTTGTAGACAATCAGTAGCATTTTCTATGCATTGTAATCTATTCATGAAATTTTTCTGAAAATGTAGTATCTCTATACTGTCCCATGTTATAAAATTAAGTCTTTATTAAGCATTGCATTTTAAGTGTTAATGCTTCTGCAAACTATTTAGGAACATTCATTAAGAAAATAATTTAAGCTAGTAACAAAAATCTCTTAAACTGAAAATAAAGGTTTCATTTTTAAATGGTAAACATTTATGCCATCAGTGTGGTTTATATACGTTTTCCGTAAATTATAATCAGCCCGAAAGGTACTCTAGAGGAGAAGGAAAAAGAATAATTTTAAAGCTATTTTTTAACTTTTCACAGTATTACATTTTAGTTTGTGTATTTACCTAATTGAAATGTCTATCACAGTTTAAAAATTTTGTGGTTTTATTGAGTGGAATTTTTAAGTGATGGTAAGTAATGCTGCCTTTTTAAAAAATTGATGGACATTCTCTAAATTCATATAATTGAAAAAAGTTTTAATTGAGAAGGGGAAAGAAAGTCATTTGCTGTGATTCATTAAGTTATAATCTTGTGTTTTAATGATAGACCAGTTGCTCAACATGTATAGATTTAATGAAGTATTCATATGGAATGAGTAAAACAATGCCAGTTTAGAAAAGTTACCAGCCTTTGGACTGATAATTTTCAAAATTCATTTTGTTAATCTCTTTTTTATGAAAAGTTCAGATTTGTTCCTATTGGTACAATTAATTAAGATATAAGTGCTTTTTTTTCAGGCTATACAAATGAGTTTGATCTTTTTCTGTTAAAGTCAATAATTATCGAGTAGTTTTTTTTCCCCTCTTGGATCTCCAATATTAGTCCTTTTTTACAGAGCTTTTAATATACAGTGAGTATGATAATGCTGGTTTTAGTGTCACGTGATTCTAAAATTTAGAACATTGAGTTTGAACATTACTTATTCTACTTAATCTCAAAATGCTATATAACACTTTAAAATGGGCTTTAAATGTCATTTTATGCTGGTGCTTAAAATAAATGCTATATGTTAATACCTTAAAGTATCAATTTTAATAATATTGAAAAGGTTGACCCAGGTACAGTGCATGTACTTTGGAAAATATATTTTTCTTTTAAGGTGTTAATGAGTACACTTTTTTAGTGCTTCCATCTTCCAAAGTGTAAGATTCCTTCACTCAGAGTCACTGAAACTCTGTATTTAAATATAAACAGTCAAGTTGATAGTCAACTATTTATCAAGTAAGAATTCTGGAGCTGATTTTTTTTTTTAAACAGTGCATTCAGCAATGTGATTTGATTGTTGAACATACCATAATTATTGTGGTCAGTTTTTTGACACTGACTTTATAAACTAAGAGTTTATGTCATGTATGTAATGTATGTTGAGTAAATTTCAAAGGTAATACCTGATTGTAGATAAATATTGTCATCACCACCATAGCTAATATTCCTTCCTTTATTTGCAGGCCAGTTTTGCTGTGGAAATAAATGTTGTGATAAAAAAGAAGGCTTAAAGAGTTGGGAAGTTAATTTTGGTTATACTGAGCATGGTGAAAAAAGAAATGCACTTGTTAAATTAAGTAAGTTGACTTTAGATGGGTTGTGATTGATCCCTTTAAAGTTTAGCAATTTAGATTGAAAATATGTAGGCAATTTAAAATGTTTAAGGTATCTTCTTGCTGCTGCTGCTGCTAAATCACTTCAGTTGTGTCCGACTCTGTGTGACCCCAGAGACGGCAGCCCACCAGGCTCCACCGTCCCTGGGATTCTTCAGGCAAGAACACTGGAGTGGGTTGCCATTTCCTTCTCCAATGCATGAAAGTGAAAAGTGAAAGTGAAGGCACTCAGTCATGTCCGACTCTTCACGACCCCGTGGACTGCAGCCCACCAGGCTCCTCCATCCATGGGATTTTTCAGGCAAGAGTACTGGAGTGGGGTGCCATTGCCTTCTCCGAGGTATCTTCTTGGAAACTTTTTTCTCAGAGCTTGCTAAAGTTGCAAAGAACTTTTGAGCCTGAAACTTTTTTCTCAGCATTTCCGTGCCATTTAGATGAAATAGTTCTAATGCCAAATGTAAACCAGTAATTTGTAAAGTGAAGACCTCTGTCAGTTAATTTGAGAATGTCAGTGTAGATTGAGATGCCAAGTGGGAGTCAGAGTGATGTCAGAAAAGGCACTGTAAAATCTCGCATTAGTTAATAGCCATATTGTTATGGTGTAGATAATAAATCTTCTCTGTGTCAATAAAGAAAAAAAATTTAGGAGGGTGAAGTGTTCTCGAATTCTGTCTTAAAAGCTTAGGATTATAACCCAGAATATAGCATTTTCTCTTAATATGCATATTTTAGAATCTATTGCTCATCCTTTTTTTTTTCCTGAGCTAGTCTTTTATGTGTCAGCATCTTCTCTGCATCACGTTAACAACTTCTCTGGTTTCTAAATAAATGTGCTATAAGAGTGTTCTGCCTCCTCCAGGTAGAGATCAAGGATTTCCCCACATGCTACTTCAGTTCAGTTCAGTTGCTCAGTCGTGTCCAACTCTTTGCAACCCCATGGACTGCAGCATGCCAGGCCTCCCTGTCCATCATCAACTCCCAGAGTATACTCAGACTCATGCCCATTGAGTCGGTGGTGCCATCCAACCATCTCATCCTCTGTCATTCCCTTCTCTTCCTGCCTTCAGTCTTTCCCAGCATCAGGGTCTTTACAAATGAGTCAACTCTTCACATCAGATGGCCAAAGTATTGGAGTTCAGCTTCAACATCAGTCTTTCTAATGAATGTTCAGGATTGATTTCCTTTAGGATGGACTGGTTGGATCTTGCAGTCCAAGGGACTCTCAAGAGTCTTCTCCAACACCACAGTTCAAAAGCATCAATTCTTCGGCGCTCAGCTTTGTTTATAGTCCAACTCTCACATCCATACATGACTACTGGAAAAACCATAGCCTTTACTAGATGGACTTTTGTTGGCAAAGTAATGTCTCTGCTCTTTATATATGCTGTCTAGGTTGGTCATAACTTTCCTTCCAAGGAGTAAGTGTCTTTTAATTTCATATGCTACTTAGTGCACCCCAATGAAGACTGGCTTCCGAGTTCCTCCTGTAAGTGCTTATGAGGAAGAGTCACCTAGTGTGAACTGAGATTAAAGTAAAAAAGAAACAACAATTGTGGAACTTTTTCAAAAGCTCTTTTCCATTTGAAAAACTCTTAGAGTACTTCAGAGGAGGTGACTATACCCACACTACTGTTACTGTATGTCTTTGGTTTGAGATACACATTAATGCTGCCTATGAATGATACAGTTTGCTTTTAGAATAAATTGACAGCATAGTTTTCTAAAGCAGTGGCAGAATATTTTCAATTTCTCAAGCATTCTAATATTTTTATATATATATATATATATATATTTTTGAGGTGGAAGAGAATCAGATTGTTTTCTTCAGATTATTTTTTCCCCTGTTACAATGAAAGAATGTAAAGAAACATGACAGTTTATGATATTAAAAGTAAAGTAGCAGTGCAGTGATAAAAAATTTAGCAGTTCAGTGGTGTAACTTTTTTTCCCTTTTTTTTAGGATTATGCCAAGAATGTTCCTTTAAATTAAATTTTCATCACAGGTAATATGATCTTTTTAAAATGTGCTTGTTAATTTTAGTAGTCTTGGATGTAGTCATTACCTGCAGTAGCTGTCTAAAGTAAACTTGAGTGGTTGGTGGTTTCATTAGTTGAGTGTATACACAATCCAGCATTGCCGTATGACCTCATAAACCAGGGAACTGAATGTTCATCATGCCTAACTCTAGCCAAGCAGTGTTAAATGTGAAGGCCTATGCAGCGTAGCAGGCAGATGCTAGAACTTTTGTTTTGAACTCAGTGTTCAGATACTGAAATATTCTTAGAAACTATATTGTAAATCAGGTGTTCATAATGTGATTCCTACATCTCATTTAAAGTGTTTTAGAGTTTATCGCTCTTACAAAAGATTATACCTGTATATTCATTTCAGTATTTAAAGTCAGGCTCCTACTGAATGAGCTAGACTGTCTGCCATATTGAGTAAGGGAGGAGGATCAATGCTCTGCAAAGTACAGCATATATAGATCATGGGCTTTGAAATCAGACCCCTGTATATTCCTCTCAGCTGCTCACTTACTAGTCATATTCTTGCGCAAACTACTTAACCTTTATAAGACTCAATTTTATTATCTCTAAAAATGAGGATACTAAGAGGTTCAAAGAGTTGGACATGACTGAGCGACTGAACTGAACTGAAGCTTATTGTGGGGACATATGGTAAACAGAGCCTAATGAAATCCCAGGCACTGAAAATGCTCAAGCAAAATCTGTATGACCTGGCATGATTGTGGCTGTTGGATTTCATGTTCTGATTAATGCTTGAAAGTCTTAGCATAAGATTCTGCAACTTTATAAAATGTATATATATTTATAATCAGTTGTGCTGTGAATGACCTTTATCTAGTATTTAGCTATTAAAAATAATTAAATTTTTTTAAATTCTTAAAATTAGCAGTGTTTTTCAAATTACATGATTTCTCTTCTCTAGCAATGATTCTGAAAGATAGCAAAGATGTTCTTTTGACCTTGAGTTTCGAACTTCATTTCAAAATTGAATTACTCTTATAAGAGACAAAAAGTTATTACTATCTTAAACAGTATTGTAGTATTTGGTATCAGTTCGGAGAAGGCAATGGCAAGCCACTCCAGTACTCTTGCCTAGAAAATCCCATGGATGGAGGAGCCTGGTAGGCTGCAGTCCGTGGGGTCGCTAAGGGTTGGACACAAAACTGAGCGACTTCACTTTCACTTTTCACTTTCACACATTGGAGAAGGAAATGGCAACCCACTCCAGTGTTCCTGCCTGAAGAATCCCAGGGACGGGGGACCCTGGTGCGCTTCTGTCTATGGGGTCGCACAGAGTCGGACACGACTGAAGTGACTTAGCAGCAGCAGCAGCAGTTCAGTTCAGTCGCTCAGCCATGTCCGACTCTTGTATCTTAATTTGAAAGTTTTGATAAACAAGTTTCTTGAAAGTAATCCTCTCTGTTGTCTCTTCATCCTCTTTCCCAGCCTCAGTTTCAGCATTATCACCTTTTCCTATTTCATGTTTCTTTTCTTCATCATTCAGTCGTTCAGTCATGTCCGATTCTTTGTGACCCCATGGACTGCAGCACCCCAGGCTTCCCTGTCATTCACCATCTCCCAGTGTTTGCTCAGACTCACATCCATTGAGTCGGTGATGCCATCCAACTGCCTTATCCTCTGCAATTAAAATCAATCACTTGCCAACTATGGTACTGATAGCCTTATAAACCTGGCCTAAAAAAATTAAGGGGTTTCCAAGGTGGTTCAGTGGTAAAGAACCCACCTGCCAGTGCAGGAGACACGGGATTGATCCCTGGGTCTGGAAGATTGATCCCTCTGGAGAGGGAAGTGGCAACCCACTCTAGTATTCTTGCCTGGGAAATCTCATGGACCAAGGATCCTGGCAGGCTACAGCCCATGGAGTCACAGAAGAGTGGGACGTGACTTAGTGAACAACGACAAAAAAGGTAAAGCTGTAGCAGTGAAAGGATAAGTGGTCCGTAGTAAACTTGTGAGTTAGCAATAAGCCTTCCATTCTCCTTCTATTATACCTCTATTTTATTCTCCTTTAGTAGTAATAGAATACTTTTATATTTACTGGTTTAGAACTGTACAGTGGCTTCTTTTGTTCTGTGTGTTTTTTTCAAAGTGTAGATAGATAATGAATTATGTGGAGGGAAATGAGATTTGTTTTTGTAATTTTTTAGAATGGCTAGATGATAGGGTCACAGAGTCAGACACGACTGGGCGACTGAACAACAACAAAATGATAGAAGCTAAAAAGGAAATGAGTAAAACTATGATTACATTTACTAAGGTTTTATATAGAGCTTATAAAACATAATTTTGTCTCCGAGTGCTCATTACCGTACTTTTGTCTCAGACTTCGTAATCTTATAGAAGTGTCTAAAGTAATATACTAACCTACAATATTTACAGACTCATTTAAGCATTCCTTTTTATGTAAATTAATTTTAAATGAATACTTCAACTAATTTTTTTTGCCCATTGATTTTTATTTTTTGTAAAGTTTAGTTGAAAAAGTTATTTTTAATTTTATATTGTTCAACATAAAGGAGAAAAGAAGTCAAGTCAAAAAAAAGAAAGGATAAAGCCAAAAAAGATTCTGAAGAGCCAACACATAAAAAATCCAGATTATCTTCTGTAGAAGAGACCTCTAAGAAAAAGGATAAAGGTAAATGGGAATTAAAATATAATATTTACTCATTTCTGAACATAAAGGATAATCTACCATACGTCTCAAATTAAGAATTTAATTAGTAAATGTATTTACAATTCTGTTTTATAGTATTTGAAAGGAAACTGGTTGGAGAATTTAGAAACAAATTTATAGTACTATAGTATAGTATAGTATAGTATAGTTTCAAGAACAAGGTCAGTTTTGATTCATTTTTGCAAATGATATAATATTGTAACAGCACTCTCATTTCTGGATTTGTTAGTTATAGACATGTTAAATTAAGCAGGTCACTGAATTTCTTGAGTTTTACTTTCCCCATATGCCCACAGAGTGATGATGTGATTACCTGGTTTCTGTACTGCTGGTGCTTACGGTGGAGAATCAAATAAGAATGTGAAAAGCACTTTGAACACTGTAAATCAGTACATAATCTATAAGGCAGTATAAAATTATAGCATTATGATTTCAATTATCATGGTCTTTCTGATTTTTCTCCCTAGCTAATGGGCTTCTTGAAATGATAGAGATTGATATGTATGTGCCTCAGAACCTAACGTGGTATTGTGCACATACAGTTAGTAAGTAATTGTTAAATTCAAATCCAAGTCAACTGCTTACTTGTTCCTCGGCAGTCCTTAAGCTGTGCCTTTGTTTAGACAGTGGTTGTGATAATTGTACCTTAGCTCAGATAATGTATGTAAGCCGTTTGCATAGTACCTGGTACATAGTTATTATGAAGGTTTCTGTGGGTTGTTTTTTCAGTCCGTAATAGAGTCAAATTAACTGTAACTTAGAGTGAATTGGATTAAATTAGGTAGGTAATGGTAGATTGAATTAGATTCCGGCCAGTGTTAACATAATACTTGAACAGGAGAGGGCTCCCTTGCGCCAGCTATGAAGATCATTAGACATGTTATATTCTTATGTATATTTTTTCCTTCCAACATGTCGTGATACATTCAAACATACAGTATTGCCAAGTTTTAGACTTGGTAAAATTGATAGATGATGAGAAGAAAAATACTGGTATTCTACTGTTTATTGAGAAATGGTATTTAAAATAGAATGTCTTTTTTGTCTATAAATCATGTTCTAAACTTCAAAATAAATTTTGAATAATAAATGTGAGAATCTCATTTGAGATTTAAAAGTTTTTTATTTATCCTCATGTGCCAGTAAAATATTTAATGTATTCTATTTGAGGATTTTGTAACATTGATTGTTATGTAATATATTTATGTCATAATATGACATCATGTTAGTCATTGAATATTCCAAATTAAAGAATTAATCCCTACAATGTAAAGTTTATTCAGTACCTCCAAAACAGGTAATTACGTAGCTGGATACTCGTGACTAAGGATGAGGTTGCATCCCTCAAGTTACATATTCCTGTGATCTTCCTTAGAAGATGTTTTTCCTTTAGTGTTCTGTGTTTCAGTAGCTGATACGTCTGCTAACCTAAAAGCTAATATCAGAAGTCTGGAAATTATCCTTGTGTGTGTCAGTTGCTCAGTTGTGTCCAACTGTTTGCGATCCCATGGGCTGTAGCCTGCCAGACTCCTCTTTCCATGTTAACGTAAATCCCATCAGTTTTACCCCAGGTTATATATTTCTCAAGTTTTTTCTACTCTCATTCAGACTAACCACGTTTTCTCATCTAGGCTACTACTATATTATCCTTACTGTTTCTACTACTGTCTCGTCATCCCACCTCCCTTCCCTTAATCCATTCTCCATCTATCTGTGATTTCCTGTTGTTCTTAAGATATAACCAACGTCTGGACAAAGCCCAAAGGGTCTAAATGATCCAGCATATAAGGCTTGTTTCTCACTACTCTTCATGTTACTTTCACACTCCACCCATATAGCCTTTCAATTTCTAGAAAATGCCAAACTTCTTTACATTTGAGGACTGCATAGATGCTGCTTCCTCTCTCTGTAAAACCTCCAGGCCCATCCTAACTCATCCTTCAGTTCTAAGCTTAAATGTCACCTCCTCAGGAATCTTTCTCTGACCACAAATCTAAATTAGGACTCCCATTTATAATGCTGTCACAACCCTAGAACTTTTCCCTCATTACACATATGACAATTACATAAAAGCACAAAGAGAGCAGGAATTCTGTCTGCTGTGTTATTTGCTCTGTCCCCAGCACCCCACTAGCACGTTAGGCATAAATAATAAAGAATAAGAAAATGAAACATTTTGAAGATTGTTTCAGGGCAACTTCAGAGACAGAAAACCCAAGCAAAGTGGAATTGAGACATCTTTCTTATTTACTCTTTATTTGGAGCATCTTTGATAGAGAGTATGGGATATAGTTCTTTCTTTTTCAGCTTTGGTATAAAGCAGAAAATGACAACATTTTATCAAACTTTAGGAGGACCATATAAACCCCTTTAATATCTTTTTGATATTTGTGATTGAACGTCTGTAACTAGGTCAATCTGGATGTGATATTTTCTTGCCAGGCCACCTTCAGTTCAGTTCAGTTGCTCAGTCGTGTCTGACTCTTTGCGACCCCATGAATCATAGCACGCCAGGTCTCCCTGTCCATCACCAACTCCCAGAGTTCATGCAAACTCATGTCCATCGAGTCGGTGATGCCATCCAGCCATCTCATTCTCTGTCGTCCCCTTCTCCTCCTGCCCCCAATCCCTCCCAGCATCAGAGTCTTTTCCCAGTGAGTCAACTCTTCACATGAGGTGGCCAAAGTATTGGAGTTTCAGCTTTAGCATTAGTCCTTCCAATGAACACCCAGGACTGATCTCCTTTAGAATGGACTGGTTGGATCTCCTTGCTGTCCAAGGGACTCTCAAGAGCTTCTTCTCCAACACCACAGTTCAAAAGCATCAATTCTTCGGCGATCAGCTTTCTTCACAGTCCAACTCTCACATCCATACATGACCACTGGAAAAACCATAGCCTTGACTAGACGGACCTTTGTTGGCAAAGGAATGTCTCTGCTTTTTAATATGCTATCTAGGGCTTCCCTGGTGGCTCAGAGGTTAAAGCGTCTGCCTCCAATGCGGGAGACCCAGGTTCGATCCCTGGGTTGGGAAGATCCCCTGGAGAAGGAAACGGTAACCCACTCCAGTATTCTTGCCTGGAGAATCCCATGGACGGAGAAGCCTGGTAGGCTACAGTCCACGGGGTCGCAAAGAGTCGGACACGACTGAGCGACGGGACGAACGGACGAACGAACGAGGTTGGTCATAAAGAAACAATAACATAAAGCACATGTGGCAGTCCAGGCCTTGACTTTCTTTGGAATCTTTATCCTGTGTCTCTCATACTCTCTTGTCTGGCCTTAAGGAATCATTTGTGTGACAACTTGGACTAATTATGATATCAACCCAGAGAGATGGGCTTCCCTGAAAGCTCAGTTGATAAAGAATCTGCCTGCAATACAGGAGACCCTCGTTTAATTCCTCGGTCAGGAAGATCTGGTGGAGAAGGGATAGGCTACCCACTCCAGTATTCTTGGGCTTCCCTTGTGGCTTAGCTAGTAAAGAATCCACCCTCAATGCGGGAGATCTGGGTTCGACCCCTGGGATGGGAAGATCCCCTGCGGAAGGGAAAGACTACCCCCTCCAATATTCTGGCCTGGAGCATTCCATGGACTGTATAGGCCATGGGGTTGCAAAGAATCAAACACAACTGAACGACTTTGCGTTGCATCCAGAGAGGTTGGAGGAATTGTTACTCTCCATCTGTTATGTTCTTTTTTGACTTAGCAGCCTTCAGAAATATTTCCCCTGAGGTCTTCCAGCAGGACTCTGTATATATAATGATATATATATATTTTTTTTTTTAATTAATAATCTTCAGTACTTTTATATTTCTCTCACTGGGTAACCATTGTGGAACTCAAATGTTGTTTTATGACATAATTTTTTTTTTTAATTTTTTTTTACAGTTAAAAGTATTTTTATTAAAAAAGCACAAATGCAAAGAAATGAACAGAGGAAAATTTATGCATCGAACCTGGACTGGTCACTTATGATAATATACATGCTACAATTCCATTCTCCCCAATCATTCCACCTTCACCCTCTCCCACAGAGTCCCAAAGACTGTTCTAAATGGCTATGTCTCTTTTGCAGTCTCTTATACAGGGTTCAGGTTACCATTTTTCTAAATTCCATATATATGCGTTAATATACAGTATTGATGTTCTTCTTTCTGGCTTACTTCACTCTGTATAATTGGCTCCAATTTCATCCACCTCATTAAAACCGATTCAAATGCATTCTTTTTGATGGCTGAGAAATACTCCATTGTGTATATGTACCAAAGCTTTCTTATCCATTCATCTGCAGATGGACATCTAGGCTGCTTCCATGTCCTGGCTATTATAAACAGTGCTGCAATGAACATTGGAGTACATGTGTCTCTTTCAATTCTGGTTTCCTCGGTGTGTATGCCCAGGAGTGCGATTGCTGGATCATATGGCAGTTCTATTTTCAGTTTTCTGAGGAATCTCCACACTGTTCTCCATAGTGGCTGTACTAGTTTGCATTCCCACCAACAGTGTAAGAGGGTTCCCTTCTCTCCACACCCTCTCCAGCATTTATTGCATATAGACTTTTGGATAGCAGCCATTCTGACTGGTGTGAAATGGTATCTCATTGTGGTTTTGATTTGCATTTCTCTGATGATGAGGGATGTTGAGCATTTTTCCATGTGTTTGTTAGCCATCTTTATGTCTTCTTTGGAGAAATGTCTGTTTAGTTCTTTGGCCCATTTTTTGATTGGGTCACTTAGTTTTCTGGAATTAAGCTGCAGGAGCTGCTTGTATAATTTGGAGATTAATCCTTTATCAGTTGCTTCATTTGCTATGATTTTCTCCCATTCTGAAGGCTGTCTTTTCACCTTGCTTAGAGTTTCCTTTGCTGTGCAGAAGCTTTTGATTTTAATTAGGTCCCATTTGTTTATTTTTGCTTTTATTTCCAATATTCTGGGAGGTGGGTCTTGGAGGATCCTGCTGTGATTTATGTCGGAGAGTGTTTTGCCTACGTTCTCCTCTAGGAGTTTTATAGTTTCTGGTCTTACATTTAGATCTTTAATCCATTTGGAGTTTATTTTGGTGTATGGTGTTAGGAAGTGTTCTAGTTTCATTCTTTTACAAGTGGCTGACCAGTTTTCCCAGCACCACTTGTTAAAGAGACTGTCTTTTCTCCATTTTATATTCTTGCCTCCTTTGTCGAAGATAAGGTGTCCATAGGAGCGTGGGTTTACCTCTGGGCTTTCTATTTTGTTCCATTGATCTATATTTCTGTCTTTATGCCAGTACCATACTGTCTTGATGACTGTGGCTTTGTAATAGAGCCTGAAGTCCGGCAGGTTAATTCCCCCAGTTCCATTCTTCTTCCTCAAAATTGCTTTGGCTATTCGAGGTTTTTTGTATTTCCATAGAAATTGTGAGATTATTTGTTCTAGTTCTGTGAAAAATATTGTTGGTAGCTTGATAGGGATTGCATTGAATGTATAAATTACTTTGGGTAGTATACTCATTTTTACAATATTTATTCTTCCAATCCACGAACACGGTATATTTCTCCATCTATTAGTGTCCTCTTTGATTACTTTCACTAGTGTTTTATAGTTTTCTATGTACAAGTCTTTTGTTTCCTTAGGTAGATATATTCCTAAGTATTTAATTGTTTTCGTTGCAACAGTGAATGGAATAGTTTCCTTAATTTCTCTTTCTATTTTCTCATTATTAGTGTATAGGAATGCAAGGGATTTCTGTGTGTTGATTTTATATCCTGCAACTTTACTGTAATCATTGATTAGCTCTAGTTGTTTTCTGGTAGAGTCTTTAGGGTTTTCTGTGTAGAGGATCATGTCATCAGCGAACAGTGAAAGCTTTACTTCTTCTTTTCCAATTTGTATTCCTTTTATGTCTTTTTCTGCTCTGATTGCTGTGGCCAAAACTTCCAGAACTATGTTGAATAGTAGTGGTGAGAGTGGGCACCCTTGTCTTGTTCCTGACTTTAGGGGAAATGCTTTCAGTTTTTCACCATTGAGGATAATGTTTGCTGTGGGTTTGTCATATATAGCTTTTATTATGTTGAGGTATGTCCCTTCAATTCCCACTTTCTGGAGGGTTTTTATCAAAAATGGATGTTGAATTTTGTCGAAGGCTTTCTCTGCATCTATTGAGATAATCATATGATTTTTATTTTTCAGTTTGTTAATGTGGTGTATTACGTTGATTGATTTGCGGATATTGAAGAATCCTTGCATTCCTGGGATAAAGCCCACTTGGTCATGATGTATGATCTTCTTAATGTGTTGTTGGATTCTGACTGCTAGAATTTTGTTAAGGATTTTTGCATCTATGTTCATCAGTGATATTGGCCTATGCTGCTAAGTCACTTCAGTCATGTCCGACTCTGTGTGACCCCATAGACGGAAGCCCACCAGGCTCCCCCTTCCCTGGGATTCTCCAGGCAAGAACACTGGAGTGGGTTGCCATTTCCTTCTCCAATGTGTGAAAGTGAAAAGTGAAAGTAAAGTCGCTCAGTCGTGTCTGACCCTTAGCGACCCCACGGACTGCAGCCTACCAGGCTCCTCCATCCATGGGATTTTCTAGGCAAGAGTACTGGAGTGGCTTGCCATTGCCTTCTCCGATATTGGCCTATAGTTTTCTTTTTTTGTGGGGTCTTTACCAGGTTTTGGGATTAGGGTGATGGTGGCCTCATAGAATGAGTTTGGAAGTTTCCCTTCCTCAGCTATTTTCTGGAAGAGTTTGAGTAGAATAGGTGTTAGCTCTTCTCTAAATTTTTGGTAGAATTCAGCTGTGAAGCCGTCTGGACCTGGGCTTTTGTTTGCTGGGAGATTTTTGATTACAGTTTCAATTTCCGTGCTTGTGATGGGTTTGTTCAGATTTTCTATTTCTTCTGTGTGATTTTCAATTACTGTGAATTCTTACCTGTATATGATCTTCAGAAAAGTATTAAGAAAAACTATTTATTTGTAAACTGATGTTGAAAATCTGTAGATAAAATATTGGTTATATTGTAGGTAATCTATGAACTTCCCCCTCCCCAGCAACATGAGATATTTTTTATAGGTGTTTATTTTTTAAGTTTTATGCTAGGTATTGCAGCCTGTAGAAGAGCTTAAAATACCCCTGCCTAAAAGGACCTAACATTTTAATTAGGACAAAAAGTCAAAGGAACAGGAAAAATTAGAAGACAATGAAGTGCTTTCCTGCAAGACTATAAAGTTAAGTTTACTAGACTATAAAGTTGACTAGAAAGTAAACTAGACTACTCGGAAGAATTCTGGTTTATAGCTATGGCTGTTACACCACTGCAAAGTGATTCTTGACAAAACAGTGCTGTTTTTTTTGTTTTAATCACATTCATTTTTTGTTTTTCCCAGCACATTCATCCTCAGTGAAATCAGAAAGTTCTGTCAACAGTAAGTATCAAGTTTTTATTTAATAAAAATATATACATTCAAGTTATTTGCAATTTGTGTTTCCCACAAACTGTGACTTGTCCTGTAATTTTTTTTTCTACTACGTGAGAAAAATCATAGGAAAAAAACCAAGTGTATTTCTTCCCCAAATTAAATCATTTAAAAGCTTCTGATTTCAAGTATAGAAGAGCATAATTTTTTTTTTTTCAGTAAGTAGAGTGGATATACATTTTGATTTCACATTATAGAGTGTGAAGGAAGAGAACCAAAGGGATAAGATTGGGACAGAAAAAGAATTTGGGGAGATGGAGTCACATTTAAGAAATGTTGCTTATATTGCACAAGAATGAGTGATCTGTCATTTGGTGATTTTGATTAATCAAATTAAATATCTCTGTTTTGTGCATAGAAATCAGAATGTTAGCAACTGATTGTTACTGGTCAATTTTTTAATAAGTCCTGCAGTTTTCACCAGATTGGATTTCATTGAATATTTGCTACAAATCTTATTATTGTTTTTTTCCCTGCAGCATTCCAAAAAGTATTCACAATGGTTTACAGTAAAATAAGATTTTTTTTAAAGGTGAAATCAAAATAATGGAAAAATAAGGTACTGTAGGAAGGTAAAGCTAGAGGTAAATTTAATACAGAGAAATGTTTACCAAAAAGTCTTGCATAATTGCAAAGGTAGATCACGAATTTGTCACTGTTCTTCCTAACAACCAAACCAAAGAAAGGACAGTAGAATGATTAATTGTACCCATACAATATTAAAGAGAACTCAGGGCGTTCAGCTTTTTCCAGGCAGTTTTGAGAGCAGAATCTCCTGTGGGTTCATAAAAGGGGGCATCCATTTGTGATATAACCAACAGTAATCTTGCGTCTCAACAGTAATACAATCTTGAATTTTTCTTCAAGACCTTACAGTAAATAGGCTTAGGGTCTGAAAGTAAAATGTACTTCAGTAGGCTATCTAATTTATTTGATAGTATCTAGACGTGTAGAAATTCAGAGATTTGAGACTTCTTGGCTTACTTGTAAATTTTTAAACTTAAGTTTTTTTTCTGATTTTCAAGGAATATGTCTATGTTGCAAACTCAGGAAGTAATTACTTACTCTAAATCCCATCTTTAAAATTAAGTATTAGCATTTTAGTATACAATTCTTAAGGGGAATTTTTAAGTGTTCAGTAATCAGAAATTTTTTTTTAATAAAATTTTTAAGATATTCACTGTTTAAAAATTTACTGAAGTGGGAGATATCAATGGAGGCATTGCTCTAATTTAGGAATACAACATATTCTTTATAAATTATTTTACTCACACCATTTTGTTTTCAACATTTTTGAAGTGTCATAAAGCCATGATTCTTCCTTTCTTCTCATGTCAATCCTATCTATCCATAGCTTCTTCTTCTAAATTAGGTTAAGTTTCCTGACAAGGTATAAAACATAGCCAGGCATGTTAAGCTATCTGAGGATGAGGTAGTAAGTATATATATATTTTTAGAAAGCATACAAGTTAAAATGGGAAAATTTATAGTTTTTGCCTATTTCCAACTATACATTGCAGTTAGAGGTGTGAAGTCCAATTTAATGTAGAAAAAAAGAGTGTCCTTTTCCAATTCCAGTTTTTCGTTATTAAAATCATCTTTGGGGGAAAGGTCTTTCCTTGCCATCTACATTCATTCATTTTGTCTTCATTCCTTCTCCCTCCCACTGTCCTTCCCCCCACCTCCCCCAGCTCTCTCAGTCCTCATTTCCCAGAGATAGCCTACGTCTGTTAACTCTCCTCAGCTAAGTCAGACTTCTAGTGGTAGGGAGGGGAGAATACTGTAGTTAGTCTGAACAATATCTGCCTTATCTTGGTTCTTGAAGTAGCACCATTTCAAGTAGGAGACAGGTACCTTGTTAGGGTTTGTCAAACCCAGATATCTTCTAAGGTCATCAGTGACCTGTCTTAGGTGGTCTTGGCAATTTTAGAACTCAAATTTTGCTGTTTTTATATTTAATTTCCATTTGGGTAATATTCAGTTACCCTTTTACCCCCATGTAAAATATTGATTGTTAAAACCAAGTCTAAAAAGAAAAGCCCAGTTTCTATGGGGAAAAAGAATTTTAACTTGCTTAATTGTCTTAATTTCAAGTGGTTTAGTTGTGTACCACATTTAATTTTAGTAATGGACACATAATATCCCATTTTGTAGATAAAAGCAAGACCCAGAGAATTTACATAAATTGCCTAAGGTCAGATAGCTGGTTAATGGCAGAACTATGATTAAACACAGGTTTGTAACACCAGAGTGTATGTCCTTTTACCTATATCATCAGTATGTTTCATTAGTGAAGTAAGTCCACTCTTTATACCCCAGTTTTGACACATATATTATACAAATTCACATTAAATGATTTGATCTGTGTCTCAGTTCTATCTGTAAAATGGGTGTAAAGAGGCTTGACGTCACTGGATTATTATCAGGGTCAAGTGAAATAATAGACATGGCTCAGAGGGTAAAGCATCTGCCTGCAATGTGGGAGACCCAGGTTCGATCCCTGGGTTTGGAAGATCCCCTGGAGAAGGAAATGGCAACCCATTCCAGTAATCTTGCCTGGAAAATCCCATGAACAGAGAAGACTAGGCTACAGTCCATGGGGTCGCAAAGAGTCGGACACGACTGAGCAACTTCACTTTCACTTTTAAAGCATGTTCTAATATGAAGTAAGTCTTTGATAACTTGTAGCTATTATTGTTATTTCAGAGAAAAAGAAAATACTGAACGTTAGATTTTGTGTTTGTCTTCTGCAATAGATCGGATCAAAAGTCTAAAAAGTCTGACCTGTCCATTGTTATCATAGTTAGAGACTTGCCACTTCTACAGTAGACTGAGTTATTTAGGTATCATATAATATCCAGAAAAACCAAGATGATAGACCTGCTTTTATTATTCAAAGCATGTAGGGAAAATTATATGCAGTTTGCATTACATTCTAAAAGGAATATTGAAAACTTAAACCAGATCAGGAATAGAACAACCAGTGTTGCCAGAGCTTGAAATGTTTTTATAGAAAGAAGGTTGAAGGAGCCTTAGATATTTAGCTTAGAAAAAAGTGAAAAGGAAGGGGTGAGGAGGTAGACATAGAAACGGTAGATATTTGCAAGACTGCTACTATGTAGGAGACTTATTTTTGGTGGCTACTTGGCAGAACTAAAGACTGTGGATAAAAATAGCCCATGGACAGATTTTTGCCTTAATTTAAGGAAAAACTTGTCAATTAGAACTATCTGAAGAATGGAATGGAGGAATGGGCTGCTTCAGGAAGCAGTGAGGTGATTAAGTGTAGATTAAACAGCCACTTGTTGCTGGAGTTATTACAGTAAGATATTCATTCATTGATTAAGAGGTGGACCTCCAAGCTCCCCTTCCAACACAGAATCAGTGACTTAAATTCTGATCACCACTTGCCAATAATTACTGTGTAGATTTGATGCTGACGCAAATGGAAGCTTCTGTTTTATGTTGCCTAGTCTTCTAATTGTTATTTCCTTATCAACACTGTTCCCACCTCTGGCAGATGGTAGCAGTTATCAAAGAAGTGATTTGTAGTTTTTGTCACCCTCAGGGAACTAGGTATTTTAGATTCATGTTTGTGTATATGTGTATACATGCACATGTGCTAAATCGTGTCCAACTCTTTGCAACCCCATGGGCTGTAGCCCACAAGGTTCCTCTGTCCATGGAATTTTCCAGGCAAAAATACTGGAGTGGGTTGCCATTTCCTACTCCAGGGGATCTTCCCGACCCAGGGATCAAACCCAGGGATCTCTTGCTTCTCCTGCGCTGGCAGGAGGATTCTTTACCACTAGCGCAACCTAGTAGTTAGATTATTATAGATTCATATGTCTCCTGCATTGGCAGGCAGTTTCTTTACCACTAGCACCACCTGGGAAACCCTCATAGGGCTGAAAGGGACCTTCAGTCTTGTAGAATGATTCTCTAAGGATATTTGGTCACTTTTCAACATGTCCTCTATCAAAGAGAGTTATTTTATAATGTTATTCTAAACCGATAGTATTTTTTTTTTAGTAAAACTGGATTGTCTGATAGCAGAAACCTGGTATAGGAAAGCTTGCATATGATAAGTACTCTTGAGAGGGAACAAGAGAACAGCTGGTGGTAAGGCCTTTGAAATTAACTGGCCACTTTCAAAAGCCTGGTAGATTTGTTCTCTGACATCATTAACAGGATAACACCATGATGTTAACTTTATTAGGCCTAATTAGTTTTTCTGTGCTTTTGTTAGCTCAGTTTCAGTTCAGTCGCTCAGTCGTGTCTGACTCTCTGTGACCCCATGAACCACAGCACACCAGGCCTCCCTGTCCATCACCAACTCCCAGAGTCCACCCAAACCCATGTCCATTGAGTCGGTGATGCCATCCAACCATCTTATCCCCTGTTGTACCCTTCTCCTCCTGCCCTCAATCTTTCCCAGCATCAGGGTCTTTGCAGATGAGTCAGCTCTTCACATCAGGTGGCCAAAGTATTGGAGTTTCAGCTTCAACATCAGTCCTTCCAATGAACACCCAGAACTGATCTCTTTTAGGGTGGACTGGTTGGATCTCTTTGCAGTCCAAGGGACTCAAGAGTCTTCTCCAACACCACAGTTCAAAAGCATCAATTCTTCAGCGCTCAGCTTTCTTCATAGTCCAACTCTCACATCCATACATGACCACTGGAAAAACCATAGCCTTGACTAGATGGACCTTTGTTGGCAAAGTAATGTCTCTCCTTTTTAATATGCTGTCTGGGTTGGTCATAACTTTCCTTTCAAAGAGTAGGCGTCTTTTAATTTCATGGCAGCAATCACCATCTGCAGTGATTTTGGAGCCCAGAAAAATAAAGTCAGTCACTGTTTCCCCATCTATTTGCCATGAAGTGATGGGACTGGATGCCATGATCTTAGTTTTCTGAATGTTGAGCTTTAAGCCAACTTTTTCACTCTCCTCTTTCACTTTCATCAAGAGGCTCTTTAGTTCTTCTTCACTTTCTGCCACAAGGGTGGTGTCACCTGCATATCTGAGGTTATTGATATTTCTCCCGGCAATCTTGATTCCAGCTTGTGCTTCCTCCAGCCCAGCATTTCTCATGATGTACTCTGCATATAAGTTAAATAAGCAGGGTGACAATATACAGCCTTGAAGTACTTCTTTGCTGATTTGGAACCTGTCTGTTGTTCTGTGTCCACTTCTAACTGTGGCTTCCTGACCTGCATACAGGTTTCTCAAGAAGCAGGTCAGGTGGTCTGGTATTCCCATCTCTTTCAGAATTTTCCACAGTTTATTGTAATCCACACAGTCAAAGGCTTTGGCATAGTCAATAAAGCAGAAATAGATGTTTTTCTGGAACTCTCTTGCTTTTTCAATGATCCATCGGATGTTGGCAATTTGAGCTCTGGTTCCTCTGCCTTTTCTAAAACCAGCTTGAACATATGAAAGTTCATGGTTCATGTATTGCTGAAGCCTGGCTTGGAGAATTTTAAGCATCACTTTACTACCGTGTGAGATGAGTGCAATTATGCGATAGTGCGATAGTTTGAGCATTCTTTGGCATTGCCTTTCTTTTGGATTGGAATGAAAACTGACTTTTTCCAGTCCTGTGGCCTCTGCTGAAATTTCCAAATTTGCTGGCATATTGAGTGCAGCACTTTAACAGCATCATCTTTCAGGATCTGAAATAGCTCAACTGGAATTCCATCACCTCCACTAGCTTTGTTCGTTGTGATGCTTCCTAAGGCCCACTTGACTTCACATTCCAGGATGTCTGGCTCTAGGTGAGTGATCACACCATCGTGATTATCTGGGTCATGAAAATCTTTTTCATGAGCTCAGTTAGTGAATTTTCATAAAAATAAAGAGCAGGAGAACTTTTGTCTTTTTCAGATATTGTTTTGGGACATTGGCAGTACCAGTGCTGGCTATCATTGAGTTGGTGGTGCTAGTGTTAAAGAACCTGCCTGCCAATGCAGGAGACATACGAATCTGTAATATCTAACTAGTAGGTTGCAATAGTGGTAAAGAATCCTCTTGCCAGTGCAGGAGAAGCAAGAGACTAGAGTTCAATCCCTGGTTCGGGAACATCCCCTGGAGTAGGAAATGATAAAGCTTACCCCCAAAGCTTTATAATTTTATCATTTTTGTGTGTAGATCATTAGAAATATGACCCCTCCCCCTACCTTTTTTTTTTTTTTTCTGTTTTTGTTAGAATTTGTGCTAGAATCAATTAGGACCAAAGTTCAGACACACATGTTGATTCAAGGATCAAAGTCCAGCAGGTAAAAGGCTAGAATCACCATGGCAAATCATTGCTGCTTTATTTTTGTGTTGAGTTTAACTAAGGTACATTCTATATCTACAAGACAAATTGGTGTCAGTTCTTCTCCAGACTAATGGTCATTTTTGGAGAGGAATTATTTACTAGCATAATTACTTTGTGGCATGTAATTTTATTGTCTAATGATATGTGTTGCAGTATTTGATAATTTTTAGTTGATTAATATAGGGTGATTCATTTGAAACATCTGTTTTGTTGTATTTGAAAACTAGAAGTATCTTTATTGTTTTTACTGATCTTTAAAGGTAATACATGATTATTGTTTAAAATAATAATAAAGAAATTTGGAAGTGCCTAGAGAGTAAAAATATCCCAGGCCCACATGTAATATAATCAGTTAAGTTTGGTTATTCCTTACAAACTTATCATCTATATATATATATATATATGTGTGTGTGTGTGTGTGTGTGTGTGTATGTAGATATAATGTTTTAATACATATTGTATTATACTATGCATGCTTTCTGTAACTTTTACAAATTTTGGTATAGCATACATATTGTTCTATCACAGATATGCTAATAGTTTTTTTTTAAGGGTTTTTTTTAAACAGCCATATAGTATTTATTTAACCAAATCAATAATCCCTAATTGGTGGGGATTTAAGTTGTTTTTTTTTGTTGTTGCTGTTATACAATGAACATCTTCATATATATATATTTGAGGAGCTTGTTTGTTCTAATAAATTTCTTAAAGCAGCATTGCCAGTCAAGGGTCTAAAGTGATCTATATTTCCAGATTTTCCTCAAGGAAAGGGTATTTACTCCTAACTGTATGAGAACATCTGTTTCTTCATTGAATTGGACTTCTAATTAGTGTAATCAGCATTAATTTTTTAAAAATCTGACTTTTTTTTTTTCATAATTTTACTAGCTAGTCTCGTATACTAGTTCAGTTCTTGAGGTCTTGATCCTAATGTAAATATACTCTCTACAAAAATCTTAACTTGTGTGTCTTTTGTATGATCAATAAAAAGAAGAAACTAAGTTAAAGACAACTATGTTGCAAGAGGTAATATAACTCTATATCCCTTTATAATATAGAGTTAATATTGGAATTGTTACTTTAACTCACTATAACTTAAGAGAAGTTTCCCATGAGACTTTAAATCCTTGGTCTGTTCGCTGAGGCTCTTTGGTATATCTCAGCTTATTATTTTTCAAAAGAATTTTTTAGTCTGGAAAGTGAATTAAATTTTCAGAGAGCCATAAAAATTGAAGCTAAACCACAGTTAAATCCAAAGTTAATTGCCTTATTGGTGGATATTTCAAAATGTGTTTTAATATGCACATTTTTAAAAAATCTGTTTTAAATAAACAGGAAACTCTGATGAGGAAGAAAGTGCTTCAGAGTCTGAACTTTGGAAGGGCCCACTACCAGAAACAGATGAAAAATCACAGTAAGTCCTGATGTTAATAGAAAATGATGTTGCATACCTTCTACAGTCAGTCTAGAAAGCTATGACCACAGCCATTTTTGATAACTTAATGAAAAATTTAGCATCATGAATGTTGATTTAAAGCCAGGGATCATGAGATCAGAGTTTATTCCCAGTCATTGTTTATGGCCACGAACAGCCAACTTACCCAGCTCCCTCTTGGTGAATAATTCTTTCCTCATCTCCCCTTAACAGATGACCCCCTAGACTTTGCTTAGGTTCTTTCAGAGAGGTCCTGGAGAAGGCAATGGCAACCCACTCCAGTACTCTTGCCTGGAAAATCCCATGGACGGAGGAGCCTGGTGGGCTGCCATGGGGTCAGGAAGAGTCGGACATGACTGAGTGACTTCACTTTCATGCATTGGAGGAGGAAATGGCAACCCACTCCCGTGTTCTTGCCTGGAGAATCCCAGGGACAGTGGAGCCTGGTGGGCTGCCGTCTGTGGGGTTGCACAGAGTCGGACACAACTGAAGTGACTTAGCAGCAGCAGAGCCTATCCATGATGTTCTGATTATCATAAACCTGTACAGGAGAATTCCTCCAAGATATATACAGGTGTCAAAGTTTTCTTGCCCCCAAAGACAGACAACTCAGCACATGCATTGTTCTCTGTTGGAAGAGCTGTTGGGATATAGGCTGGAATATTATCAGCTCTTATATACTGGGATGTTCACCACTTGAGCTTTATCTGTTGAAAAAGGATAAAATAATACCGACTACATAGTTTATTGTGAAAATTTAATATAATTAAGAATATAAAGCACCTGGTACAATACCTACCAATATAATAAGTGCTCAAATTTTAGTCCCGTTTTGTTAATCCAGTCGTATTAGTTCAAGTAAGAGATTTATTTAATCGATCATAATTCGCTAACTTAAGTTGATGATAAAACATCTTGCTAATTGTATAATACACTCTCAGTGTAATAGAATTCAAGTGTGTTGGAAAGAGGCCTTTTTTTAAAAAAAAAAAGATTGTTTTCTATGATCTTTTTTTTTCTTGCCAAATAAAGAATTCCAAAATGAGTGGTCATTATAGATCAGATTTCTAAAAAGGTATTGCTATCCTAGTCAAACCATCAACTGAACTTTTGACCATAGAATTCCCCCTTGAAGAGCTGAAAATGAAAGAATAGGTCTCAGAGTCCACTCACCTTTATGGCAGTAAAGATCCATAATAAAGCCTAAGAGGGGTTCCATAATCCAGAGCTCTTTGTGACCTTATAAAAACTTGACATGGTGTACTAACATCTGAGTACACACAGAGGTTCAGCTAATTTCATACATCTAAGTTCTTATTACAGTTTTTAAAATTCAACTGCATTTTGCTGTCGTGCTTGGGAAAAGGGACAGTAGCATGGAGAATACCAAATTGTAGGTAATTCTTAAATCAACTGTATCTGATTCTGTAGTTAATTTTTTTTTTAAATTGAACATGGTTGTGGGGTTTTTTTAATCTGTCACAGTCACTTAAAACAAAATGATAGAGTGTCATTGTGAATTTCTAATCTAAAAGAACATTTTCTAAAGAGATTGGTAGGCAGAATTTGTGTAGCTTGATTCTCTGTTCCCAGAAGGAAGAAAAGCAACTGTACGTACACTTAATCTTCACAACAGCTCTTTGAGGAAATGTAATGTTATATAAAGAAACTGAGCCCAGAGAAGTTAAATAATTTGCTTACCTAGCTAGTAGCTGACAGAGCTAGGACTTAAATACTGTCTGACTCGAAAACCTGTGCTGTTTTCATTGTACTGCTCTGGACTCCTAGCAATAATATTTATTTAGTACTTTAATTTTCATATTTTAATATAATTTAGTATCCCCTTTCAGAGTTCTGTTCCTTTAGATATAATCTTCACTTCAACAAATACATGTTTACTCTTCTCAGAGTAATAAAACCTGCAGCCTAAGCAGATCATCCCTGTTCTTAGGAGTAAGGCTTGTATTTTTCCTTAAAATAGTTTCTTCATTAATTTGAAATGAGAAGGAACAGAGTAAGTAATAAAGTCAACCAAAAACGTAAAGAGAAGCAGTGATATAACACAAAGTACTTCAGAGTAAAATCTTAGGTATAAATATGTTTAAGGATACATGCCACCATATACAACACTTTAATCAGTCTGGGCATAGATTATTTTAGAAGCCAAGAATTACTTGATAGCTGAATCATGAAATAGATATATATATATAAAAGAACCAGCAAATATGTTGGTTTGAATTATCGTAATTTCATATAATGTGTCACCTAGTAATTTTTTTCTCTGTTGATTTTAATCAATATGTATACTTTCTCTTTTAAATAGGGAAGAAGAATTTGATGAATATTTTCAAGATTTATTTCTGTGAGATGAAAGAGGGATGCCTACATTCCTTAATGTGAAGTGTACTTTGAAATTCTTCACAAAAGTTTTGTCTACAAGTTGCAACTTGAGTGGTTTGTCTTTGGAAATAAAAAATCCATCTAGGATGGATTGTCAGATGCTTTAAGTATTTTCAGTTCTATTGGAGATACTTTTCCGTATCTCTCATATATTTTTTCAGTTGCTTACCTACAGCTCTGATACATCTGTAGCTCAAGGATGGACCTAGTACACTTCACAGAGATCCATTGTTCCTCTTTTTATGGGTTTTTATTTTTTTCCCCACTGATTGCACATTTATTTTCCCTTGCCTCAGTTAGTCTATTTAAACTTTTAGGGTTATTGGGGTCTTACAAAATTATAAGGTAGATTAATTATGTCTTCAACTTCTTTACTTTCCTTTGACACACAGGCACCCCTTTTGAGAACCTGTTTTTTCATTAGCTACCTTTTATTTTTTTCCTTACATTTCTCTTCCTTCTTGCCTCTGCCACTTAAGGGAGTTTGTTATAATCTGATTTAATTCCCCAGTGTATGAGTAATTTATTATAAAGTAAATTAATATTACAGGAGGCCAAATGAGATCCCAATAGGCTAAAGCAGCTTATGTGTTCATGAAAGTTGACTTTCCAGTAAAGATTATGCAGTAATATAATTTAACTGAACAATACTGTGTGCATAGAGCTTGTCTCAGATACAGTCATACATAATGGATATACTTATATGCAGAGATATAAAATGTAGCTGCTTAATTTGGGGTTCATACCTCCAAGAGTCGATGGATGTGCTTCAAGAGATCTAAACATGCCTACAATCGATGTGTAAATTTTTGTGATTGTGTGTGTCTTAGGGGGAAAGGATCCATAGGTTTCACCAAATTTTCAAAAGGATTTATTGATTTTTTTCCAAAAGGTCAGACCCATTTTTATAAACAGCAGAGATGAATAGTGGAAAAGATGTATGATTTGGTGAGTAAGAGAGGACCTATAGAAAACAGGTATTTTGTTGAAAATTAAATGACATTTAAACATGGAATTATTGGCATTAAACGGTAAAACAGGTAATTATAGTATCTTATTTTTAAATAGTATCAGATTTTCCTTTTATTAAAGTTATTATTCATTAATTATTACATCGCTGTTTTACATGAGACACTGCTAGACATTGCTACAAAGGAAGTAGCTAGGAAATAGTCATTTCTAAACCATCAGAAAACAGTAAATCAATGTTGATAACCAACAAATAAATAGTTTGTTGTGTCTTTTTCTTCTCACTACTTTTAGTGAAAAAGAATCTTGATTTTTGAGGAAAAAGTATTGAAATATCCAGCAGGAAAACTGATGTTTTTAATAGAGTATATGAAGCCAAAACATTTTTATGATAAAAATTAGTAGTCATCAGAATATAAAACTCCTGCAAAACTAAACAATGACTGGGAAGAATATTCAAAGACCCTTTTAAAATAGATCCATATATTTGGTATTGCACGTATGGTTTATGGACATCAAGTTCATTTATAAATTTAAAGCATTAAATGTAATCATGGTGTTTAATCCATTCATATACAGTGACAGATAATTGGAGTCATATTTAAACGAGTCTTTTGAGAAGGCCTCAAGGTGATGTTTTAAAATTTTTTAATTGAATTTTTATCTTTTATTGGAGCATAGTTGATTTACAGCATTGTTAGTTTCAAGTGTACAGCTAAATGATTCAGTTATATCCATTCTTTTATCAGATGCTTTTCCAAATAGGTTGTTAAAAATATTAAGTAGATTTCTTTGTGTTATACAGTAGGTCCTTATTATCTATTATCTAGATTTTAAAGATTAATTATCCAACAGACCTATCTTAAACTTTGCTGTAGTATAGTCAGGGGAGTCCAGCAGACCATTGGCTTGAGATAAGTTATGCTTTCTTATACTTGCTCTTAAGCAAAGTTCCTGTTTTTGCAGACCTTCAATGGTGGCTCATCTCTGTGCCTCAGTTTCTTTTCTAGTGAATGAGGAAATAGTTGGAGCGGACTGATATTTGGGGGGTCCAAAATTTTATAAGGCTAAAGGAAGAGGGTTTCTTATACAGTTTCTAAAATAATCCTAAGTGGAGTTTCAGGATTATTTTAAGCAGTGAAAATAACATGTACATCTGTCACCCAACATGACTTATATAAACAACACTCATTTGGGTGTATATATATATATTTTTTTTGAGGGTTTTCTCCGTAAAAATATTAACTTCCAGGCACTCTTCATTTATACCTGTTTGTCATGATATTTATGCAAAATATCATTCATTCATTCATGTTTACTGAGTGCCTGCCTTGTGCCAGGCACTTCTCTAAGTGTGAGCAGAGCTGTGAACAAAATAGACAAAAATATCTCCTCTCATGGACCTTACATTCTAATGTGAGAGGAAGAGTCTTATAATTCTAAGAACCTAACTTGTAAAAATATAATAAATGGTGATTTCTCAGCCTCTTAAAATTGAACATTATCTCCTTTGTAACAGAACGTTTGAGGTTGATAGAGCAATTCATTATAATTTAGATGTTTTACAAAAAAAAAAAGTCAGTGGTATAATTAATATTTAGTCTGTTTTATAATTTGGTATGTCATTATAGAGAAGAAATCTTCCCTTATGTACAGGTGTGTACCATGTAGTAGAAGTTGTTGATTGTCTTTAGTTTCTTTTTTTTTTAATTTGGCTGCATTGGGTCTTAGCTGTGGCATGTGGGATCTTTGTATGTGGTGCAGACTCTCTTGTTGTGGAGCACAGGCTCCAGAGCATGTAGGTTCAGTAGTTGTGGCACACAGGCTTAGTTGCTCCAAAGCATGTGTGATCTTACTTCCCTGACCAGGGACAGAAGCTACTTCCCCTTCATTGCAAGGCTGATTCTTTATTAGTGGACCACCAGGGAAGTCCTGTTTCGTTTTCTTGACAATCAATATTTAGAATGCGTAGTAGATTTCTAATAATCACTTTTTTTAAAGTCACTTCTGTTGAAGTCCCTTTAAACTGTTTTTGGTAGTAAAGCTTTTGTATAATCAAATCACATGCTGTTTAATAATGCATAATATTTATTAGCTGATTTAACTTGCATTAGGATTATCTAAGTCATGTCTTACAAATTGATAATTCTATCAATGAGAAGAATAGTTTTGAATGTAATAATATATTCTTAGTTACACATAAAATAATTGATTTCAGACTTGGGAGAAAGGATGGGCATAGGATGACATACTTTTAAGCTACTGAAAGTGAAGTGGCCTTTACTGTTCCATTAGCAAAAGTGAAAGAAAGAGATAAGCATTTCAGGTGGATAACATTTAATGTCATTTTTCTTTGTTTCTTATATAGTACTTACATACATTATACATTCTGTTGCTCTTACATTAAGACATGTTGATGAGAGATTTCTGGTTCAGAAAAGGATGTGAGGTATGAATCATGTTCTGGGTTGAATTGTGTCCTACCTGAATTTCTGTTGAAATCCCGATTCCCAGTACCTTAGAATGTGGCTATATTTGGAGCTAATAAGGTAAAATGAGGTCATATGAGTAGGTCCTAATCCAGTATGACTGGTGTCCTTAAAAGAGGAGAATAGGACCCAGACACATGAGAGAAGACCGAAGACCAGGTGAAGACGGCCATTGACAAGCAAAGGAAAGAGGCCTCTTGAGAAATCAGCCCTGCCAACACCTAATCTTGGCCTTCTGGTCTCCAGAACTGCAAGAAAATAAATTTCTTTTGTTTAAGACACCCAGTATGGGGCAGCTTTTTTGTTACAGTAACCCTAGTAAATGCATACAATTAATAAGAACTTTTAAAAAAAGAATTGGTGACTAGTTTCAGGATTATATTGTTTTTAATTTAAAACAAATTGGCACCAAAAATGCACTTATTTTTGTCTTACTTTGCACTTCTGTTGAACTTTATTTTACCCTCATGGCTTTCAGGCTAGCAGTATATTTTCTTATGCTAGTCACAGGGTAGCTTTCCTGAAGAGTCTCTGTTACTTGATGGTTTGATGAATGAAATTTGCTGATGTTCTTTTTTAATGTTTTCTTCAAATGTAGAAACAGTATTTGTAATTTAGACCAGTTGGATTGTCTTACAACATTAGACATGTTTTGGATTTCTTGTCATCACCACCACCTCCTGAATCTTCTACAGCTAGTAAAAAGGAGAAAAGGAATATTATTGGGAGTCAGTGGATATGTAGTAGGTTTTTCCTAATATTAGAGTAATTATATAGCCTAATTCATAGTTTTAACCTATATCAAGTGCTAAGAGTTTGACCATTTAAAAACTTGAATTCATATTCAGAATTAGTCCATTTAGAAAATAAAATCTAATGACTAATCAGTTAATGTCTCAGTTCTCAAAAGAACCACTGAACTATCCAGTCTGGGAATCTGAGTTGTTGCTTTGTGTTGCCTGGAGATAAAATAATATTCTTAGTTTACAGAGGCTTCTCAGTGTAGTAGGAAGAAAATTCAGAAGTAATTTTTTATGGAAATAAAGTATAGAGATCCACATCCAGTATACCAAATACTAAATTAAAAAAAAGTCAGGAACCACTTAAAGGGCTTGATATACTGTTCATTGTAAAATTGGGATAAAGATTAATTGTACTAAGTTTAACTTTTTGCTTTTCACTGGCTCAGTAAAAATAACCATTTTTGTTATCTTTTCGAAGCGCAGCTCAGATCTTACTGCTTTCATGTTAAAATCCATCCCTCTAAGGACTTCCCGTTGCTCTCTGGAGGACAGATCCATAAGGAGGCCTTCAGGATAACACACCCATCTGCCTGCATTCCTGGCTTCATCTGGTATTTGGCTCTCTTTGCACTCTAGACTCCAGCTACACCAGTTTTCAGGTTCTTCAGTGCATCAAGCTTATTTCCACTTCACAGCCTTTGTGCATATTCTATTCTTTCCTTTCCTTTAAAACTCTTCCTCCTTTCTTTGCTTAGAAAAAGCCTATCTTCAGTGTAATATAAACATCCTTCAGGAACGACTTCCCTGATGCCCCGGGTATGCTTCTTCTGATAATTATAGTTAAATAATCGATTTTTCACTTGGCGCTCCCCTACCGGGTGGTAAGCTCTATGAAATAAGGACATCATCTTTCCCCAGGGCCTGCTTAACACAGGCCCTTGTACAGAATACGCAGCCACTAAACATTTAAGTGAATGTATATCCCGGAGTCAGGAACTCCTATTTTTATTCTGTTGAAGATACATCCTTAACCCTTTAAGCAAAATGCTTTTAAAATATCACTAAACACATGAACCATCTAAAAAGAATGTTGTATTTTTTTTTAACAAGGCCTTTTCAGACAGAGATGGTTTCTTTATTAAACAATAAGAATTTCTTACAAAACCTTTTAAGTCTTGAGCTCTTGAGACAAAATACGAAATGATGACATTAGTATTCCACTTTCAAGATGACATTTGAGTCATCTGATGAACTAATAGGTGATCGTAAGCATCTTAACAGAGGCTTTCTGAAGATTATGTTAAACCTAACTGAGTGACTTTAGGAGTAGAAATTTCATCAGGATAAACAGCACTAAGGAGAAACATCTGAGGCACAGACAGAGTCTTAGGGTACCTTCAAGTCACCCCACTCTGCAGGCCAGCTTTACATCTAGGGCTTCCTTAGATCTGGAAATGAGGCTGGAGATCTGTAAAGCTTTCTCATTATCAGGAGAGGAACGTTAAGCTCAGAGAGGTTAAGCAAGATGCCCAAAGTCTTAGAGCTAATACAGAATGTTAGGACTAAAATTATTTTCTCACCTAAACCTGATTGATCCCACTAATCCTATGGTTTTCATATTATTTCTTAAAATTCAGTATTCTGTAGAGGTACCTCAGGAGCCACTTTATTGAGTGGATGAAAAAACCTAGCCCTAACCCCAACTTCGACTGGACCAAGCAATTCTATCTTGAATTATAAAGTAAGATCTTGTTCAAGGTTATAAAAACCCTGAAAACCACTAATGAGCATCTTATAATTCTCAGTCTGTGGGCAGTAAAGCAAGTTTCCTGTTTGCATTTACTTTTTATGCTTTTGTCATGTGAGATTAAGCTCTGCTGGACTTTACAAGAAGCCAAAACAGATTCCATCTTACCTTTTTCCGTCGTATTTCCTTCTTCCTGCTTTTTCATCTCTTCAATTACCTTCATCTTTTCATCATACTCATCAGCTAGGGATTTCCATTCCACTCTGTTGTTTTGAAGACCATTCAGCATAGGTGTGATTTCTTTGTGAAACCGTGAGAACTCCTAGAGAGAATTTTAGGTCAGAAACTACTTAAATCATTTGGTTCATTTTCAGTACCTTTCATATGCAGAGAAGGAGCCCTCAGGAATTATTACAGTGCTCAGAGCTGTTAGGATGAGATTAATTCAGTACCTTGAAAGTGGGAAAGGTAGTTCTTGTCTTTCCTGCTCACCTAAGGAAGTTTATCCAATTTGCTCACACCTGAGTTCTCTCACCTTTCATTGCATCCTTGAAGGGAAGATAAGGGCAGTACCTCAAACTACCTTGGAGAAATGATGACACCCTTAGTGACTTTCCATGAAGGATGAGGGTGACTTTGATTTTAGTTACAGTCTGAAAGAAAAATTCTCATCCAAAAAATGATATATTTCACTCAAATAATCTGTTTACTTACCTTATATACAAAAGTACAGACAAAGTCAATAAATCCAACTTGAAGTTTAGGTAGTTCATCTTTTTTGTTTCTGTCCATCATAGGCTAGAAAGAGAAATAAATTATTTAAAGATAATTTTCTAAGATCCAGTGGACAAAACAGACTGATTTGTATCGATAATTTTTATTCAGTAGTGCATTTTTATGCCAAGGTTTTTACAATGGGTTGTTGCTGCAGCACTGTTCTCTCCAGATCCCCTTGTTCCCAAAATTCATTTGCAACCAGGAGTGCTACCTGCAAAGGAGGAGGACATGATTCATGACTTAACAGAGAATTGACATTTTATCATAACATTTTATCCTTACATGAGTAACATTTAAGGAAAGAATTTATAATTAATGCTTGAGGTATTGTCATACCATATGTTCTCTGGCTTTAAAATGATGTTATTTACAAATTATATTGAAATGGGCAAGGGAGATTTCTCTTCCTACTTCAGTGTGGTAGACTCATTCTGGGCGTGCCAATCTCCTAGCTGCTATTGCCACCACTTCTCAATAATAAAAATGGGAGAAGGGAGGATGTCTAATTCCATTTCATTATGCTTCAAGCTCCAAAGCTTCCCAGATCCTCCTCTTGTCCTGCTTATCATCTGCCAGCATCTAGCATGTATCTGCCTGTGTTTATGCACATACATGCACAGCTTAGAACACCACTTCACCTGATTGTGTTGTGGTGATATTTTAGAGTTACTTTATATGGTTTTTTAAAATATATTTAAGTTTGTTTAACACCTTCTAGCTGCCTTACATTGGCATGATCCAGGCTTACCAAGAGGAGTTAAGATGTGACTTTGATCTTTAAGATGCTTACAGTCTAATGAAGTCAGTCATGTAAAGAATGTGGAAAATTCTATCATATCAACAGTACCAACTGCTGTGGATCAAGGAGAAAGATAAAGGAGGTTGCATTTATGCTGTCTCATTAAGACTAGTAGTTTGCTAGTAAGAAAGGGAAGACTGTGCAGATAAAATTGAATGTTTAGGGCTTGTGAGTAGGAACTTAAGAGTGAGGCAGTAACATGGGAAATAAGAGAAGTAAATTGGGGAGTATGAGTTAAGGACAGGTAGCAACAAGCCATGTAAGCTTCGCTGGGAAGCTTAACTTGATTCTCTGGGCCAGTACTTTTTCTTTGAGCCATATGGTCCCTCCAGAGTGCACAAGTGGTACGAAAGTGGATGCCAAGGGAGATTAAAGTACAGTAACTTTGCTTTTTCCTCTTATAAAAAGTGATCTATGTACAACTTTTTTTGTGTGTGTGTGCAAGCAAAATAGACGTTGCTTTTTCTTTAAAAAAAGGTTGAAAACCTCCAGCAGTGGGGAGTTTAGAAGACTTTTTAAGCAAAGCAGTAGCCAAGCAGAGCTGTATTTATAAGCGTTCCAGCAGCAACTCAAAGAAAGGTTGGAGAGGTTCATGCTAAGAGAGGATCACTTAGGAGGCTGCCACCATAGGTCTGATGAAAGAGGGAAAGTAAGAACTAAGAGGGTAGCAAGAGTGATGGACAGAAATGGTTTTGAAATGAGGGAGATGAACTCAAGCATGAACCCAAGATTTTGGCTTGGGTGACTATGTAGATAAAAGAATTGAGGAGGAAGAGCAGGCAGTCAGTGAGGAGGGAGCACAGGTGTTTGGTTTGGAGGCCAGCTATTCTATCTTAACAGATACAATCCACATTTACAGTTGAACCCAGGGAATTCTGGCCTCTTCTGCTTAGGGTTTAAATTCTATGAATTAACTGAGGGAGAATTCTTTGATCGATTAGTAAGAAACCAAGTGGTAAGCAGATGGCACTGCTTACCAGGCAGATGCCACTCATTCCCCACACTCCCCAAGGGTGGGAAAGACCTTCCTTAGAAGACGCCCTTAAACTGAACCTGCAGATAGCGCCGTCTCATGACTGACAGCACACCGAAGAGGAGACTAGGAGCAAAACCACCCTTGAGAGACGAAGGCACTAATGATTCATCCTTGCCTCGTCATGCTTTATCTCCTCTACTAAAAACCCAGACCCGCCATGAATAATTTTATGTAAACTTCTTACAGCCTGTCCAGTGATAACAGGAATTCCTTCCAGAAAGCATTTTCTTTCTAAGGTTCCTTCTGTTTCCCCTGTCCTGGGTGTAACCAAATGACCTATTGACATTTGTGAGCTCTTAAAAGCTGTTTGCTTTTCTTCTCTAACAGAAACCCAACAGGGAACATTGTACTTTTGTCTTAACTTCTTAACTTCCTTTTTTCTTCTTTGTAAATTATAAACTGATGGTTTCAGAGGACAGGTCCAGGGTAATGAAGGTAATTGCTTATAAAATATATAGTCATATAATTGATGGTTATAATTAAATTCTGAGGTTGCCAGATACCTTCACATTCACTGTCCCCATGGCGCCTAGGCAGAGCCCGAGGGCCTGACAGAAAATGGGAACCACTCACCTGACTTTGTACCTCCCAGGGCTTGGTTATAGCTGACAGATCACACGCAGTCATCATCATTGCCCTGTGAAAGAAAACAAAACGTGTTAAAATAGAAATATAAAATCAGTTATTTTTGCCAAAAGCAAAATAAAATTTGACTTCTCACATGATAATCTCTTTTTTGGTTGGATCAATGGTTACATATTTGATGGCCTCTTCTTCAGTCTCCATTTTTTCACAGGCATCAACAATTTTTTGAAACATGGTTCTCTTCCTAAAAAAGAGACAACTGTGCAACAGTTTCAGCATATAAGACCAGAGGTGTAAAGTGTCTGTAATATGTCAGGTTTCACGTTCCCACTCTGCATCAGTTGTCCACATTGTGGAGCTAGGGAGAACAGGGAATGGCTGCGTAACCTTGATACAGAAAGGGTTTAAGACAGAAAAATCACAAGTCAGAAAGGAAAAGAAAATAGTAAATTTAAATACATTAAAACTAAGAGCTATGTGTGACAAAAAGAGATCATAATAAAGGCCACAGGCTGTGATGAGACATTGTAAAGTATAAAACCAAATATTAGAACCTAAAATACATGAAAAGGTACAGAATTATAAGTGTGAATTATAATATTCTATCTCACACTCAAATTAACAAATATATTTAAATATGCCCAGATCAAGAAGAGTCCAGATATGGAATAATAGGAACTCTTGTAACACTGCTGGTAGGAGTTTAGCAATCCCATTTCTAGATATATACAGAAACTCATATACACAAAGATACACAATGTAGGCAGTGATGAAAAATTGGAAATAACCTAAATGTCCATGAATAGAAGAATGGCCTAATTAATTATGATAAAATCACACAGTTGAATATACATTTAAAAAGAATGACCTGGATCTCAATTTAGCACCAAGCTAAATCTTCAAAATGTTGTGTGAAAGCAAGTTGCAGAAAGGTATGTACAGTATGATAACATTTATGGAAAAATTTTAAAGACTTAATGATGCCATAGAAAACATGAATGGGAAGGATGACTACATAGCAAGTCAGTGGTGTTTGTGAAGAAGTGGGGTGGGGGTGTGGCGTTCATGATGGAGTGAGAATGCCTCAGTTGTACCACTTGCCTTGAAAAAGATCTAAGACAAAATCTTAGCATTTGTTGAACCTGGGCTATAGCTATTTGGATATCACTTTTAGGCTTCCCTGGTGGTTCAGACGGTAAAGCATCTGCCTGTACTGTGAGAGATCCAGGTTCGATCCCTGGGTTGGGAAGATCCCCTTGAGACGGCAATGGCAACCCACTCCAGTACTCTTGCCTGGAAAATTTCATGGACTGAGGAGCCTGGTAGGCTACAGTCCATGGGGTCGCAAAGAGTCGGACATGACTGAGCAACTTCACTTTATCTATTTCTAAGTATCTGCTTTCATGTTTGAACTATTTAATAATTGAATTTTTACTGAAGGATTGGAGGGGCACAATTTAATACTGCCCAAGTTGTTGTTGACTATTTAGACCCTGTAACTAGTTCACTTTGTCCTAATGCATTTTAAACTTTATAGTTCACCGACAAGAAAATGTACAGAAGCTTGGAGTATCTGGTCTCCTTGGTAACCATCATTATTATTATAAATAGGCTCATGCCTCTACTGTACATAACTCAGAAATTTTTTTAGTTTGCTAATGTGCATCAGTATCACTAAGATTTTTCAGCTTTCAGACTCTGGCAGGATCAAATGTCTGAGCCTGCAACTCTAAATACCAGGTTGCGAACTATGATGAATTCCCCAGGTCAGAAGGCACCGTGTAAGGTTTTATAGCATCACTGTTCTGGCAGTGCATCTACCTTGTGCATATTCTTCAACTGAAATTTCTTCAGATAACAAACTAATTAATATTAGGGGCTTAGCTTTTTAAAATATGTTTCCAAATGTCCAGTAAATCCACCATCAGGCATCTTAAGGGTATTTGTTGGTAATGCAAAAAGAAAAGAAATGTGTCTCTAAATGTCTTTTAACTTCAAGGCAGTGGACCTGGAAGGCAGAACCGCACAGAGTGTAAGGGAGTTCTGTACTTACTTGAAATATAAAGCCAGGTCAGTTGCTATTATTGCAACTTCAAACAAATGAATAACTGTTTCATACTGGCGTTTATTTAGGTTCTGGAAGATGTTTAAACTCTGTAAGATGAAAATTCAAAATAAAGTGCCATCACTAATTTGCCTTTGATTCAACAAACACCACCCTATGATGCTTAATAAGAGCTTCTTATTATAGAAAGAAGATAAACTAAGTCTTACTTTTCTTGTTTTCAGTTTTCTCTCTTGGATTAAGTTACCTCTCTACTTACACTTTGAGTAAGATAATTTAAACTCTTAAAACAGATTATTAGCAAATATTCATGTAATCAGTATATAAGTTTTCTTCCAGGACCATTTCAATAAAAACAATAGATTTAAAATTTTCTGTAGTAATTGAGAAACTTTAATAAAGAATATCTGGTATTTGTCCAATTGTTAGACATGTTGAATTATTTACCAGATAATTTCAGGGTGATTATAGAAACTATTGGAGAGCTTTCAGAAGCTGCAGATTACAATAGTACTCACCCATAGAAAAAAGTAAATCTTCCAAGTTGTTTTTAAAATGAACTCTTGGAATTCTATTTTACAATGACTTATTTCTACCTTTCTTCAAAGAGTTTCCCGCTAATAGTCTCCTCATACATGGATCACCCTCAATTTTTAGTGTTCCAGAAAACAAGAGTGTAAATCTGGGAGTGGTTTTTAAAAGATAAGATATTCAAAAAGAACATTTTTAGGAATACAGGCCAAAGACAGATGTGCAGTGATAAATGAAGTCAACAGTTAAATACAGAAAAATCCCACTGGAGAGGAGGAAATTGTCTGTTCACCTATGTAGAGACAGGGGCAGCATAATGTAGAAAAGAACACTGGGTCAAGCACCAAATAATAACAGCAGACACCTAATGCTTCCCACTCCCCAGGCACTAGTCTAAGTGCTCTATGAAAACTCCTAGTCACACAGTAGAGCCAGGATAGCAGGACACTACACTGACTCAGTAAGGAGCCCAGGTTCAGTTCCCAGCTTCCCCACAAGGTAGTTGTAGCGTCCTGGACACCTAACTTAACATCTGTATTTGTTTTCTCAAACGGAGATAATAATAGCTGCCCTGCTAACTGCCTGGCACTCAGCCTGTGATCAGTAAATATTTGTGGAATGTTGATGCAGATGAGATAACTGGGAATTCATTTAAGAACAGTGAGTTGCTACAGAATTTAATTATTGCTATATCATTATTACTGGTAAGTTTTGAGGTTATCCCCAGTTTAAAATAGAATTGCAAAACCCAAGACCAAATACAGCTCTGTCATTCTAGGAGACTGAAATACTAGAAAGCAAGAAATGGACTAGAATTATGTGTGCATAATACAGCATCCACTTAGGTCATCTTTTTATAACTTCCAAGTCAAGAAAAATGGTATTTTACACAGCAGTAATATTGAGTTCATAATAGCAACTATTGCCAGACTTTTAAATTGATAGAAGACATGGCAATTGAATACTCCAAACTACAATAAACAAAAGAAAACTTGTCTAGATCAAAATCCATGTCTTGCTTGAAAGAGACAGTCCTCAGCAGCACCTTGGGCGTAATCTCTGCTCCAAATCTGGATATAGGTTATTTTTAACTGGTCTGGACTGACCAGGAAGAGGGCAGAGTAAGTGGGCCATTCAGCATTTTAATCCCACTTAACTTTCCCGGATTTGGGTACACTGGTGGCCTGATTTTGGATTGGTGGTAACCCTGTGGCATATTTACATCAGTGAGTCATTGCCCTTATCTGTTCACTGATACACGTTATGTTTCCCAAAGTAATGTGTAGTATGTAATTTCAACACATACTTTGTAGGTCCAGTAGCACTTAAAGTCATTCTTGACTGCTGTACTAAGAAAAAGGGATCATGTGTGGAAATGCCTTAAATTTTTAGACAAATTATTAGTAGTACACTTTAATCACTTTATAGAAGTCATTTTAATCCTTATATACTGAAAAAATCTGCTAAAATAGTGGATCTCAGGTCTTCTCACCACACACAAAAAGGTAATACATTAATTCGCTTGACTGTAGTAATGATTTTACTATATATCTGTACATCAAAACATCATGTTGTACACATTAAACATGTAATTTTTTTTAACTAAAGTCAGAAAAAGCCAAAACATGATAGAATGGGGAGAGGGGACACACAAGGCAGGCTGCCAAATATAACAATCCCTTAGGATATACTGTCTCTACCAAGTGCCAGAGTGTACAGACCACACAACCATCAACCAAACTTATCAATATTTTTTATGCACCAATTAAATACATGTTGATTTTATTTTTAAACCTGGATACTTTGCTATTTGCTAAATATATGTGTGTGAGAAAAAAGTTGTATATATAGAAAGAAAAATAATACTGTTGTACTCTATTTAAGTCATACCTTTTTCTAATCCAGACCAATAAAACAGCTCTATTAAAGCAGACAAAATGGCAAACGTTCTTTCATTTTACAAAGTAAATCAGTGTTGCATTTTTTTAAAAAGATGACACACTTTTAAAATTATTATACTTAAGAGGGTGTACATTCAACTAATGAGTACTGCTTCCTTTGTTGATAGCACAGTATTCCTGATTTTCATCTTTTTTTCCCCTCACTTATTTTTACTGTACAAGTCTCTAATTGCAAAACCCTTTCTTAATTCAGTATTATTTTTTTATTTCCTCTTTTCCTTCTTTCCTAGCAAAAGTTCTTAAAAGAAGAGCTTGTAAGTAGTTTCTTTTTCAGCCATGGATATAGATTCACATAAAAGATCCTGTTACTGTTTTATATTAGTTACTAGAAATCCCTTGACCAAATCTGTGGCCCATGTCTAATAAATATTTATATCTCTCACTGTATACATTGTGGGCCTGCCCCATACTTCGTCTTATTTTTATTTTCCCATTAGCCCTCATTTTTTCTTTAATGTTACATGTATTTTTGGAAACTCGATTAAAAACTTTTTGGAACAATTTGAGGATTAAACATATATACATGCATGCAGTTGTTTTTAAGTAAGCAAAGGCAGAGCCAGTAATCTTTTAATTGGAGCAAGAGGTCTTAGAATGTACACAGGGCACAGAAGATGGAAGGATGTCCTTCAAAAATGCAGTCTGACACACAGAACAGCAGCAGAGGATGAGCTGATGGGGAAACTATTCTGACATACATTTGCACTGACTTCTGTTAGTCATCTGTGCCAAAAAGAATGCTGTAGGTAAAAAGAAGTGAAGGCAGGAAGGTTGGCAGCAATGATCAGATCCTAACACAGACCCTGTAGCTTCACAGGCTTGCTTAACATGAGCCTTCCCAACTTCTGGAAAGCCCAAATCAAAGAGGTGAGTTCTCCAGACCAAAGAAATAGAATTGGTGAGACAGAGTTTGAATAAACAGAAAGCTGAGGCTGTCCTCAGTGCATTCCTGCCCTCCCCTCACAGCAGATGGCAAGTTCCACTAAGGAATGAATAGTTTTCAGAGGAAAACAAGTGTAAAACCTATGCATAAAGACCACGAGAACACAAAATAACCTATGGATTCAATGCAGTTCCAACCAAAATACCAACTTTGTGGATGTGTGTATGTAAATTGACAAACTTTCAAAATTTACATGAAAATACAAAGGCTTAATAAAAGCCAAAGCAATCTTCAAATAGAACAAAACTAGAGAATTTATACTGGAAGGAAGACTTTATTACAAAGCTATAGTAACTAAGATGACACATTAACAAACATATAAACACCAACTGTCTCACTAAGAGACACAAAGTGACTAGTGGGATAGAATAGAGAATGCAGAACCAGTCCATTATAATCAGTTACCTGGTTTAGGACAAAAGTATCACTGAAATGAAGTGGGTCAATAAATGGTGCTGAGTCAACTGGATTTTCACATGGACAGAAAACGTATCTTGATCTCTACATCAAACCATATATAAAGATAAGCTGTAAAATGATTGTGGATCTAAATGAGAAAGGTAGAACAATAAAATACCTTCATTACCTTGAATAGGCAAAAAACAATACAACTAAAAAATCTTTAAAAAATTGATCAAATGGACTACATTAAAATTAAGAACTTATTTTCACCCAAATCCAACATTAAGAGAATAAAAAGGCAATTCACAGGGAGAAAATATTTGTGATACATATTTCTGATGAAAGATACATAAACCAGAATAAAGAATTCCTACAAATCGAGAACAAAGGTAGTCGCAAAACAATTTCAAAAGGTTAATAAAAAAAAGTGTAGTTCATATGTGTTAATCAGTGCTATTTAATTTGACACAAATCAGTGCATCCCCCAAGTGACTAAAATGAGAAAGATGGAAAGTACCAAGTGTTGGAGACAATGGAGAGCCACTAGAACTGGTGGCAAGAATGTGTATTAATAACAACTATTTTGGAAACTGCTTGTTAGCATCCACTGAGGTTGAACATATGCTCACCCTATTGGCCAAGCAATTCTATTTCCAGGTACATACCAAACAGAAATACACCCATGTGTTCACAAAAAGACATGTACTAGAGAGTCACAGTATGCCACATGTAACAACTCTGAATCAGAAGTCACATAAAGGTCTTACAGTAGTTGACTGAATATGTAAATACAGTGCATGACTGCACACGCACGCACGCCAAACTAAGAAAATAACAATGGAAGAAAGGAACACAAAAGGCAAATGAAAAATACAGCAAAGGAAATACCCAATGGAACATGAAAAATTCACACTAATAATATCTATAGTTTCAAAACCACAAGAACTCAAAGCAGAGATTGTAAGACAACAGTAAAATTAAACTAGCAAAACTAGTAGTAGAATGAGGAAAATGGAATGGAATATAAAAGCAATATAATCCACCGTAAAGCTCCATAGTCTTGAGGAAATTAAAGCAAAAAGGAAAAAGAATTATTAAAAAATATAAAGAACATAATATAAATAAATGGCAAGGAGATTCAACATATACATAATTGGTATTCCCAATGTATTAGAAAAATGTTCAAAGATACAATGAAAAAAAAGCTTTCCTGAAATTAGAAAAAAAAAAAGATTCTATGGATATGTGTAACCTATATCAAGGAAAAAATAGATGCAGAATCACCCATTCATTTAGTAACATTCAAAGTTACTAAAATATGAAGAATTAAGAATTATATGAACATCTATGCAGAAAAACAAAGTCACCTGCAAGGGAGAAAATCAAATCAGCCATTTATTTCCGGGAGTTGGTGATGGACAGGGAGGCCTGGCGTGCTGTGATTCATGGGGTTGCAAAGAGTCGGACACGACTGAGCGACTGAACTGAACTGAACACCAAAAAACACTGAGGCAATGTCCTCCAGTTTCTGAGAAGAAAGTAATGACCCAACAACCTTTATATTCTTCCAAACTGACTTTCAAAAATGTAACAAACATCTTTGTAGGTGTGTACTTAGCTTAGAGACTGTGAAAAACTACCAGATGACAAAAATCTAGCTAATTAAGATACGAGTCAAAGTAAAATACACAGGAATGGACAAGCCATGATAAAAAGTCTGAGGCTAAGTATCAGGCCCATATAAAAGTAGAAGTAGGAATAAACAATTGTGCCTCTTTGGTCTCAACCATAGAAGAGAGATGACAAAGGGAACACTGTCATTTGGAAGTAAGACTGGTTCCAAGGCCTCCAACCTTCAGAAGTCGACTTAATGACCATTGTGGCAATACCGCCATGCAGAAAAGGAAATGTGACTGGAGTTGCCAAGGCTACAGATGGAACACCACCGAGGCCAGGTGAGCGAAGCACCTACAAATAGCATACTGAAGATTCAGGCGTGGATTCTGGGAGAACACCTAACCCAAGACAGCCGCTGGGGCAGCATCCAGTTCATCTTAGGGATTTCGACCATTAGTCATGCAATAAAGGCTCTGGTTTAAAAAAAAATAGACACTTAAGGAAATTATAAATTTTATAAATCCTGATAACAGTAAAAAAAAATATAATAGCTTACAAAACAGAAGTAGAGCTGTGGGAAGCAGTGTAAATATTCTAATTGTTTCATGTTTTATAGCAAGGAGTTCAGAGATAGTGAAAAGGTAACACATAACCACTGGTTATTGATTTTAGTGTTCTCTAAGAACTAGTATTTCTTGTGATTAAGAACACAGTTCTCTGAAGTTCTGTAATTCCTTCCCTTAAAAAATGTTTCTTCCATTAAACTGAAGTAAAATTAAAATCTTCATTTAAGATAAATGCAAGACCACTCAGCAGTGAAAAGTAATGAATCACTGCTGACTCATTCGCTCAAAATGAACAAATCACAAAATTATTGTTCTGAATGAAAGTTATCACAAAAGAGTAATTATTGGATGACTGCATTTATATAAAAATCTAGAAGATTCAAACTAATCTGTAGTGACTAAAAACATTTCATTGCTTGCTTTGGGCTGGGAGGAGAGAGGCATAGACTACCAGGGGACTACTAGCATAGACTACTACAGAACTGAAGTGTTCTGTATCCAGCAATAGACTGCCAGGGAGCAGTCTCCTCTGTCATCCCAAAGGAGATGACTGAAGTGTTCTGTATCCTGAGTGTGGTGGGATAAAATCTATCCAAGTGTAGGGATAGAATTCATAGAATTTGTATGAATAACACATTAAAGGGATGCTGCTTATTGTACAAACATTACACTTCAATAAATTCAATTAAATAGATAACTCTAACAAAAGATAATAGTTCGGATAGTGAGATCCAATTTTTCTAACATTGTTTCTAACCATCCTGCCTATACATAGTCACAATGGGCTACAATGAAGTTCATTAAATGTTAATGAAATGTCTTCTTTCTGAGTGGTAGGATTTAAAGCAATTTTTAAATATTTATCTTTAGAATGTTTCCTATTGTTTGAATTTTCATAGCAGGCATATGCATGTAATTTTTACAACCACTACTGTCATTAATTTAAGACATCTATAGATGAGTCTATAATATTCCACTTGTGCTTCCAGGGAATTGTGCTGGAAACGTGATGTAGAGACAGGTGCACAGAACCGGAGAGAAGGCCCCATCCCAGCCAGCCCCGCTCCAGCCGGGCCCCCACCTGTCCAGCAGGGTTCGCCTGCCCAGAGTCTAACGTTGCTCTATACCACTAATAGGCCATTCTTGTTCTCTTATTGCTATGAAAATGGCACTACATATCTGAATTCAGTGTACCACACCAAAATAGAAATGGCTCCAATTCATCCTGATGAGGACTCTCAGGGAGGTGAGCTCTAGTCTTCAATGTGGTACATGTTACACCCAAAAGGGAAGACTGCAACATGTTTGTGGCTGGCTGGTGATCATACACAATATACTTAATTTCTTCTTCATTCCTTCTTTGTATAACAGGAAGTCAGTATGAAAAAGCATACAGTTATAAATTTTATGAAGTGTTCTGAATAATAAAAGTATTCTGTTATTTATGCTAAATATTGCATTTTGTCATTCTGACAGTACATTGTAGTATTAAAGTTTATATTCTGAGAAATTTGCCTAACAAGGCTTTAACCCCTATTCATTAGGTTAAAGGGTGGATTTCTGACTATAATACAGACAGTTCTGTCCTCAAAGCAGGGAATCCAGATATACTGGGACATAAAGCCTGATAATATACAAAACACAATGAGTAATGCCTACAAAATGGCAAAATTGCTAGGTAAGGATTTGCCTTATGTAAAAAAATTAAGGTTTTAAATACAAATATTTCCTCTATACAATAAATAAATAGAAGAACTGTACTGTCTTCCAAAAATGTGAAAAGAACATCTGATGTTAAAATTTCATTTTTTCAGCATTCAGTTTGCCTGCTCATAAAAAGCTCTATGATTGCATTTATTGCCTAGTGACTCTATTTACAACCCTTAAAAGTCTGCAATTAGCAGGTCAAATAGCATTGTAGATAGGTCCTTGCCAAGGTGGCATGGATTACTAGGATGCGATACTCCTTTTTAAAAAGAATAAGCCTTTATCTAGCCATGAAAACCAGTTCAGACTGCAGAGTAAATAACATTAAAAAATTAAGATGGGAAACAACAACTCTATTTTAAACTCTCAAATCCCAGAAAGTAAAAACATATGAGCTACTAGGAGCCCTTCCAAAGTTAAGCATTTAAACATTTGGCTATAAAGGTTTTAGAATATATTTTGCATTAGTAGGTAAATGTAAAATTACATAAATTATTTTTGATACTACCTGCCTGTGGTATATGTCATCAGCTGGATATATGGAAGATCCTTACTCAAAAATATAAGACCATCCCAACCAGTAAAGCAAGACCCTTAACAAACTGGGTGGATAACAAGTTAGTATTATATTCGTGAACTACTTTCAATTCTATTTTTCCAACTCTCATAGAACAGATATCGTCATTCTTTTTATGATACTACTGCAGGAACAGGTCCTAGCTACACACGAGAGTTATGAAAATTCTCATTAAAAATGCAGATTCCTAGGTCCAATCCCCAGGGAGCCTGGTAAGTGGGAGATGGAACCCAGGATGTGTTTTTAACCGCCTGCCCACCTCTGCCCTGTGAAATGATAATTCAGTGCAGTCGGTCTGTGTCCCCCTGTCTGGATGCTGCATCAATCACAGGCTATTAAAAACATTTAAATCATGTGTCTGTTTTTTTTTTCCACTTTTCTGCTTAATTGCCCTTACAGATTTTTCCCACTTGGCTTTTGATTACCCAGAAGAATGTAATATTATCTCAAAACTTGGATGCATTTCCTTGTACCCCTTCCCCTGAGCCTTAAATAAACGATTATTATCAAACGTGAAAAAAGCTCCACTCTCCCAAGGGCTTATTTATCCTAATGAGTTTGTGTGATTCTGGACAATTTCTCTGTGCAGACAGAAGAATGTTCCCTTCTATCTAACAATGATTCATTCTGGGTTAGAATCTTCTCAGATTTGTTCTCAAGCATAACTAGATTATATTCAAAACTGTTCCAACAAGCCTACATACTCTTTAAATAAAATCTATAAAAAGAAAAATCTTTTTATCAAAAGTTAGTAGTACATGATATCGTATAAATCACAATGAATTCAGGACCAAGCTTAAGCCACTTCCTGTGAACAGTTCCCTGATGCCACCCCTCTTCTCTCCTAGCCCCACTCCTGAATGGGACATCTCTCTCATTTACTCAGTGCCTCTAATGGCAGCTCTCTGATTTTACAGCCTGATTTTCATGCCTACCCCCAAACTACCAACACCTGGCTCTCTCAAAGATACAGACAATGCCTTAACAGTACACGCTCTATGAATAAGAAAAGCAGTGGCTGTGTAGCCTCCTATTTTTACATTCATATCTACCCAAGGGAAACTTTTTCTTCTTACTCTACAGACCCACAGAGATTCTGTGACTTTGCATAGCTCTTACCTCCTCTATCTCAGCTACTTCCAATTTGATTGTTCAAAAACTATTGCAATATAGTCATGTCTATCCATTGACTTCAATAAGGGTATATACAGTAGGCCACCAGCATTCAGGATCATCCTCTTTCTAAGCATTTTGATGCAGAGCTTGTGAGCTGCCCTAGAGAGAGACCCATGTACCTCGTCCTGCAGGAGCGTCTTACTGTACTCCAGGTGGTGCCTCTCCAAGATGGAAGAGCCGTGAAGCCTTGCTAGCGGAGATGTGGACCTAGGAGGAAAAGGGTCATGTTAGCTATTTAAAGATGACACATAAGATCACACTCCTTGGAAGGAAAGTTATGACCAACCTAGATAGTATATTAAAAAGCAGAGACATTACTTTGCCAACAAAGGTCCGTCTAGTCAAGGCTATGATTTTTCCAGTGGTCATGTATGGATGTGAGAGTTGGACTGTGAAGAAAGCTGAGCACTGAAGAATTGATGCTTTTGAACTGTGGTGTTGGAAAAGACTCTTGAGAGTCCCTTGGACTGCAAGGAGATCCAACCAGTCCATTCTAAAGGATATCGGTCCTGGGTGTTCATTGGAAGGACTGATGCTAAAGCTGAAGCTCCAATACTTTGGCCACCTCATGTAAAGTGTTGACTCACTGGAAAAGACTCTGATGCTGGGAGGGATTGGGGGCAGGAGGAGAAGGGGACGACAGAGAATGAGATGGCTAGATGGCATCACCGACTTGATGGAGGTGCGTTTGGGTGAACTCCGGGAGTTGGTGATGGACAGGGAGGCCTGGTGTGCTGTGATCATGTGTTGCAGAGTCGGACACGACTGAGTGACTGAACTGAACTGAAGATCACACAGTACAGAACCTTGGCAATCTGAGGATTTTTTTTTTTCACGTCTTTCCTCTCCCCTAATGACTGTGAAACTGTTGAAAGTAACATGTTGGAAAAGAATTTTTAGATTTAGAACAGAAGAATATGCTCTTTTTTAAAAAAAAACTTTTTAAGAAAAACCCTAATTTGTTAAATGCATAAAATGATTTAATTGCTTGAACTACAAAGTTTCTCTCAAAGAAAGAAAAGGAAGAAGGTCAGCTCGCCCATCGCTGATGGGACCCATGCAGACTCCCAACACCAGGCCAAAGCAGAAGTCTGGGATGTGGTCTCATCTTTTCTGCAAACCTGGAGACGAAATGCCACATCCCATCTGGCTACTCTCTTTTCATCTACAGCAAGTTAGATTTGACTGTTTGGGACTTGTTTCTTTATCAGTAAAAGAGGGGAACAATAGTACCTCCCAGGTGGAAGGGCTACAAGGATTCAAAAAGGCCATAGGTATCAAGTTTTCAGCTGGTCTCCCAGTACACAAGTGCTCAATAAACATTCATTCCTTTGAAACTGAGTTGGCTGAAGCAGTTAGGAGAGCAGAAGTGAGCTGTCAGGAAACCTGCATTCAGGAATGCAGAACAGCCAGCGCGGACTGGAGTTCTCAGAGGAAGATGTGACTTGCCCGAACCCAGACTGGGAATCCCCTCTTCAGGGCAAAGCCTGATTGGTAGAGTTGCTGAAGGTGAAAAGTCACTGCTTACTTCATTGAGTAAATTTCTTGAGCATCTACTATGTAATTTCAGACATTCAATTTCAGGTGTTTCTCACAGCAGTCTTTGAGAGGTCAATATTGTACCCACTTACCAGTTAAGAAACTGAATCTCAAATACATTAAGTGATTTACCCAAGATCACTCAACCAGGAAGTGTCTGGATCCCACAAACCCAGACTCCAAAGCTCATTCTCTCTAAAATGTCTCACTTTCTCTGGTACCTTGTGGGTAGTGGGTTATGTAGAGGAGATGAGGATATAGTGCAGCCAAGGCAGACAGAGCTTCTTAAATGTCACTATCAAGGAGCTAGGTTGGCCACGGCATTGCTGACGAATTTTGAAAGTGCCAGTGACATGATAACAGTAATAATAATAATACACGATAATTATTAACCGCCAAGCACCAACCGTGTGCTGACGCTTTGCATGCACAGCCTTATTTAATCTCCACAATGACCTTAAGTGTTAGGTAGTATTGTTACAGTTCTTATTTTCCCAATGAGGACCTCAAAGCTTAGAAAGTTCAAATAATTTGTGAACTCATTGAATACAAATCTGTCTGAGCTGAGAGCCTGCGCTTCTTTTCTTAGGCAAGAGGGGAAAGTGGTAATGATGATAAGATGCAAGGTCAGCTGGTGGAGGCACAAGGATGAGGGACGCAAGAGGTAGTGAGCCCAGAAAGAAATGTTCTCTAGCTTGAGCTGGGGGTGTCACCCAAGGGTGTACAGCTGCAAGTCGAAGATCAATGCACCTAAAGGTATGAATTCAATACTTTGATGAAACAAAGTTGAAAAAACAGTGAAGGCATTTACAAATAAGGCAGGGGCACCAGAACTGTGGATGTGGCAGCGTATGTTCACTTACTTCATCTGATACAAATTATTGGTGCCTCTGTGGTCAATGTCGTGGCAGAAGGCAGCAGCAAGCATGGCAAAGGCTTCAAGGTCTGTGTAGTATTTCTTCAGTCTTCCTGTCTAAAAGAAAATAGACATATATATTCACTTACATGAATACACTTACATTAATACATCATGCAGCATGGGGGTCTGCTGTGTTTTTAGAGCAAGCTTGCTTTCTTTCTTTTTTGGTCACACCGCGCGGCATGTGGGATCTTAGTTCCCTGATCAGGGATCAAACCTTGACCCATTGCATTGGAAGCATGGAGTCTTTACCACTGAACCACCAGGGAAGTCCCAAACTGGTTTTACTTCTTGTAACTCATTCTGGGCAGTTACAAACCTAGCAGGTAACTGAATTTTTTCCTTTAAAGATGTAAGTATATGAGTGTCAGAGTTATAATTCAGTCAAGCGCCCAGGGATACCCACATGCCCTGGCATCATGTCCAGAGGATTTGGGGATTTATGGGATTGTATCCATGGCAGAAAGTGAAGAGGAACTAAAAAGCCTCTTGATGAAAGTGAAAGAGGAGAGTGAAAAGGTTGGCTTGAAGCTCAACATTCAGAAAACAAAGATCATGGCATCTGGTCCCATCACTTCATGGGAAATAGATGGAAAAACAGTGGAAACAGTGTCAGACTTTATTTTTTTGGGCTCCAAAATCACTGCAGATGCTGATTGCAGCCAGGAAATTAAAAGACGCTTACTCCTTGGAAGGAAAGTTATGACCAACCTTGATAGTATATTAAAAAGCAGAGACATTACTTTGCCAACAAAGGTCCGTCTAGTCAAGGCTACGGTTTTTCCCGTGGTCATGTATGGATGTGAGAGTTGGACTGTGAAGAAAGCTGATCGCTGAAGAATTGATGCTTTTGAACTGTGGTGTTGGAGAAGACTCTTGAGAGTCCCTTGGACTGCAAGGAGATCCAACCAGTCCATTCTAAAGGAGATCAATCCTGGGTGTTCATTGGAAGGACTGATGCTAAAGCTGAAACTGCAATACTTTGGCCACCTCATGCGAAGAGTTGACTCACTGGAAAAGACTCTGATGCTAGGAAAGGTTGGGGGCGGGAGGAGAAGGAGACGACAGAGAATGAGATGGCTGGATGGCATCACCGACTCTGTGGACATGAGTTTGAGTGAACTTCGGGAGTTGGCGATGGACAGGGAGGCCTGGCGTGCTGTGATTGATGGGGTCGCGGAGAGTCGGACACAACTGAGCGACTGAACTGAACTGATCCATGAATTCCAAAATTACAGATCTAAAGTGATAGCCTGCATCTATTCTCACCACGTTCAGGAGGGAGGCACGCAGGTTTTCACTAATTGCTGTGCTCCATACCTACCATCAGCAAAGTGAACATGGTCTGCCCCACATTAAACCCGTGTCGCCAGTTGTGGTACGTGACGGCCCGGTATCCCTTCCTCACTGTGTACATCCATCTGGTGAGAACCTGCCGCCAAAGAAGACAACACCACTCAGACTTTGGAACAGCATTCTAAAGGTTAGAAGGTCTGTGACAACCTTATCTGCAAAGATAGGATGGCCCTGTTTACAGGGTTTAAGCGGATATATTGACAAAGTTAATGATAATTTAAGATCCGCACTGCAGGGAATCTTTTTGAACCACAGGTAATTTTACACAGTGGAGAACTGACACAGAATCACACCATATTTTAAATTAAATACCATCTAACCTCTACGGGTACTTTGAATTTCTCCACCACGTTTATTTCAAAAAACAGCCGAAGTCCACACTTAATCAGTTCGTGCTCTGTGATAGGCAAGTCGCTGAAGCGGAATTCATACAGGTCTGCGGTCCGTGGGTCTGGCAGGTCCTCTTTCTGTTGAAACAAGGACCAAAGGTTCCAGTTTACATCCTTTTTTCTCTCTTTCATTTCAGTTCAGTTCAGTCGCTCAGTTGTGTCCTACTCTTTGCAACCCCATGAATCACAGCACACCAAGCCTTCCTGTCCATCACCAACTCCCGGAGTTCACTCAAACCCACCTCCATCGAGTCGGTGATGCCATCCAGCCATCTCATTCTCTGTCGTCCCCTTCTCCTCCTGCCCCCAATCCCTCCCAGCATCAGAGTCTTTTCCAGTGAGTCAACTCGTCTCAGGCCAAAGTATTGGAGTTTCAGCTTTAGCATCAGTCCTTCCATTTAGTCATACACAAAATTACAATGCAATGATGCCACATGCACTCCCCTGAGCCTCTACATACCCAGCACTGGGTTATGCCCCTGTTATCCTCACAACAAACCTGCAAAATGACCCTCAGTTTCCAGATGGTTAAACTGAGGCTCAGCTATCCTGAAAAGCTTTCTAGGTGACGGCATTCAGTTCCAAAGCAGACCCCAGAGGCTACTTTCTTTCTCTGATGTAAAATAAAATGTTGAATTACAGTAGCCCGACTGAGCGACTTCACTTTCACTTTTCACTTTCATGCATTGGAGAAGGAAATGGCACCCCACTCCAGTGTTCTTGCCTGAAGAATCCCAGGGACGGCAGAACCTGGTGGGCTGCTGTCTGTGGGGTCGCACAGAGTTGGACACAACTGAAGCGACTTAGCAGCAGCAGCAGCAACCCATTTTCAATACTCAACTTCTCTTTTTTCCTCTTCTAGAAATATTTAGTAAATAGTAAATGATGGCTTGATTCAGTTCTATCGTATTTTCTTTACAAGCTCAGTGATGCTTTCCCACTAGTCTGTGGTTCCCTAAGGATGGGATCATGGTGTGTTACCTGCTGCGGTAACAGAACCTGAGGGCCTGTCCCACAGAGGTGCGTGGTTAATGTTCATTGAATGAATGAATGAATGCTCCCCAGTGTCCTGCTACACACGCAGACATCTCATTTAACCCACCCCTTGTCAGGTGAAAACACAGTTGAACTAGTCACATGGACATGGCTTGGGAAACAAAATTGTGGGTCTTGGCTTTAAGGACTTAACTTACTGAAGCGGTTAAAAATACTGACAGTAAAAGGTGAGATTCTGGAAGGGTGTGTATTCAGCTGATGTGATAGGCGGCAGGGCAGAGACAACCCCTCAGGAAGAAAGAAGCAGGCGAGGAAAGAAAGAAAGAAAGAAGCACACAGTCTGCTGTGTGGCCCAGCAGACGGACGTGCAGGAGCAGTTCAGTTCAGTGGGTGTTCACTGAGCCCATAGTAAACCCTTAATACTATGCTAAGGTCACATCCCTCAGAAAGTTCAGGCTTGGCCCAGAGGATGATTCATGTTCTATTTGTTCAAATTTCAACACCAAATGCTATATGGCTCTTTTAAATACAATTATGGTATCTGTTCATCTAACCCCCGAGTCAGAGCTGGCCCTCACACCCTTGCCCTTCTTTGCAGGGTTTTCCTGATTCTCCAAGGAAGAAGAACCCCTTCTCCCCAAGGCCACTCTTAGATGGTCACTTTGGGCAGAGATCTCTCTCCCGCAAAGCAATGGTTTTGAGCCAGGAAACTAGTGCTCAGTTCTGGGTTGGGGTTAGCTACATCAGTGTTCTCACCTGTGAAATGCGGATAACAATGGTAACATTTTTGTCTTTGTTGTTTTAATGAAAAAGCAGTACCAATTTTATTTTCACGTGTCAAAGACAATTAGAGGGCATTAATCACATGACCCCTAGGGAAAGTGAAAGTCGCTCAGTCATGTCTGACTCTTAGCAAGCCCATGGACTATACAGTCCATGGAATTTTCCAGGCCAGGATACTGGAGTGGGTAGCCTTTCCCTTCTCGAGGGGATCTTCCCAACCAAGGGATTAAACCCAGGTCTCTCGCATTGCAGGCAGATTCTTTACCAGCTGAGCCACAAGGGCAGCCCCTAATAGCACTCCCCAAAGTTCCTTCCTCACAGGGCCTCTCACATCCTCCACTGTTCCTCCTTCTCATCACTTTCTCTCTGTCCAGAACCTCCCAGATTCCTTGCCCATGGGGGCTCTTTTTACCTTTTGTTCATTTTTAATCATTCAACAGACATTTATTGGTTCCTATTTTTTTTTAGGCATTATGGATAAAACAATGTCACTACTCCCTGAAATGCACGTTCTTGTGGGGAAAAATGGAAAATAAGCACATGTAAAAATCAGACCAAGAACTGTGGGGTGCAGTGAGGGGTGCCCCATGCCACAGAACCTCCCTGCTGGAAGTCACCTCTGCCCTGCTGTTCTCAGAGTATTATGTAAAGATCAAATGTGAAAATGTTTTTTATAGCATTACAGGGTCAGTCACACTAACGTGTAAGTGTGCATTTTCAGCAGGAAACAAAGTAAGAAGTTCTCAGAATTATAACTCCCAGGCCCAATATGCAGTTATAGGCAAACCATAGAAAAGGCAGAGGCACCAGAGATCAAATTGCCAACATCCGCTGGATCATGGAGAAAGCAAGAGAGTTTCAGAAAAACATCTATTTCTGCTTCATTGACTATGCCAAAGCCTTTGACTGTGTGGATCACAATAAACTGTGGAACATTCTGAAAGAGATGGGAATCCCAGACCACCTGACCTGCCTCTTGAGAAACCTGTATGCAGGTCAGGAAGCAACAGTTAGAACTGGACATGGAACAACAGACTGGTTCCAAATAGGAAAAGGTGTACGTCAAGGTTGTATATTGTCACCTTGCTTATTTAACTTCTATGCAGAGTACATCATGAGGAACGCTGGGCTGGAAGAAGCACAGGCTGGAATCAAGATTGCTGGGAGAAATATCAATAACCTCAGATATGCAGATGACACTATCCTTATGGCAGAAAGTGAAGAGGAACTCAAAAGCCTCTTGATGAAAGTGAAAGAGGAGAGTGAAAAGGTTGGCTTGAAGCTCAACATTCAGAAAACAAAGATCATGGCATCTGGTCCCATCACTTCATGGGAAATAGATGGAAAAACAGTGGAAACAGTGTCAGACTTTGTTTTTTTGGGCTCCAAAATCACTGCAGATGCTGATTGCAGCCAGGAAATTAAAAGACGCTTACTCCTTGGAAGGAAAGTTATGACCAACCTAGATAGTATATTAAAAAGCAGAGACATTACTTTGCCAACAAAGGTCCGTCTAGTCAAGGCTATGGTCTTTCCCATGGTCATGTATGGATGTGAGAGTTGGACTGTGAAGAAGGCTGATCGCCGAAGAATCGATGCTTTTGAACTGTAGTGTTGGAGAAGACTCTTGAGAGTCCCTTGTACTGCAAGGAGATCCAACCAGTCCATTCTAAAGGAGATCAATCCTGGATGTTCATTGGAGGGACTGATGCTAAAGCTGAAAATGCAATACTTTGGCCACCTCATGCGACGAATTGACTCACTGGAAAAGACTCTGATGCTGGGAAAGGTTGGGGGCGGGAGGAGAAGGGGACGACGGAGAATGAGATGGCTGGATGGCATCACCGACTCTGTGGACATGAGTTTGAGTGTACTCCGGGAGTTTGTGATGGACAGGGAGGCCTGGCGTGATGTGATTCATGGGGTCGCGAAGAGTCAGACACAACTGAGCGACTGATCTGATCTGATCTGATCTGATAATACAGAAATCACAGGCTTTGAAGAACAGCAGTCACAACAGTGATGCAGAGAGGCTGATAGAAATAAAGGCTTTTGCTGGGTCTGAGAAGTAGGAACTCCAGCACCAAAGGCTGGTTTTCTCCTCTTTGATGGAACCCACAGCTGAGATTGAGAATGGGAGGCGGTGAGCATGACTGAGAGAAGTCACCCTCTCTGGAACTGTATGTGACTGTAACACGGCCCCACTGGCCTCCTGTATCCAGGCTAGCTCGCTCCCTCTGCCCCAGAGAGACCCCTGACCATCTGATCAGGTCATGTCCCGGGTCCCAGCGTGCCAGGCTGCCATGTGTGGTCTTGCTTCACCTCCCTGCCAGGCCTCACAGGCTGCCCCCATCTTCCACTCGCTGGGGCTCTGGCCACACCAGCTGTCTTCGGTCTCCCTAATGTGCTCTGTGTCCCCCTACCCTGGCCTGGACTGTCCTGCTTTCCCTTCTCATCTCCAAGCCCCCATCATCACTCTCTGCCCCCTCAGCTCCTGCTTCCCCTTCTGGCCCACACGCCATGGCCTTCATCTTATGCTCTGTCACCTTCTGTGAGGAGAATCAGACCTTTGGCCTCCCCAGGGCCCTTGGTGCTCACGCTCTATGAACCTGTCCATTCAAGGCAGTGTCATTGCTTGTATTTTTTGTCTCTCTAATAAACAAGGGGTTTCTTGAGCCAGGTAAGAACCAGACCACTTTATCTTTTGCCCTTGGGACTTAACAGTTTCTTGTATCATAGTGCATCTCAATAATTAGTGAATGAATGAAAAAAACTCAATGGAGGAGGAGTGAATGAGGTACTTCTCTGGGATGTTCTCTCTACATCCTCTATGGTCTGGTAAACAGGAGCTGCAGGGCATCTGTGAGTGCCCTGAAATGTCCCAGGACACAGGGGGAAGAAGGGGGCCAACCCTCCACACTTCCTCTGCCCGAGTGGCAGTGTTGCTTCCTCAGTCCTTACCAGCACAGCCACACGCCCCTGCTGTTACACCTATAAAAGAGGGCCACGCCTTCTCTGAACCAAGAATTAAAGTGTATCCCTGGAGAAAATCATGGTAAGTGAAGATGCATATATATTTAGGCCACTTGGAAATTATGCCAAGATAGTTTCAGAGTACCCCTCTGAAATACGTGTTTATTTCTTAAGTTGGGCTTTCCTGATAGCTCAGCTGGTAAAGAATCCACCTATAATGCAAGAGACCCCAGTTCAACTCCTGGGTTGAGAGGATCTGCTGGAGAAGGGATAGGCTACCCACTCCAGTATTCTTGGGCTTCCCTTGTGGCTCAGCTGGTAAAGAATCTGCCTGCAATGCGAAAGACCTGGTTTTGATCCCTGGGTTGGGAAGATCCCCTGGAGAAGGGAAAGGCTACCTACTCCAATATTCTGGCCTGGAGAATTCCATGAACTGTATAGTCCATGGGGTCACAAAGATGCATATATATATTTATGCTGCTTGGAAATTATGCCAAGGTAGTTTCAGAGAACCCCTCTGAAATCTGTGTTTATTTCTTAAGTTACATGCAGCAATGATTTAGGATAAGCTTTAGAGCATATCTTATATTCAAAATAAGCCATTTTGTTCTAGAGCTACTGATTCTTTGCCCATTTTATTGCTTTTCCATCATAAGGCCCTTCCCTCCTCTAAACAGAGAACTAGAAAATTTCTAACATGTCATGAATATCAATTAAAGCTTTGTTTTACAAAGAAGATGAGTTTTGTTGGGGGCAAATGCGCAGAAGGAAGGGTCATCTTCTGGACTATGTGTGAGAAGAAAGTGCTCAGAAGTTAAGTTGAAAAAAAATAATAAAAAAAAAAGAGAAAAAAAAGAAGTTAAGTCAAAGAGAGTGAGAGAAGGAGGAAGAGACTCAGGTGACATGAAAATAGGCAAGGTGTCAAAACATAGAGGTCAAAGGCCACTGGCTCTGTGGTGGTACAACCAAGGACCAGGACGGGAAGACAGAGCTCATAAAAGATGGGGATGGGGAAGGTGAGATATTCAGTAAATCTTAGCTCAGAAAAAAAGAACACAGATTGGAAAGAGGCAGTAGAAACCAGGATAGGGTAGTTAGGGCGGAAAACAAATGTGACATTACTCCAATTTCAAACAGATTGTATTCAAGCCTCTGAAATTCAAAGGTCCAGGGGCCTTGGTAAATATCCCAGGCTTTTAGTTGGGATCCCAGGAGGGCCACCTTCTAGAAATAAAGAGTGTACCTGAGTAGCAAGGGCAAACCTAACACAGGCCATCCCTAACAAACTCTAAAACCAGCTCCTTCACCCACCAGAAGAAAATCTAACCCTCTGAAGAGAAAGAGAACATCACCCAGAGCCCCTCCAAGTTTTTATCTACAATGTCTGATTCTCAATGAAAAAATATGAAGTAAGCCTTAAAATGATCAAATGAGTAAAACTCAAAAGTAAAAATAGACAGTAGAATCAGACATATAGGTGTCTTGAGAATTTAAATTGAGAATTTAAAATCACTATGATGAATAAATTTAAGAAGATTGACAAAAAGAGAGAGAAAGTAGATAAAATGACAGAAAGTTTCAGCATAGAGCTGAAATCTTCAAAAAAAAAAGTTAATAATGGCAACCCACTCCAGCGTTCTTGCCTGGAGAATCCCAGGGAAGGGGGAGCCTGGTGGGCTTCCGTCTATGGGGTCATGCAGAGTCGGACACGACTGAAGTGACTTAGCAGTAGCAGCATACTTCCTAGAACTGAAGTTCTAGAGGAGAGGCTCTGAAATTAAAAACTTACCTCATGGGTTTAACAGTTGACTGAAGAAAATGTGGGTGAGTTTAAATAGTAGATACAAAATACAGGATTAGTGACTGGAAGATAAGTTATTTCAACTAGATATAATAGGGGTGACCCAATGGCAACAATAGGAAAGAAAGAATTCCTCCAGGATCCAGAAGAGAAGCTAGAGATGACAGAAATAATAATGGTGCCTCTAAGGGTCTATCTGTAATTCTACCATGTCTTCAAGGGTGGCCATGGTGTAATCCAAAGCTATTAAAATAAATCAGGCCATGCTATCCCCTAGAGTCTGTGCCTGAACTCTCTGGTGCAGTGGTCTAGATTAGCTGTGATTCTAACTTACCTTTGTGGATTGCACTGTGGGGAACAAAGGAAGAAAAGCAGGGAACCATATTTTATTTAAAAGGCATTAAGGATAGAAGTAAAACACTTACCAAAATTGTGACAAGCTGTTTTTCTTCACAGTCTTCAATTACATCTATATTTAACTTCTCTTTAAATTTCTAAAATGTAAAAGCAAAGGAAGTGTGAAATTCCTATAAAGTCGATTTCTATGTGATTACTTTACTCTTAAAATCAGTTAAAATAAAGCATGCTCGAATGAGTCCCATGACAACGTGCCATACAAAGGTCTATAGCACTTATGTAGAATTTTCTCTAAAAAACAATTAATCTTTCTTATCCTCCAAAATGTAAGACAAGCTGTCTCAAAGAGAGAGAGGGAAGGAGACATTGACAGTTCACACATAGGCGAGAAAAATGAGTGGTTTGCATCTGTTTTTCTATTAGTTTATAGCAATTGCCCTGCATTTCCCCAGACATTTTCATCTTCAACATATCGAATTCTCAAATCAAATTTCTTTTACATCTCAAACCACCCAGCAAAAAACAAACAAAAACACCCCAGGAAAACTATACCACACATACTTTGAAAGCTAGGGAAATAAAGGAATAGAGATCATGGGTGTGTGATATTTCCCCTTCGTTTAGTGGTGATTAGAACACTTCTAGCAAATATCTACTGGTTCCCCAATCATCCATGACACTGATTTGGTCATGTTTGTACACTGAAAATTTTAATGAATGTGATATGAGGGAAGACTTGAAATGAGCTTGCACAGCTGGGCTTGCGGTCTGGCACTTGTCATCACCATGAGAAGAACATCTATCAGGTAGCTGCTGATCAAGGATGACAGATGCAGAGAGCCAACCAAATGCACATCTTACAGCCCAACCAAGATCAGCTGAAGCCTGGTCAACCCACAAATGCCTGAGAAATAGATGCTTATTGTCAAATACAACTGAGAGGTTACGGTTGTTATAGAGTATTACATGGCCAACAGCTGACATTTCCCCCCCTGGAAATATTTTTTTCTGTGCTAATACTCCAATCTAGACCTAACTATTCCAGCTCCTACAGAGCTATTTTAAACAAAGAGCTGTTCCAACCAAGCAGCCTGGACATTCAGTAAGGGTCTGTGTACTGTGAACCACCCAAATTCTCCCTGACCCCTCCTTCTCTGTTTCCCCCTCCTCAGCCCAGGACTAAACTTATTCTCCTCTGTCAGACCTCTGGGTACTTTAGGTGAATTCCAGAAGCCATGGTTAAACAGTATCTAATCTCCATAGGACTGAATTCCTCACTTACCAAAATAGACTTGATTTCATCAGGTGTAGCCTTGGTATGGTTCATGAGCATTTCTTGGGCTATGTCCTTTCTGTTCTCCAGCTTATTCATTTTCTCATAGGTGTCAGTATTTAAGAGAGACCATCCAAGAAACTGTGTGAGAGTCTGAAATTGATAAAGTGTGATTCAAATCCAAAATTAAAGGAAAATTGATTTGGAGGCAACAGTCTGCATGCTTTCCTATCCATCAATCTCTCTTCCCCCATCAAAAACCCAGTTTCTTGTTTTAATCTAAGAAAAAAATACTAATAGTCAACCCCAGACAATAAAATTGGCTAAGCCCTTGTTTTTGAAGTGCTTCATGCACACGAATATTTTGTTAGAGGAGGGGATGATCAAAATCCAGTCAGATAAAGCATGACTTGAATCAGAGAAGGCTGGGGGTGACAGCAAGAAGGAGAGGGAGAAAAAAAAGAGAGTGAGGAGAAAAAGAGAGAGAAACCTTTTCCCCAGTTTCCTAGTACTGGAAAGAATTTTGATTAAGTCAAACATTCACACTTTGGTAGAAAACAGTGCAGTTTTATGGAAACCAGAAAACAGAAATGACACAATAACAACATATTGACAGCAACCATGTGTGACTCATATCTTAATTACGCTTTGGAAACATCTTTCCAGAATAACAATTATGCATCCTCTATTCATGAATTTCATCTCCCTCATTATTTTATAATTGCACTCACCTCAGCGATGTGCTCATCATATTCATCAAAAGGCTTTCCATCCTTCCTGTTGTAAAATGTAGCTACGCCCACGATGTCTTCTTTTTTGTTGACAATAGGCAGGGACAAGACATTTTTAATGACCCAGCCAGTTTCATCTACAGGTCCTTTCTACAAACAAAAAAGACACAGGTTACTTTTCAACTTTTTATTTTGAAATTACTATATATTCACAGGATGTGGCAAGAGAAACGTACAGAGAAATCCCATGTGCCCTTTAACCAGTTTTCTTCATCTTGTGCCACTATGGTACACTAGCAAAACCAGGGAATACATATTGGTATGATCCATGGAGCTTATTCAAGTTTAACCAGATTTATATGTATTTGTGCATGCATGGGGGTGTGGAGGGCTGTTTTTATGCAAATTCATCACATATGTAGCTATGTACAATATTCCTGGAATTGACAGAATTAATCCATCACTACTGGGCTCACTTGCACTACCCCATTATAGCCATCCCCTTGTTATCCCCCACTTAGGTTGCTTTCAATTTAGATAAAAGAATAATTTGGGGGTGTTAGATGAACAATTCCTAGGCTGTGACAGAACATGGCTAGAACTATACAGTCATAAAAGCACTCTTGTAGATTTGACTAAGTATCCTAGAACCAAGTGTCTGTATTGTGACAACCCTACCCTCTTCTCTTCGATCCCCTTCCCAGCCCTAGGATGAGAAGCATTTACCTCTATTACCTCAGTGTTCCCTGGTCACTTTTTCTGTCCTCCAATACCTATCTAGCTAATTCCTTAAATTCTGTTGAAACACCTAATGTGGTTTCTGTTTTCCCAACTGATCCACCAAGATCATCCTTTGTTCTGTGGCGTGGTTCCATTTAGTAAACGTCTGTCAAGTCCCGTGATGTTTCAGGACCTGGGTTAGCTTCTGAGGTGCAGAGATGAAGTCACAGTCCCCAACCTCGAGATAACAGTTTGTTAGGGGACGCACACACAGAAGTTCAGGAGTGCTTCTCAAAGTGTCGGCCAAGAATCAAGGGCAACAGATTTTTCTTTTTTAGCCTATTCCATAAATCTCCGGAATCGTGTCTTAAATAAGCTTCCCAGGTGATTCTGAAGTCCTCGGAAATCTGAAAACCACCGTGTGGCACCTGCACAGTACACAGCAAAGCAAAGACAGCCAAGCCCCCAACACACCACACTGCTCCTTCTTCTGCCTGCTCTCAGCTTGTTTATTCATCCTCAGAGGTGCAGGTGAAGTCTTGCCTCTCCCAGGAAGGCTTCTCTAGCTTTCACCCACGTGGAAGTTTCCTTTTTCAGAATTCCATCAGCACTTTTACCCTGGATCATACAATTTAGGTACTTTCCAAATGCTCTGAACTGTTGGTTTTTGTCTCTGAGGCTATTTTCTAATCTTACCAAAGAGCAGTTCCATAAACTGTTGAATTTTACCTAAGTTAACGGGACAGTGCTGGGCATATAAGGGATGCTCAATAAACAACTGCTTATTAGCTGAAGCGCTCCTCTTTATGCTGCTGCTGCTGCTAAGTCGCTACTGTCGTGTCCAACTCTGTGCGACCCCATAGACAGCAGCCCACCAGGCTCCTCTGTTCCCAGGATTCTCCAGGCAAGAATACTGGAGTGGGTTGCCATTTCCTTCTCCAATTCTTTATACTTGGAATGAGAAGCAAAGAAACCAAGCCTCAATTCATGCTTCCTAATGGTCGAAGCTCTGGGGGAAAAAAGTAGTCCACAGTCATTCTCAAAATTTTCAGTTTTGGAAAATGCTATGAAACATTTATATACTTATACCCTCACACAGATCAGAGACAAAATCAATAACTGAATGTGTTATTACCTGTGTGCAAAATAACCTCACAACCATAAGCACCTGGGTGTACATATATTTTTTAAAGCTTCCAAAATAAGTATTACTGCCTCCGTTTTTCAGTACGTATTCATTACCTGTTCACGTTCATGTGTCTTGCTATTAAATTAGAGCTTGCTCACAGAAAAGTGATAGGAGGAACTTAACACTTAAGAAAAGTAGGACAAAAATTTAAGACTGAGAAAATTCTATGCCCTTTTTCTTCTATGAATTGGGATCACTTTAATTGATATTAAAGGAAGAAGCCCCTACTTCACTTCAAGGAACACCTCGAAGATGTCTACTTGCCAATGCCTGGAATCTGTGAACAAGTTACTTTATGTGGAAGGAATATTAAACTAGCAGATGGAATTAAGATTATTAGTCAGCTGATCTTAAAATAGGGAAATTATCCTGGATTTTCCAGGTAGACACAATGTAATCACAAGGATCCTTACAAGTAGAAAAGAGAGTCAGGGTCAAAAATCAGAGAAGGACATATGACAACAGTGGCAAGGTCAGGGCAATGCGAAGCTAGTTTTGAAAGTGGAAGGGCACCAGGAGCCAAGGCTGCCTCTAGCAGCTGGGAAAGACAAGGAGGCAGGTTCTCCCCCAGGTCCTTTAGTAAGGAAGTCAGTCCTGCCAATACCTTGAATTTTGCCCAGTGTAACCCATATTAGACCTCTGACTCTAGAACTGTAAGATAACTCAGTTGTGTCACTTTAAGTCACTGAGTAGTCATTGTCATGGCAGCAACAGGAAGCTAATACATCATGCCACCAAGGAACATAGTTTGAGAACCACTGCCTTTGCAGGTTTGCTCTGACCGTAGTTCACTTTGAATCATTGGTTTTTCCGTTACACTTCTCAGGTGCAAGACGGACCAGTGAGGATGGAGGTGGGTGTGTGCAGAAGGAGAGAGAAGGGGAGGCCGGGTAGGGTGCAGGCTTGGGGAGAAGGGGCGCCCTTTCCTAAGTCTGCTCTTTGGGATGATGCAAAAATGGGGAAATGGAAAGGGAGGTTGAGAGCACCCCAAGATGCAGTCCTGACCTCAGTCCAAGGATGGAGGGATGGATGGATGGAGGGCTGGGTGGAGTGTCTCCAGCCACAGTGCAGTTCTGAAAGAGTTAGCAGGGCTGAAGGGCATTCCTAGGACCCATGGTACTGGTTGGAGGAGTCTGGAATCTCCCAGGAACTGGCCTGTGTTAGTATCCCAGGGCCTGGAAGTGGAGCCTCCGCCGTAACAGTGGATTTCTGAGCCCAGCAGCCATTGGACGGTCATCCTTCCCACAGTCAGAGGCCCAAGAAGCCTGTTTTCATGGGCACTCCACTGATGTTTCTTGGGAAAGTGGGAAATTCCTATGGACTGGAGGTTTACCCCAGGTGAGTGCTCAACTTCCTCTGAACCATCAGAGCCCTTGTATGGCTACTCCCATGGAATCCACATGAAGCCCCCAGAAAGCACAGGCCCTCACACCTCAGAATGCAGCTTGGTTCTTCTGGGCCAGCTCCTGCCCTCCCTGTCCAGACAGTGACTGCTTAAGGTTCAGACACCTTACAGAGTCCATGTCCCCTTCTTCCTGCCTGTGCGCCCTTTCCTGGCATGCAATTACCATAAACAGAGGGGCCAGGGCTGGGCACAGTGTGGTCACACTCAGGCCTTCGGCTACACGGAGGAAGGAGCTGGAACAAGGGCTCTGATGGTTCAGAGGAGGCTGGGCACTCACCTAGGGTAAACCTCCAGCCCATAGCAATTTCCCAGCTTCCACAAGAAACATCAGTGGAGTGCCTGTGAAAACACACTTCTCAGCTCTCTGATTGTGGGAAGGATGACCACCCAATGGCTGCTGGGCTCAGAAATCCACTGTTAGGGCAGAGGCTCCACTTCCTGGCCCTGGGACGCTAACACAGGCCAGTTCCTGGGAGACGCCAGACTCCTCCAAACAGCACCATGGGTCCTAGGAATGCCCTTCGGCCCTGCTAACTCTTTCACAACTGCATGATGGCCTGAGTATGGTGTCTGTGTGTTTCCATGTCATCGGGCAGAAGGATGAGTGGAGAGAACAGAGGGAAACCTGCCCTGAAACTGAGTGAGTGGCCACAGGTTCTTCTGGCCTGGACACTTCTGCTGCTGAGGAAACAACCCCCACCCTCTGCCCCCCACCCCAGGTCGCCTTCACCCTGGTGTGGGCAGAGAGGGGGCTCTGTGGGCGTGTCTGGGTAGATAGGAGCACAGCCGCTGGTGGTCCCCACTGGGAAGGCTGTCTTTATTCCTGACTAGACAGGTCTCCAACCAGACATGCTTGTTAAAACAGAACACAGAACAGCAGGGGCTAAAAGAAAAGGAGAGGCTGTGGGGCCAGAAGCCAGGCTGTCCCAGTGGTCAGTGGGGAGGGGGTGACAGAGGGGACAGGTAGGGATGGGCATCTCTGGATGATGAAGGAGCAAAAATTAAAATCAAGGGTCTGATAGCATGGGGAGCCCCTAAGAACCCAACAGGAAGCTTCTTTTCCTCCTGCTGCTGCTGCTAAGTCACTTCAGTCGTGTCCGATTCTGTGTGACCCCACAGACGGAGGCCCACCAGGCTCCCCCGTCCTTGGGATTCTCCAGGCAAGAATACTGGAGTGGGTTGCCATTTCCTTCTCCAATGTGTGAAAGTGAAAAGTGAAAGTGAAGTCGCTCAGTCGTGTCCGACCCTTAGCGACCCCACAGACTGCAGCCTACCAGGCTCCTCCATCCATGGGATTTTCTAGGCAAGAGTACTGGAGTGGCTTGCCATTGCCTTCTCCGTCTTTTCCTCCTAACAGCAGCCATAAGCAGCTGGAAAGGGTCTGAGAAACCTGTAGAGGGCGGAATCCAGGTGGTACGATGTTTTCAGCCAATCACTCAGGTGGGGACCATTTACTGAGCACCTGTGCTGTGTCCAGACCACTAGATGACCCGGGATGGGAGAGAACGGAGAAGTGACAGTCCCCCCACCCCCCGACACACACCAATGCCAGAGAGACAAACACCCTGCCTCCTTCTCTCATCCCCCTTTCTCTTCTCCCCTTCTTCTTTTTTGCCTGAAGAACCTGCTATGTGGTGGCCAGCCAGGGTGAGCAGGACATAAGCCCTGTGTGTGCTTCTTGGTCACCCCCAGGAACCAGGCAGACTCTGGGGGGTCCAGTGCCGCCCCTGCTCCCTGCACGACGGGGGTGGGGTGTGTAGCAAAGGGCGGTTACCTGAAACGTGAAGTATTCATCCGCCGGGGCGTTCAGCATGTTGCAGATCTGGAAAGCAAACGGAGCCATTAAACACAGACCAGGAGAAAGGACGTGGGAGCAAGGGATTCCTCCCTAGGCCTCCAGCGCTCGCAAGCGCATTGTTCACTCTGGGTCTGGCGAGACCAAACGAGCTAACAACACGCTGAAGTTGAGACAGATGGGCATTGGCCCTTCACCAGAGTGCTTACGTCTGCGAAGACGTCCCCTCCAGCCACAGAATACAGAGAAACTCTAAGGGGCTAAAAATAACTGCATGCACACCCAGTGGGGGCAAAATGTAGACAGTAAGATACAAAAAACATTACAAACCAACGGCCTTTTCTGAGGTGTGGGGAGCAAAAGCACTGACCTCGGCACACAGCACAGCCAAGGGGGTGGGCGGACCCTCTTGCCCAACCCACCAATTCGCCCCTACTGCTGCTAAGTCGCTTCAGTCGTGTCCGACTCTGTGTGACCCCATAGACGGCAGCCCACCAGGCTCCCCCGTCCCTGGGATTCTCCAGGCAAGAACACTGGATGGGTTGCCACTGACCTCACCCCAAGTAAGGCACCAGCTTGCCCCACCCAGGGAGCAACCTGTTTCTTGTTTTTGTTCCCTCCTGCCCTCAATAGGAGTGCCAATAAAGCCTTGCCTGAAGTCCTCCTCTGGCCTCTGACCAACTGGGATTGATTAAAGAGCCGGAGGACCTGGGTGGGTAACCGTTGGCTTCTCATTCACTAAGTAAACCATTGGATGGCGTTTAGCCCCATCTCTGCTCCTCCATACTCTTTCTGCCTCTAAGGAATCTACTTCCAAATTCAGAGCAAGAGCAACTAGCTGTTCAGACCAAGGAGAGGAGGAAGCTAAGCAGAAAGGCCTGGCAGGTGTGGCAGCAATTCTGGGAAGACTCTATTTTCTTTCCTTTTTTTTGTTTTCTCTTTTCTGATGTGGGATCCAGGTTGGAAGAAGGTGGTTAAGGGCTGGAGGAAAAAACCAGACAGCCTTTTAGGTACACCAGAGTAAACATTCACTATGAGACGTGGCTTTAAGTACTAAATTCAGAGACGATTGCTCACATCCATAAGGACAAGGAGTCATTCCATTTTTGTTCATTTTGAATTATCCTTCTATCGGGTCAAACCCACAAATGAGTCTTAATAAAAGACAGTATCTTTCTTCTCACCAAAATTAAATTAGATACTTCAAATCATAGCATTTTAAAGTTAGAAGGAACTTTAATAATTGTTTAAGCTTTTCTTTCCAAAGGTGGGAAACAGAAGCCCAAAGAGGTTAGTGATTTTTTTAAATTCATGGGATAACAGGAGAACTGAGCTCTCCAGTGAAGGTGCTGCTGGAATCACCTCTCCTGGTGTTGGGGGTGGGGAGCCCTAATTTACATCATTCACCAATTTCCATGTTGTAAATACACCATGGGGGATTTCAAACTGACCTGGGATTAACAAGTTGCTCACCAAACTCCTGAGAATGGAAGGTAGGAGCCAGCTTCTCCCTCTATGGTACTAACTCTGCCAGCCCCTCTGCCCAAGGGAAGTGCTGTTTGGGAGTGGCTGAGCCATGTCAACCATTTTTTCCCCCCTTACTCTTAGAAAGCAAATGTGCTGTGCTTAGCCACTCAGTCATGTCCAACTATGCGACTCCATGGACTGTAACCCTCCAACCTATTCTGTCCATAGAATTTTCCAGGCAAGAATACTAGAGTGGGTTGTCATTTCCTTCTCCAGGAAATCTTCCTGACCCAGGGACTGAACCTTCATCTCCTGTGTCTCCTGCATTGCAGGAGGATTCTTTACCTGACGACTCTTACAAAGCAAATGAGACCATCGTTCAAAGTTTCTGTTAGTATATCAGCCTAAGAATTTAAGGAATCACTTGTGCTATCTATTAATTTTATGATCTAATCTGAATAAAAAAACATGAATTGATTGGCTGAGCATCCTTCAGGTGTGTGTCAAAGAGACAAAAGCAGCTTAATTCTCTTTTCTGACCTTACCGTCAGCAGTATCTATTTCGGTCCAGGCTTTTTGGCCTTTAGAGAATATCTATAGATGGATCAAGGTCCTTGAGGCCAAGCTTTTTTTTAAGCTCAGTATTCAAACATTCAAAAATCTTCTCTACCCTCCCCATTTCTCTCTCTCTCTAAGTTTACAGATCATTTTGATTCTAGCTTGGTTTGATCCTGCATTTCTTGCTTCAATTCTACAAATGCAATTCTAGAACCTAATTTTCATTTTCTAATGTTTTTAACTCTAAAAAGTCACTCAACTGAAGTCTAATGTTTCTCATTCAGAGCTGGGATTTACTGGTTAAATGAGAACTCTGTGGGCACGTGTTCCCTAAATTCAGCGAGGTCCAATTGAAGGGCCTCTGGGACAGCTCGTCCAAAAGCTTGCCTTTATTCCAAGGGGTTTGTGAAAAACAATATCAAGGGAAAAGTTTGAAAAGCTAAATGGAAAAGTTTTAAGCAATTTGGAGGAGCATCATAATTACAATTAAAACTCCAGATCATTTTTATTATTATTAAGATTTTTCAGTGTTTCATTTCTTAAATAAGTCGTCAACCTCTTTTTACAGGTGATGACTTCAAGAGATTTGCCCAAGGTCAAGGATTTGCCATGGGATTTGCCCAAAGCAGGACTGGGTCATGGCACCCAGGGATCCTGAGTCATGGCTGTTTGCTCTCTTTACTAGAACCCACCGTCATATCACAAGTGGCCCCCAGGAATGGCACTGCTCTGGCTGGGTCTGCTGAAATGTTTGATATCATCCTCCAGACCAGTGCTTCTCAGTCAGGGGTGTATTCTCCTCCTGAGGACATTTAGCAACTTCTGAGACGTTTGGAAGCCACTCCAGTACTCTTGCCTAGAAAATCGCATGGACAGAGGAGCCTGGTGGGCTGAAGTCCATGGGGTCGCTACTAGTCGGACATGATTGAGCGACTTCACTTTCACTTTTCACTTTCACACATTGGAGAAGGAAATGGCAACCCACTCCAGTGTTCTTGCCTGGAGAATCCCAGGGATGGTGGAGCCTGGTCGGCTGCCGTCTATGGGGTCACACAGAGTCGGACACGACTGAGGCGACTTGGCGGTGGCGGCGAAGTTTGGATTCTCACAAGCAGGGTGGTGCTGCTAGCAGCTAATGGGCAGGGAGGCTGCTAAAAACCCTACAATGTAAAGGACAGCTCCTCACTACAAAGACCTAGCCCACAATGTCAGTAGAGTCCACAGGTTTGAGAAATCCTGTTCTATACACAGAAATTACATTTTTAACAGATCCTGCCTTTTGAAACATATAGTACAGGGTGACAAATCTGGGAATGAAAGGGAAGACTTAAAAACTCACAAGGACAACAGTGTAAAGGGAGGTTGTCCCATACAAACCGGGATGTATGTTCACCCCAATTCTGGAGTCTCCCCAAATGGCTCAAGGTCAGTTCTCTGAAAATCATTTTGGGAATGCTAACTTGTCTAATGAGCAATTTGATGAGAGATGCCTTACACTAGATTTGTACCAGTTTGCCATCAGTCTTGGGCTGCCAGCAGAAAGGATAACATCAGGGGTGGGGCTGAGGGCAGAAGCTGAGAGGTGAAAGGGAGCAGTAAAGCAAATGCAGTGAATCTGTGATAGGAACAAAATCTGGGGGAAAAAATCCTCCACAGCTTTTGGAATTGACTCTCACAAATCGGTTGCATGGCAAATTGATGACTTGGCAAATGAGCCATTCAATGAGTTGGCTTTTGTTGCATTAGTTTACTCCAAATTGATTTTTGGACAATAAAATCTTTACCTGGGAAACATCTAGAAGAGAAGAAGTGCTTAAAAAGTGGGACAAAATAAAAATGCCATTCGCAGCAATATGGATGGACCAGGAAATTATAATACTAAGTGAAATAAGACAGAAAAAGACAAACATCGTATGATATTGCTGATATGTGGAATCTAAATGGTACAAATGAGTTTATTTACAAAATAGAAATAGAGTCACAGATGTAGAAAACAAATTTATGGTTACGGGGTGGAGATAAATTGGGAGGTTGGGATTAACATATACACTCTACTATGTATAAAATAGGGCTTCCCAGGTGGCACTGTGGTAAAGAATCTGCCTGCTAATGCAGGATTTGCAAGAGATGTGGGTTCCATCCCTGGGTTGGGAAGATCCCCTGAAGGAGAGATGGCAACCCACCCTAGGATTCTTGCCTGGAAAATTCCATGGACAGAGGATCCTGGCAGGCTACAGTCTATGGGATGGCAAAGAGTCAGACATGACAGAGCAACTGAGCACACATATATAAAATAGGTAACAGGGACCCTCTGTATAGCACAGGGAACTCTACTCAAATATTCTGTAATGACCTATATGGGAAAAGAATCCAAAAAAGAATGGATGTATGTACAAGTATAACTGAGTCACTTTGCTGTCTGGCAGAGACTAACAAATACATTGTAAATCAATTACACTCCAATAAAAAAAATTTTAAGTGGTGCATAAATTCCTTTATACCACCTATGGCAACTTTGGAAATATCAAACTTGATAAAAACCCTAAATGGAGTTTGATAGATGGGCTGCCAGGAAACCAAAGGACAGAAGCCAAGGGCCAAGCTACTTGGTTATTTCAGTGAGGCTGAAAAATTGTGGTATATGTGGATTCAGTTAGGAATGAATTGGAATACTTTGGTCAATACCACCAGGTCAGGAATGACATTTAAAAAGATTTCAATTATATATAAAAAAAGAGAATTCCATGACAGTCCAGTGGTTAGGGTGCCACACTTTCACTGTCGGGAATCAGGTTCAGTTTCTGGTCAGGAACTAAGATCCAGGCAAGCTGTGTAGTTCGGCAAAAAAAAAAAAAATTTTTTTTCAATTATTTCATAATATTTGTTAGTGTATATTGCTATTTACTCTTAAAAGACATAAGATTGTCTCTCCTTTTTCTTTTCTTCCTCTTTGACATGTTTCTACACTAAGAGATATGTCACTTGTTGAGGCCACTTTGTCCTGTAACCAACTAAGCCCAGAGTTAGGCATCCTCCTGGAAACCCTAGGATAAAGCATCATTACATAGAAAGATTACCTTGCAGTCACAACAGAATTTTCCTTACTCTGTCACCATTCTGAATCCAGAAATATTCACACTAAGCAGAGGCAAATTTGTGACAATAAAAGAAAAAACATTAAACAACCTAAATTATGTTTCACTTCCCCTGTGACCCTGTGACCCGAGTCACTGTAATTCACATGCTCATTTACTAAATAATGACGATTCATGAACACAATGACAACACTAAAGAAAAGACAACTATGCAAATACATGCTATAAAAATATTTTTTTGGAAACTTGAGTTTGAAGGGGGAAAGGAAAGATGCCAACATAAAGAAATGTGAAAAACAGGGAACATTCTTGCAGGGAGGTATCTTGATGCCAAAAAAATGACACAGATGGTGGAGAAGCCCAACTAGGGAGAGAAGTGAAGTGAAGTCGCTCAGTCGTGTCTAACTCTTTGAGACCCCATGGACTGTAGCCTACCAGGCTTCTCAGTCCATGGGATTTTCCAGGCAAGAGTACTGGAGTGGGTTGCCATTTCCTTCTCCAGGGGATCTTCCCAACCCAGGGATCTAACCCGGGTCTCCCACATTGTAGGCAGAGGCTTTACCCTCTGAGCCACCAGGGAAGCCCCTGGAGAGAAGTCAGCCATGAAAAGGAAGAAGAGTATGGTCAAAGCCAAATGGGAAAGCTACTGGTCCTCTGACCTTGAGGTCTATGGGACTCACCAGAGACCTTTTGTTTGTTGTCTTCCTACTCCTGACCTCTCTCAGCCAGACCTGGCCTACTTTTCCCTTCCACCACACCCCCGCCCCACATGAGAGACCAGGGCAAAAATCTTCACTTCCACAACCAACTCAATGCATTTTGCATTGCAATCAATGGCAAAATCCTTTCCTTATATATTTTTTTCTTTTTGTCAGTAATTTTCCGAATTTCAAAAGTCGTGACCAAGGGGAACTATATTTAAGGTCAAATTAAACCCAGCATGAATCATAGTCATGAACTACCAGGATGTCTGAAATTTGCGTGGCTGCAGAATAAGAGGCTGGGAGATGGATCTGTCTTTCTTGTGTTGACTAAATATTTTCTTGCAGAGTCAAGGAGTTTCTAGTTCACATACATTCTGACTGCCAAGATTCCTCTTTCCTGTGTCCTGTACCAAAGTGGCCATCTCACCCTTACCTGGTGCATTCTTGCCTTCACAATTGTTCTTAGCTAATGAGAATTTCATCCAATATTATTTAAGATTCAAATTTGTTTAATAACTTACAAATCCATTTTCAGCAACGTATGTTGGCAACCCACTAACGAGAGTCCAGTGGTCCATGGGAGGTGTCCTTGAGGAAGATGAGAAGAAAAAAACAATCATCGCTATGCAAAGAAATGCACTGAATACAAACACAGAAGGGCAACTCCTGCAGCTGCTTCATGGCAATACTCACGGAATGACTTTGATCTCTTCTTTTCCATGTAAAATGTAATCGATGATTTTATAAAAGATGACTTCCTAAGAGGAAAGAGAGGGAATATGAGAAAAATCTTACCTCCCAGAGAAAACATTTTTCCTTATTGAACTTTTATTTTAAAATTTAAATATTTTATTTCCCAACCACATTTCTTCATATAACATAAATTACCAAACTACTCATGTCCTAATTACAAGCTTATGATAAAACTAGAAATATCACTGGCCACTTATCATATGAACAAAACTGCTGAACTAATTTTAGAAAGTTGAATACACCCTGACAACTTCTAGGAGAATCTTTGGTTTTCTTTGAATTTCTTTCTTTTAATTTCTATTGTCCAGACATATCTGACTAATCACTTCCATAGAACAAATCATGGAATTTCTCAACCTCAGTCAATGTTTTCCCTTCCCAGCTGTACAGTGCACTTACCCCTTCCAGCACTCTGAATGGGTGCCTCAGAAGCAGGATTCGGTGAATACGTTGTCAAAGCTGGAAGGGACTTAAGAACTAGTCTCTCTGCTTCTTTGGGCGGATGAAGAACCTACACATTCCATCCCCTGCCTTCCCTTTCCTGTATGCTGGGGATACGGTGGTGGAACAAGCTTCCTATGAAACTTGCAATCGAGGGGGAATTTAAATCTAAGCCAACCTTTGCCTGCAGATCCCAGTCCAGCATGTCAGAAGAAGGGCCTGGGCACAGTGTGTTTTAAAAATTATGCAGGAGGCTCTAATGCTCCCTCCTTATGAAGAAGCACTGATCCACCAAACCCTAGCTTCACAGAAAAGATGACTGAGAAGTTAAATGAGTGAAGGCAAGGGCAACCCAGCTGGTTTGGGACAGAGCTGAAACTTGAACTTCAAACTCCTTGTCCAGTGCTTTCTACTTCTCCAAAGTCCTCCAGGAAGTCCCAGGACTAGAGCCCAGTCCTTCTTGGGCCAGCGCTCTTTGCTTTACACACAGCCTCTAAAACCAGGCACAGATATCATCAACAAAGATGACTGCACTCACTCTGCCATCTGGTGTCTTGGGACCTTTGTAAGGCTCGACTTCTCCAAGCTTGACTGGCCACTCATCATAGAATTCCTGGAGGCAAATATATTTAAATACTATTAAGCAAACTGTCCTGTTACCTACCATATCTGAGTGCCATTGGTTTGCATGTTTTATGTTAATTTATAATTCTGGAATTTTAAAGCTCTTTTTCAGTAATGCTGTTTTTGAACTTGTGACTGTAAACAAGTCAGTCTTTTAAATCTGTAAAATGGAGACAATAACAAAATGCGTATTACAGAGTCATTATGTGGATTAAATGAATAAAACAGAGCACCTACCCTGACACATAGTTAGAAGGAGGGAGGGCAAGAGGAAGGAAAAGAACATGTGTGGGAACTCTCTGATCTTCCTGCTCATATTTTTGTCTAAACCTAAAAATACTCTAAATGAGTATGGTCTATTAATTTTTTAAAAAGAAAAAAAGACTTGTTGAAGACACATATAGCTAGGAAGTGGAAAAGCCAAGTCTAGATATTTTTTTACTCCAAAAAGTATACTGTCCCTTCTTCTTTTCCATGTAAAATGTAATTGATGATTTTTAAGTTGACTTAAGATGAAAGTACCATACTTTCTTGGCACTGATTCTTACGATCTATCATGACTGGTAGTTCACATAGTATATGCATTTTTTAATGGACTGCATTTCATGTGATGTGCATTTTATAGGTGGTGGTAGGGGAGACAAAATGTATGGCACAGTGACCTTCTCCTTGGTCATGTCCAGCAGCCCAATGGAGTATCGTTCGCAGTTCAGGTATGTTCTAACAGTGTAGAGCGCTTTGTGAAACTGTCGCTCAACATCTGTGAGCTCTTCAAATACTTTGTTGGCTGACCACATAAGAATCTGAAAGTAGGTATTACAAAGAAAACAATCAGAACAAAATACAGTATGAAGAGGAACATAAGTCAGAAGAAAACAGGAGATGCATCAAATAAAAGGAACACATGTCCGCAAACAATGCAATTCCATTTTTGCATATGTACATATCCAACAAACTACTGAGAGTCTCAGAGTGGGATGATGAGCAGACCTTTTGCAAAGCCGTGTGTTTATGAAAGCCATGACTGATCCCCATGTCCAAAATGTTTTGTCTCCAAAGGGCAAGCAATCTAATACAAATGCAGAGACAGTTACTGAGCAGAGGGTCCAGTATTGGGGGCACACTGGTTACTGCTGACCCTGTGGGAAGAAAGCCACCTGCCTCCTTCCATGTGTCCTGAGCTAGTTAAAGGTTACTGCCCTGGACAGTTAGCATGGGACAGGGCCTTGGAAGTCCTCTATCCCAACCACCCTCCCACCATTGTACTGATGAAGAAACCAAGGTCCACACAGTAGTTCAACTCGGATATCCTGGCTACCAATGTTGTTCTTTATCCCTCTAGCTCAAGGAGGCAACAGAGGAGCGATTTGCTTCTCAATGTAGCACCTTTACTATGCACCAGGAATACCCAGCTCTGCTAAGAGCTTCATATGAACTAATTCATCTAATGACCATTTAATAGTCACAGCAACCATGCGGGCTAAGTACTGTAATTATCATCGCCACCTCAAAGAGGAAGAAACCACAGCTACTCAGGACATAGACTAAAGAAAGCAAGCCAGTTGTACCTACAGATAGAGGGGCAGGAAGGTGACGGGGGAGGGGACCACAAGAGGACACTGGGAATGGAAGTTTGGGGATCTGATCCATGGGGCGTGGTTAGGAAGGATCTGCGCTTGTTGCCTCTGGGGGGGTCTCTTTGTCAAACAGGTCAGCATGAAGTAGTCACTGTCACCTTCTCTTTACCTGACTTCTTCGGGATTCAATATGGTACAGGTAGTTGGTATGATGAAGCTTTAGGATGATAGAAACAAAGTTGAGGTATTTGGAAAAGACCTACAGATGGCGGAGAAAAACAAATTAGGTGTGACATCTTTCTTTCGGTTACACAACAAATAAATTTCCTGAGCCTCTGAAGGGATGCCCAGGGTTAGCATTACCTCTTCATCCTGTTTGGAAAATTCAGATGCATCTACTTTGTTAACTGCCATAAACACAGCAAGAACCTCCTTGCCCATCACGATGGGGGTTGCCAGCAGGTTCCTAGTGACATACCCGGTTTGTTTGTCCATGAAGTCAGAAAAATGGCTATTCTGAAAGATACATTCACACGTTTGACAAAGCAGCACAAAACCATGAAGTGTAGATCTAGGAAGGGCAACAGACCATCCTCTCTAGTTCAAGTCCTACCAACAGATGACCAGGGCCGCAGGACAATGGTCCCAAACCAACATTCCCCACCCACCCCACCATCCGCAAGCAGACAGAATGAATAAAGCATAGAATGAAATGGCCCATTTCCAAATGAGCTTTCCCACCTGAGCAGTGGCCTATACGGGTTAGGCTAGGGTTGGGCCAGGAGGAGAGAGGTGATATTGTGACCAAGTGGAAAACGAGGTTCTAAGCGGGAGGGAGGGAAGGATGCACGAGTATAACAGGGAGGAAGTGCATCCTCGAAGGAGAGAGAGCACAGCTGGGATTCCATAGGGCTCTTCTTTTTAATTGCCAAAGTAAAATTTGCCCTTGAAACCTCCCAACCATCATAACGTAAGGAAAAAAGTATTAACTGCCCCCAAACCCCTCCTAATCTCACCTGCTTGAAGAACTCCGTATTACAATGCTTAGTGTGTCTCCTTCTATGCCTGTCTCTGTGCTTAGACAAAACATTTTCTTTTTCTTTAATAAAATTTTCTCTCCTAATTTTATGCAATTCATCACTTAACACTATCTTATGGACTTCCCTCCAGACTGGTGCATGTGGGCATGAACTAGTTTTCCACATTCTGGCATGCTTTTCCACAGTGTGGCAGCTCCAGTTCTGCTCAACCAATATCTGCTGATTTAGTCTGTTTAGAGTTTTCCCCATTGCAAACATTACTGCACTAATCACCCTTGCTTTTATTTTTATGTGATGGAGTCCCCAAATGGAAATGTCTTTTGCAGTATCAACAGGTACATGAAGTTTTAGTTTACACCAGATACTTTCACAAAATGTTGAAATTATTACCACCCTCTTGACAGCACCAGATATTTAACAGTTTTTCAAAGTCATTTTCTTTTTTTTTTTTTTAAGTATTTTATTTTATTTATTTAGGTCGCACCGCACAGCATGTGGATCTTAGTTCCCAGACCAGGGATTGAACCTGTGCCCCCTGCAGTGGAAGCACACAGTCTTAACTGCTGAACCACTAGAGAAGTCATTTTCTATCAAGTCAATATCTCTCATTTGTATTTTTTTATTTCTTTCTCAGGGGAAAATGAAATGGATCATCCTAGACACAAGCTTCAAGTAGAAGACGCAAAGAACTACTCTAATACACTAACCATGTAGAGGGCAGAGTGATGAGTTTGGAGAGGTACACAAATGGAAGGGCTTGGGAAGAAGGTCAAGGATGGCAGTTATCTTATTAGCTGTAATTGAGAGTAGCTGTGGTCGGGTATAGACTCTGCTTGCTCTGGGTCATTACTAATTCCTCTTTGAGTCTTCGTCATTTGAAACTTCAACTGAAATTTCCACCTGACTTTGAGATTCAATGGCCAAAAATCAATGTGGTCTTCCTTTTACAAGTTGTATTACGTTCATTTTCCTATGTGGACAGTAGCTGGACTTCTATAAGTAGCTGGACTCTGTTCAGTTTCCCAAAGTAAAAATGGAAGAGTCCACTGGTGTGTGACTTTGGGGCCAGAATCGCCACCAGGGCACAATGACTGCTTGGGCAACAGAATCACAGCCCTGCTCAGAGTAGGAGACTTGGGCTGAACCTCTGAAAGACCTGCAGACTGATGCAGATTTGCAGACCTCATGGCAGACCTACTGAATTCTAATCTCCTAAAGTGGAAACTGTCTTCCCCAGGAATCTATACTTGTAGTGGATGAATTGATTCCGTAGAGGATCCTTATAAATGTTGGATGCTAAGGAAGTCAGATGCAGCCTTGACCCCAGACTTCTTCTATACCCTCCCAAAGTGGGACCCCAGAAACCAGCTACTTATGTAGGAGGCAGCATCGCATAATGGTGAAGAAGGTTCCCAAGTCAGATGTCCTTGGCTGAAACCAGCTCCTGATTTATTAGTTATGAGCCCCTGGGCATGCTACTTACCCTCTGCACCCTCATTTTTTAACCTGAAAATGGGAACACTGGATATTATCTACTGTCTATCGTATCTGATGTGAAAAGAGAATAATACAGTGTGGGCAGAGCACCTAGAAAAGAGTCTGACACATAGTAGGTGCTGAATAAATACCAGGAAGCCAAAATGGGACTTTGGGGGCCTCTCTGGATGACAGGGCTTCCCTTGTGGCTCAGCTGGTAAAGAATCCACTTGCAATGCGGGAGATCCAGGTTCAATCCCTGGGTTGGGAAGATCCACTGGAGAAGGGAAGTGAAGTGAAGTGAAGTCTCCCAGTCGTGTCCGACTCTTTGCGACCCCATGGACTGTAGCCTACCAGGCTCCTCCGTCCGTGGGATTCTCCAGTCAAGAGTACTGGAGTGGGTTGCCATTTAAAGGCTCCATTATTCTGGCCTAGAGAATTCCATGGACTATATAGTCCATGAGGTCACAAAGAGTCAGACATGACTAAGCGACTTTCACTTTCATTTCTTTTACTTTCACTGGATGAGAAGTCCTTCAGGTTTCGCATTACCATTTGGCTTCCAATGATGATGTGATGTGTTAGTTGCTCAGGTGTGTCTGACTTTTTGTGACTCCACAGACTAGCAGCCCGCCAGGTCCCTCTGTCCTTGGAATTCTCCAGGCAAGAATACTGGAGTGGGTTGCCATTCCCTTCTCCAGGGGTTCTTCACAACTCAAGGATCAAACTCGGGTCTCCTGCGTTGTAGGCAGATTCTTTACCATCTGAGCTACCAGGGAAGCCCCATCATTTTGCTTCTACTTCTAGCTTTTCTAACCAATTCCAATCACTGAAGAAATTAGATGCTCTTAGCTGATGCAGGCCTCCTATCCCTAGAAGCATGCTTGCTCCTGAGGGCTAGTTCTCTGCACTAAGCCAGCAAGAGCCATGTTTTTTCCTAACAGCTGCATCTGTGACTTTCTCTGCCTTTTGAAGCATCTTCACTTAGTCCAGATCACCGCCAGACTTTGACAGGTTCTTTCTCTTAATCCACTGCTATAGCCCAGGCTGACTCGCTGTCCATTTTTCTCCTAACCTATTATCCACTATAGAAGGTGATCACTTTCATTTACACAGTGATGCCAGGCACTGAAGGAATAACCAAAATGCCCAAAACATGCACCATGGGATGGAGTTGGACAGCAATTCTTGGCTAATACATTTTACTCTGCAGCTTCAAAACTTGATGCTATTTTATTTCAGATTCTAAACACAAGAAGATGTTCTTACGTTCAACTGAATGAATGTTTCAAGAAAATGACTTACAAGTTTCAAAACTTAATCATCATATCAGAAAATCTTGGATAAAACCATCCACCAAATTTCAGGGTAGGTGAGGCGAGGTTTTCTGGTTTTGTGTTTTCATTGATTCAAACAATCCTTGGTAAAGTTTCTTTGAGTAAATTCTGTGTGTTTTGGATTCACAAACTTCCCTCAATGATTTTTCTTCAAAGAAGTCAATGAAGGCAACTGGGAATGTTTAGAGCAGAGGGCTGCCTGGATCCTCATCCAATCTTAGTACTGTTAAATTCTGATCAAACATCTGAAGATCCAGAGTCAGAAGGAGACAAGGATGGAAAGCTATAAGTGCAAGCTATAAGCACCCTGTTAATTATTGAAAACTTAGGATTCTCACATGGCTTTCTTTTAAACCACTGCCAGGAGAACCACCCATAGAGTTAATCACCAGCTTTCCCAATAGAATAGGAAATGATTAACTTGATGAGGATATGTCACAGTTTCCTGTTATTAAGTTTCCCTGCCTTTAACCTGTTTTAAAAACAGGCAATGATCACTGACCAGGTTTTGGCCACCTACACCCAGCCCCAAACTCTCTGGACATTAATATGATATGATCATAGCTGTCATTTATTGAGCACCTCCTGGGAGTCAGGCACTTTATGATTTGGTTCCCTCTGTATCTCTCATGGAGAAATACAGTCCCTCATGCAGTGACCTAGTCTCAGGCCTGGATCTGTACCCAGGTCATCTGATGCCAAAGCTCTCACCTGACACCATGTGGCTTCTCTGCTGCCAAGGCTGGGAGTATCCAGTTCTGCCTCTCCGTCTGTGTGCAGGTAGTCCTTCCCTCCCTGTGCCCACACTGCCCACCAGGCAGGAGTTGTGTGTGGTCAGGGCTGTGGCAAAGAAAAAGGGTGGCCTTGCAAGACCCGGATTATGAGCCTAGATCCACCACATTGTGCCTAACTGACCTGGAGAAGATTCTCACATACACAGGATGGAAATAAAAATACAGTCCTGGCCTTATGCACAAGGTCTTTGCCAGAATCAAGTGAGATCAAGAACGAGAGGAATCTTCATCAAGCATCAAGTGCAATGAAAAGGTGAAGTGTTGGTAGAAATGTCACTTAAAACAGTGGTTTCTAACTCCTTTCTCTGCAGATTTTACCACAGCAACTTAAGTGTGGTAAGCCTGCAGGGCTGCAGGGTGGGGTGAGGGTGGGAACACAGCCAGGAGGCTGCGTCTTCTCCAGTCCCTCTCATCACTGATCAGACTCTGGACCCCAGGAGAGACGCAGCCCCCATGACTCAACTTCCTGTCTGCCCAAGGGAAGACCTAAACTAACAAGTCCAGGAGCCCTTCCATCTAATCGTTTACAGTTGATTTGAAATTCAGTTCCTCCTCTTGCATCTCTTCACCCAAAAGACCAGTGGTTCTCAACATTGGCTGCCTATTAGAATCACTGGGGTAGCTTTTAAACCATACTCCTGGCTGCATCCCAGTCTCTGAGAGCCTGATGTAATTGGTCAAGTGAGAGTCTCACACATCTGTATTTTTAAAAGAGCTCCCAGTTTGATTTTAATGTGCTTCCAGAGTTGAAAAGCATCATTCTCGGAGGGGAAAAAAATGAAAAGAAACTCCTTTTCAGGAGGGAGCTCAGGAGGGCAGGAGGGCATCTGTCTTCACACATACTCAGTAAAAGGGAGAACTGAGTGACCCGGCCCCCACTTTACCACCACTGTGCCTATGGGGCGCCCATCATGGACAGCAGCAGACCCAGGCCACCTGATCTCTTAAGCAACTCCTTTCTATCATTTTGTTCTCAACAGGACTGGGCTCATTAAGGAGCATAGCAGAAGTTAGGGCTTGCCAGGTGGCGCAGTGGTAAAGAATCTGCCTGCCAGTGCAGCCCCTGGAGGAGGACATGGCAACCCCCTCCAGTATTCTTGCCTGGAAAATTCCATGGACAGAGGAGCCTGGCAACCTACAGTCCAGGGGGTTGCAAAGAGTTGGACAAGACTGAGCACACACACACACACAAACCAGAAGTCATTTTATCCATCTCTCCTTAAAAAAAAAACAAAAAAACTTTTTTCTGAAAAAAAGTCTTGCATGTCACTTTCTTAAGTTTGCTGTCCTCGTCATTTTGGAGACGGCCTCAGTCAGACTTCCCATGAGAGAACTGCAGGATGTATAGGCAGAGCCTCCACCCTGGGGTCCAAGAACTTTGCCTTAAGGCCCTTTATACACTAGAAGCAGCTGCAGCAGACCCAGAATCCTACTGAAACCAGATGGAATGCACTGCAGGGAGCGGTGGTAAAGACCGAGGACCCTCGGGTGCCTAACAGCAACCCTTGCCCCTGGGGCTGTTTGCCGAGTGTTGCTAAAGTTTGACAACCTCTGCACCTCCTATGGATCTGCACAGCCCCCCTCCTGTAATCAGCTTCGGGAGGCATGTAGGGGATTATCCTCCAGCCTCCAGCTGCCCTCTCCATCAGTAAACCTCTACACAGTAAGCGTTTCAGGGGCTGGTCCCACTCAGTTCTGTTCCATCATCTGCTAGCTCTCCCATTTGTTAACAGCAAAGCAAAATGACAGGACGCATATGTAGGAAAAGGGCTGGCAGGAGAAACTCCAGGCTGGGACCTACGGTACTACTGAGTGCAGGGATTATGGATGATTCACATTTCCTCCCTCTTTATTCGTATTTTCTAATTTTTCTTAGATGAACAAGCATTTTAGTTGGAAGGAGAACGTTCTTTTTAAAACACAATAATTTATGTAGTGTTCAACTGGTCTTCGGGAAAGTTCAAATGTCCCATTTACAGGATTGGAAATTCTTGGTAGATCTGAATTAGGAGGGGTTGAGATGGTCAACTGCAATTAATCATCATCTAAATTCATGTATTTTTTTATGATCCAGGTGGGAACATTTGAAATTTCAGGTCATTTTTCTTTTTTCACGCTTGATCTATAGGTGAGAGAATCATTCCTGAGCCAGTTCACCCCAAAGAGCTGAGAGTCTTCAAAGGATTGTGGGTGAGAGGGGTGGGGAGCAGTTCAGGGGCCTTGGCATCTGGCCTGTTGGCTGATCTCCCCAGTGAGTGGCCTGCTTTGCCCTGTTGGTCAGGACAGCGTCCAGAGGACAGAAGAGGTATGAGGGAGTAGGTGTGGACCACCCCATGCCCAGGTAAGGTTGCCCCACATTACAGGGGACATAATGCTAAAACATCATCCACTGTTTATCTAAAATTCAGATAGAACTGGGCATCTAGTCATTTTATTTGCTAAGTCTATCCACTCTTGGCCTGGAGGTTCCTCTTCTCCACCACCCACTCCCCAGGTTATAGCCAAACCACAGGCACAAGGATGGCCCCGGGACCCACCCTCACCCCTCACCCCCCTCTTTCCCATGTTCCTCCCCGAGGCCACCAAGACCTCCTCTCCACCATCAGACCACTCACCTTTTTCACATCTGGAACATTAAAGGTTTTCTTCGTGTGAGCAACCCAACCCACTATCCCGACATCCAAAGGAAACACAGCTTCTCTGTCAGGGACCACCAGGTTGTCCTCAAACTTGGAGGTGGGGGTGACGTCGAGCAGCTTGGAGGCCACCTCCGGCGTGCCGTTGCGGGCCCGGCACAAGAACATGCTGCAGCGGTCGGCCTGCAGCAGCTGCGCCAGCCTCCGCAGGGCCCTGTGCACCGCCAGCTCCACGCTGCCCGCCTCCTCCAGCAAGACCTCCAGTAGCTCCAGGTACAGGGCCGCTTCCTCCGCCAGCGTCTGGCCAGGGAAGGAGGCGCTGGCCGGTGCCTGAGCCCCGGTGCTTGGCGTCTCCACCTGCAACTTCCTGTTGAAATACTCCTTGGCGAACTGAGGGTTGTCCTCCAGGTATTTCTCCACCGTCTCTTGGCTGATCTCACCCATGGTGTGGCGTGCTGTACTGCTCTGGTCTAGAAAGGAAGAGACCCTCAGAATACCACCAGAGGCAGACTGCCAAGAAGGAGATGCAGACTGCCAAGAAGGAGATTCATCCTGGCCAAAGATACCCAGGAAAGCCCTAAGGGGCACCTCGCAGGAACCCCCCCAGAGGCCGAGGAGAAAGGTTGTTTAGCAGAGCTTTCAAACTGGCCTGTAACTCTTGGGATATGACAGAAGGCCCTGGCTTAGAGTGGGATTCAGGAAGCATGGGATTAAAGAGTTCTTCAGGACACAAAATCCCTAAGCATTATTAGCTCATAAGTCCTCAGAGAATCCGCAGAGCATCTTAGATCAGCCAGCCAAGTGACAAATCAAACTGACTATTCCAGAAAAATAGCTGAACCTTGGTGGCTGTAGGCAATAAGAAGAATGGGGGATATCCATTTATTATATTACATAGGCAACGACAATACTTGTTCTTTCATGATAGCTCTATGACATGAAACTGTTTAGACCTCAGAAATGTCTGTTTGCTTATATGGCAATGTTAAGGAACATTTAGGGGAGATCGAAGAGTTTAGCATAACACAACATAAAATCAAATGTTAATCTTTCCTTTCCTTAAAAGTCCTATAATCCGCCAGCTTGCTTGGCCTACTCTTTTTCTAAAATCCTCACCTCTCTGTTCCCCTCATTTAAAAACATGACCTCAGAAATGGTTTATGGGAACAGACCTTGGGCTTATTCTAGAGAAGTGAACATGGAAAAATATTTCCCCACAATTTAAGCCTGATCAAGCCACAACTTATATTAATACAATAATCCTTGTCAAAAGACACGATCATAAAAGGCAACCCCTGCAGCTGCCAACTGGGTTTTCCTGCTAAGCATATTACTTTGGATTTTGTTTTCAATAGCAATAACCAGATCTCATGCCTTTTTGCTCCAAGGTACAGTCAGTTAAATCTACTGGATAATACATGTCTTGGCTGTTGCTAGGATCTTTCATACCTCAGGGCCTTTTGGCATAGGAAAAACACTTAACTACTACTTAATTTTGTTTAATGTTCATGTTACTAAGCTTTTACATTGATTAAGCACATTTTCCCAAATATTTAAACACTATTATGCAACTAATAAGCCAAACTACACATTTTATGAACCAGTTTCCTTGGCTATCCACAGGCTGACTTCAAATTTAGTCAAAGATCTTTTAAGCATTTCAATAACACTACAAACTTTATATGGAGAATTCTCTTGAATGAAAACATATCTAATAGTTACAGTGACTCTAAAAGTTAGTTACACCCACATTTGAATCCACTTCAAAAAATAGCACGGCTATGGGTTTCATTTATTTTTCTAGACTTAAAGCTTACCTTGCTAGGGTAATAATGGTCATATTAGAAAGAAAAGAAGAAGAGATTCACCAAGGCTACAGTTTCTAGGTCATGAACTGAGAGACTGTTGATGGGAACATGGTTTTCCCAGGGGAACAGAATCCACACTGGCATTTGTTGAGCCATGTCACTTCCTATGGTTGAGTCCACTTGCTCCCTCAAAGGGTCTTGTCAAGCACTTTCTTGCATCTCCCTCCATCAGGCCCAAGTCCAGTCTCGGGACGGTCCTCCTAAGAATATTATTTATTTCATAATATCCTATTAGCATCTCATTATAATTAGAGTAACACAGACTTTATTTTTTTGGGCTCCAAAGTCACTGTGGATGCTGATTGCCGCCATGAAATTAAAAGACGCTTACTCCTTGGAAGGAAAGTTATGACCAACCTAGATAGCATATTAAAAAGTAGAGACATTACTTTGCCAACAAAGGTCCATTTAGTCAAGGCTATGGTTTTTCCAGTGGTCATGTATGGATGTGAGAATTGGACTGTGAAGAAAGCTGATCGCCGGAGAATTGATGCTTTTGAACTGTGGTGCTGGAGAAGACTCTTGAGAGTCCCTTGGACTGCAAGGAGATCCAACCAGTCCATTCTAAAGGAGATCGGTCCTGGGTGTTCATTGGAAGGACTGATGCTAAAGCTGAAGCTCCAATACTTTGGCCACCTCATGCGAAGAGTTGACTCACTGGAAAAGACTCTGATGCTGGGAGGGATTGGGGGTGGGAGGAGACGGGGACGACAGAGAATGAGATGGCTGGATGGCATCATCGACTCGATGGAGGTGGGTTTGAGTGAACTCCGGGAGTTGGTAACAGACACGGAGGCCTGGCGTGCTGTGATTCATGCGGTTGCAAAGAGTCGGACACGACTGAGCAACTGAACTGAACTGAACTGAACTGAGGGGAATCCCCTGGTGGTCCAATGGTTAAGACTCTGAGCTCCCAATGGAGGGAGCATGGGTTCAATCCCTGGTTGGGGAACTAAGATTCCGCATACTACACAGTGAGGCGAAAAAAATTTTTGTAACATATATATATATATAATTTTAAAAAAGAGAATAATGCAAAGGTTTATTTCCTAAGAGAAAGGAGTTGAGTCAGCTGAGTCACTCCTATGGGACTACCATCCATCTTCCTCTAACACAGTTGAGGGCACTCTTTCTCCCTGGTTGTTGTTCCATGAGATGACTGTGCAGTTCCTACTTCTCTTGAAAGCATGTGTGTGCTCACAGTTCCCTGATGCCATCCTTCCCTCCTTACATGCACACAGAGAAAAAACACATATCCAGACCCCATACACAGATTTATACTTCAGAGGTACAAATCTGTGTATGGGAAAAACAAAATGCTCATATATGTTTACATTCCTCTACTTGTAAAAAATGAAAATGAATTCAAAATGAAGCATATTCTATCACAGTCAGCATTCTTATGTTTTGATGACTACATGAGGTTCATTCATTTGCTTATTCTTCCAACACGTGTCTATTGGTGGCCCATTATAAGCAAGACATACACTAGCTCCTGAGGTAGAGTTCATGTTCCTCTTTTTCTGATTCTCCTCCCCTGCTAGTTGTATGGGAAGATTATTCCTCTCTGCCCTCTCTGCCCTCCACCCCATAGAGCATGTGACTAATTTTGGCCTATGGGTTGTGAGCTTAAACCTCTCTTCCAGGCAGGAACAATCAGTTGCCACAGTGAGGCTCGGGAGCTCCCCGCTTCTCCCTGCTCCCTCCCAGTTCCAGCTGGAGGGGCCTCGTGGATCCCAGTGAGGCTGTCATGGAACAGAGCCCCCTGCTGACTTGAGATGGACATGTAGAGTAAGTGAGAAATAAATCTTTCTTGTGTTCCGCCTCTGAGACGTGAATGTTGTTTGTTACCACGGCATAACAGAATCAACCCTGTTACACTTCTACTTCAGGGAATATAGGGGATAAATAAGCCTTGGTTCCAGCTTTACAAGAACTTGTGGTGAAGTAAAGGAGATAAGACTAGAACATAAAAAGTTATGACGTGGCACTTTCCTGGTGGTCCAGTGGCTCCCGATGCAGGGGGCCCAGGTTCGACCCCTGGTCAGGAAACTAGACTCTGCATACCACAACTAAAAAAGATTCTGCATGCCGCAACAAGGATTCTGTATGCAGCAACAAAGATGCCTTGTGCTCCAACTAAGACCTGGCACAATGAAATAAATTTTTAAGAAAATCATGAAGCACAGAGCATAATAGAATTAAAAGCCAGAAGTGAAGTACATACATATGACTATGAGACTTATGTGATATGGATATGGAATCATATTTAGAATAGATGGAAATAGAGAAGAAATCTCTGAGCCAGGAGGTGGTAATGGCAGAAGCAATAGCATGGAGGGTAGAGTAACGGGGGGACTAACGAGAGAGTAACTAGAAAGGTACGGGTGGACCCAGATTACTGGGGCCTCAAAGTCTAGCTGGGAATTCTGAACCCTGGAAACTCTTAGCGGTGAGAAAGGACATTAAGGTTCATCTCTACAAGATCTCTTCAAGAAAATTAGAGATGAATGTCAAGGGGACATTTCATGCAAAGATGGGCACAATAAAGAACAGAAATGCTATGAACCTAACAGAAACAGAAGATATTAAGAAGAGGTGGCAAGAATACACAGAAGAACTATACAAAAAAGTTCTTGACCCAGATATTCATGACCCAGATAACCATAATGGTGTGATCACTCACCTAGAGCCAGACATCCTGGAATGCAAAGTCAAGTGGGCCTTATGAAGCATCACTACGAACAAAGCTAGTGGAAGTGATGGAATTCCAGTTGAGCGCTTTCAAATCCTAAAAGATGATGGTGTGAAAGTGCTGCACTCAATATGCCAGCAAAAATGGAAAACTCAGCAGTGGTCACAGGACTGGAAAAGGTCAGTTTTCATTCCAATCCCTAAGAAAGGCAATGCCAAAGAATGTTCAAACTACCACATAATTGCACTCATTTCACACACTAGTAAAGTAATGCTTAAAAGTCTCCAAGCCAGGCTTCAGTGATGCGTGAACTGTGAACTTCCAGATGTTCAAGTTGGATTTAGATAAGGCAGAGGAACCAGAGATCAAATTGCAAACATCCATTGGATTATCGAAAAAGCAAGAGAGTTCCAAAAAAAAATCTACTTCTGCTTTATTGACTATGCCAAAGCCTTTGACTATGTGGATCACAACAAACTGTGGAAAATTCTGAAAGAGATGGGAATACCAGACCACCTGACCTGCCTCCTAAGAAATCTGTATGCAGGTCAAGAAGCAACTGTTAGAACTGGACATGGAACAATAGACCAGTTCCAACTAGGGAAAGGGGTACATCAAGGCTGTATATTGTCACCCTGCTTATTTAACTTATCTGCAGAGTACATCATGAGAAATGCCAGGCTGGGTGAAGCACAAGCTGGAATCAAGATTGCTGGGAGAAATACCAATAACCTCAGATATGCAGATGACACCACCCTTATGGCAGAAAGTGAAGAACTAAAGAGCCTCTTGATGAAAAAGTTGGCTTAAAACTCAACATTCAGAAAACTAAGATCATGGCATCTGGTCCCATCACTTCATGCAAATAGATGGGGAAACAATGGAAACAGTGACACACTTTATTTTGGGGGGCTCCAAAATCACTGGAGATGGTGACTGCAGCATGAAATTAAAAGATGCTTGCTCCTTGGAAGAAAATCTATGACAAATCTAGACAGCATGTTAAAAAATCAGAGACATTACTTTGCCAACAAAGGTCCATCTAGTCAAAGCTACGGTTTTTCCAGTAGTCACATATGGATGTGAGAGTTGGAAAAAGAAAAAGAAAGCTGAGCTCCGAAGAATTGATGCTTTTGAACTGTGGTGTTGGAGAAAACTCTTGAGAGTCCCTTGGACTGCAAGGAGATCCAACCAGTCCATCCTAAAGGAAATCAGTCCTGAATATTCATTGGAAGGACTGATGTTGAAGCTGAAACTTCAATACTTTGGCCACCTGATGCCAAGAACTGACTCATTGGAAAAGACTCCAATGCTGGGAAAGATTGAAGGTGGGAGGAGAAGGGGACGACAGAGGATGAGATGGTTGGATGGCATCACTGACTCGATGGACATGAGTTTGAGTAAGCTCCAGGAATTTATTATGGACAGGGAAGCCTGGCATGCTGAATTCCATGGGGTCACAAAGAGACACGACTGAACGACTGAACTGAACTGAAAAAGATGAATTGGAGAAAAGAAATACTGGACATTAGGATACACATTAAGAAGCTATATTGCATTTGGTTCATTATCAAGTATCCTAAAAATGTGTACAAACTTTGACGCTTCAATTCAGCTTTTATGAATTTATCTTACAAAAGTAACTAAGGATGTATATGATTAATGTAGTTATAGGGGTGTTCACCAAATGCACAATTATAAAAGGAAAAGATTAGAAATAGCTTAGATATTCAGTAATATGAAGCTGAGTAAATAAATGGCATTATAGTCATAAAATAGGAAACCATACATTAATGCCTAATCCTAAGCTCTGTTTACTGATATGGACAGATATTTATGATATGCAGGAAATTGCAAGATCCTATTGCAGTATGATTCCACATACACATAAAAATATATGGAGGTGTACATAAGAAATGTTAACAGTGATTATTCCAAAGTGGTGGAATTCAATATAATAATTTTTTTTCTTCTCTTTTGCTTACCTGATTTTTCTAAAGTATCTACAATGATATTAACGAAATTCATTCATTCATAAACAAAGCTTTTAAGGCTTTTCTCACAGGCTAAAGGTGAGGGTGCTTGGGAATGAAGGAAGGGACAAATGTGAGACAATTTCAGGCAACAATTGACAGGATGAGGGAATGGGTTAGTTAGAGAAAGAGGGATCCCTGCTGACTACTTTGAGCAGTGGATGACATTTGATAAAGACAAAGTTTTTTTTAAGGAAATATTGGAAGCTGACCTCTTAGTAGACACACAACTATCCTTCCCCTCCTCCCATGTCCTTGACTGAATCCTGTGTTTCCTGCTGCTCTTTTTCTGGGGCTGGTCCTTGTAGAGTCCCTGTCCTGTGCTGACAAGACTTTTGAGTATTTGTCCTAGGCACTGAAAAAATAAAATTTAAGAAAATGTAGTATTTTTAAATGACCAAGCAGAGCACTTAGAAAAAAATTTTAATGACACAAAGTAATTGTTGATTTTGTTAAACTTCACCATTTATGTCACCATTTCCAGTTTGCTTAAAACGTTAAGTTAAAAAAAAAAATTAGAACATTAACTGGTGGGAAGAATGAGGAAAAAAAGGCCAATATCTGAGATGGTACAGACATTGACAATTATGTGTTTAGATAAAGCATCTCAGACACAGTAACTAGGTTGGTATGGAAACTCTATTCCATTTACACAGAATATTTTTAGAAAGATAAGCCACAGGTAATAATAAAGTGACCATAAAAATAACTAACACTGTAATATATAATCTGTGCCAGATACCTTTCTAAGACCCTTATGTACATATCTCATTTCATTCTAACAACAACCTTATGAAGAGGATAACAACAACCGTATGAAGAGAATAACCTTATGAAGAGGCTATCTTCACAACAATAATCTTGTGAAGAGGATACTATTATTATACTATTTTACAGGTGACAAATTGAAGCATAAAGAAATTAAGTTGCTCAAGATCGCATAGCTAGTGACAGTGACCTACCTCAAACTAATAATTCAAATAGGAATGAATTTTAAAATGCATCCATGAAGTGTATCGTACCTGCTATAGGGGAATACACAAGACTTTTTCTTTAAGGAATTTAAAATCTAGACCTATATCATAAAATGTTAAACACCAATATAAGAATTAAATGAAAATTGCACTTAATAAATTTACATTTTTCAATAGTATACTACATTCATGAACACATGCAATATTTAACTGCATCATCGCTAAAATTTTCCACTACACTTAACTATTTCTGCAGGAGGTAATGCTTATTTAACAGCCAAAATATTAACAACATTCATATAATGTTGAAGCACTGCCATAAAATTAACAATAATATGCTGGATTAACCAAGTGCGTTTTGAATCATTATAATGGACACACTTTTCAACTCCACTTTAGCCAAATTCTCTGCTTCTGCCATTATTCATCACTCAAAGACACCCCCAAATAGCAGTGACCTCAGGCACATCCCAGTAGTCAACCTGCAGAGGTCCCTCTCACCTGGCACATTTGCTCTCATGACAGTTTCTGCCTGCACCTAATTGATGGGTATGACCAGGTATCTCACAGATAATTTATATGGTGGAATCCATGTTAGTTTCAACTAAATTGATGAAACTGAATGATGGCTTTGTAACCACTGGGAAAAAGTCCTTATTAAAAAAAATTAGTTTGACTCTTTGTACCTGAAAACATTGGCTGAATAACTAATCTTTCCTTTTTTCCACCAATTATTTTGGCATTTTTAAAATGCAGTCAGAAGATAAATGCTACCAGACTTCCTTGTTTATAACTTCTCTTGGCTTCTATGTCAAGACGTGGATGTAAACATCAGTTTGCACAAAATGGAGCTGGTTGGACATGCTTAATTCTTATGAGGCTAAGGACACAAATTTCTCACATTCGTCCTTTTTTTTTAACTACAGCAAAACATTTTCAATATTTCCTAGGAGTTAATGACTTGCTGCTGTATTAGTTAAGGTAACACCAGCTCCTGTTACAGTAACTCCCAATCTCAGCAGCTTAATCAAATGGAAGTTTATTTCTCATTCACATAAATTTAATCATGGGTGGGATCCTCAAGCTTCACCAGCCTGCAGATGAGGGAAGACAGACAGCAAAGACTAATTATTAGACAGGCAGCTTTTAAAAGCCCCAGCTGGGAATGACTCACAGCACTTTCATCTACATTCCATTGACCAGAACATAGGCTTGTGGCCTTACAGAACTGTAGGAAGTTGGGCGGTGGCAGGGTAGGGAGGTTGTCGTCTGGCAGGGTGGTCTCTTTGCAACAACTCCAGCCCCCATGGAAGGGGAATAAAAACTTTTTTGGTGAAAGGACATCAAACTGTAGCCCTCCCTGCTACAATTAATAAATCCTGGAAATTATTTTTTAGAAAGACTGACCTCTGACTGGGTCTTTTTAAATAAATATTTTATAAAGCTTACCTCAAGTGACTGACTTCAGTAAAACAAATTAAGTCAATATCTACTGATCAAGCATCTACTCTGTATAAATCTCTTGATAAATCCTGTGGAAAAGTTGGGGGTGAGATGCATACCAAGGTGAGGGAAATATGATCTGTCTCTCCATGATGTAGACAAGGAAATGAACTTTGGTGTATATTATATACAGTCCACAAGATGTAATTTAGACCATAGTTTTACTTCTAGAAGAAAAAAGTCTGCAAAGAGAGTATTTGTTTGATTAAATATTTTCACTGTAAAAAAAATTTAGAAAATTTTTTAAAAAGGTAGAAATCAACAATAAACTCTCAAATATCCCTAATCCTATCACACAGGTAATCACTCTGAATAGTCTTCCTGTGGATATTATACACACATATATGCATATTTGAAAAAAAATATTTTATGAGGATAGCTTGCAAAGAACCAAAGTTAAAAACACCAGTTGACCTCTACTCACATGTTTGTAATCATGAAGAAATTCGAGAGAGAATGCCAAAATAAACCGTTTTTCTTTGCTGGTGTCTGGGACACTGAGGGTTACGATATATCATTAAAAGAGAGAGAGGTGGGGGAGGAAGAACAGTTACATAAACTTTCAAGCATCTAACAAATACATTAAAACATATTGCTGCAAAAACAATCCCCCTAAAACTGCATTGAAATCCCCTATATTTATTTTTCATACAGCATAAGCAAGGTTCACAAGAATCATTCTGGGAGAAACAGCTGTCAAGGGCTGGGAGTATTAGGAGAAATTTTCTGGCAGTCATAACAGTCCAAAGGCAATTGGGCTCAGCCAGGCGTTCTCCATCACTGGAGGTACTGGAGGAGAAGTGGATAGACCTCTATTTTGGAATGTTAAGGAGGGGAACCACACATTGGACAGGAGATAGAAAGGAACCCTACCTATAACTAGGGAGCATAGGTAATGACTACATGTATGGCCACACACAGTGTCCCTGCAGGAGTGGATCTGAAGCAGACCTTATTGGAGCTGTTTGGGATTATGTTGTTGTTCAGTTGCTCAGTCATGTCCGACTCTTTGCAGCCCCATGGACTGCAGCATGCCAGGTATTCTTGTCCTTCACCATCTCCCAGAGCTTGCGCAAACTCATGTCCATTGAGTCAGTGATGCCGTCCAACCATCTCATCCTCTGTTGTCCCCTTCTCTTCCTGCCTTCTACGGTTCCCAGCATTAAGGTCTTTTCCAATGAGTCGCTCTTCGCATCAGGTAGCAAAAGTATTACAGCTTCAGCTTCACCATCAGTCCTTTCAATGAATATTCAGGGTTGATTTCCTTTATGAGTGAGTGATTTGATCTCCTTGCAGTCCAAGGGACTCTCAAGTCTTCCCCAGCATCAAAGTTCAAAAGCATCAATTCTTCAGTGCTCAGCCTTCTTTACGGTTCAACTCTCACATCCATACATGACTACTGGAAAAACCAAAGCTTTGACTACACAGACCTTTCCTGGCAAAGTAATGCCTCTGCTTTTTAAAACACTATCTAGACTTGTCATAGCTTTTCTTCCAAGGAGCAAGCATCTTGTAATTTCATGGCTGCAGTCACTGTCTACAGTGATTTTGGAGCCCAAGAAAAATAAAGTCTGTCACTGTTTCCATTGTTTCCCCATCTATTTGCCATGAAGTGATGGCATCAGAAGCCGTGATGTTAATTTTTTGAATGTTGAGTTTTAAGCCAGCTTTTTCACTCTCGTCTTTCACTTTAGTTTCTCTTCACTTTCTGCCATAAGGGTGGTGTCATTTGCATATCTGAGGTTATTGGTATTTCTCCTGGCAATCTTGATTCCAGCTTGTGCTTCATCCAGTCCAGCGTTTCTCATGATGTACTCTGCATATACGTTAAATAAGCAGGGTGACAATACACAGCCTTGACATACTCATTTCCCAATTTTGAACCAGGTGCAGTCCTGTTTGGGATTATACATCCTGTGATAAAACTGACCTCACCAGAAGAGCTCCTAGTTAGCTGACAGGCCTGAAATAGGGCTTTCTTAGCAGAAAGGAGGAGAGAGTAAGGAGTTAATTGTATCAAGGTTGGCACTCCAGAGACACCTCCAGACTCAAATGTAGAACAGGAGTGGAGGGGAAGGTGGAAAGTGAAAGCAGATCATTCAGCAGGGAGAGGCCCAAGGGGTCAAAGGAAGGTGGCAGGAGCCACAGGTATTTTTTTTTTCAGGAGGTTCAGAAGTAATCCCAATGCCCTGTAAAGACCATCAACTCTTTCTCTGTTTGGCTGCCACCCTCCTGCACCTCCATCCTCTCTTATTTCAGGTCTGGCGGTAGCAAAATGGACCAAATTCGTCTTGGCCTTTTCCAATTTGGGACACAACTGATGGAAGGGATCTTACAAAAAAGAGATACCTCTTTGCCATCTCCCTAATTCTCATTCAGTCCAAAGCTGCGTCTTCCGACTGCTTGGATCAGATTAGAGGAGCTCTAACTCTTGAGAAACCTGTATGCAGGTCAGGAAACAACAGTTAGAACTGGACATGGAACAACAGACTGGTTCCAAATAGGAAAAGGAGTACATCAAGGTTGTATATTGTCACCCTGCTTATTTAACTTATATGCAGAGTACATCATGAGAAATGCTGGGCTGGAAGAAGCACAAGCTGGAATCAAGATTGCCAGGAGAAATATCAATAACCTCAGATATGCAGATGACACCACCCTTATGGCAGAAAGTGAAGAGGAACTAAAAAGCTTCTTGATGAAAGTGAAAGAGAGTGAAAAGGTTGGTTTGGAGCTCAACATTCAGAAAACTAAGATCATGGCATCTGGCCCCATCACTTCATGGGAAATAGATGGGGAAACAGTGGAAACAGTGTCAGACTTTATTTTTGGGGGGCTCCAAAATCACTGTGGATGCTGATTGCAGCCATGAAATTTACCCAAGCTTACTCCTTGGAAGGAAGGTTCTGACCAACCCAGATAGCATATCAAAAAGCAGAGACATTACTTTGCCAACAAAGGGCCGTCTAGTCAGGGCTATGGTTTTTCCAGTGGTCATGTATGGATGTGAGAGTTGGACTGTGAAGAAAGCTGATCGCCAAAGAATTGATGCTTTTGAACTGTGGTGCTGGAGAAGACTCTTGAGAGTCCCTTGGACTGCAAGGAGATCCAACCAGTCCATTCTAAAGGAGATCGGTCCTGGGTGTTCATTGGAAGGACTGATGCTAAAGCTGAAGCTCCAATACTTTGGCCACCTCATGCGAAGAGTTGACTCACTGGAAAAGACTCTGATGCTGGGAGGGATTGGGGGCAGGAGGAGAAGGGGACGACAGAGAATGAGATGGCTAGATGGCATCACCGACTCGATGGAGGTGAGTTTGGGTGAACTCCAGGAGTTGGTGATGGACCGGGAGGCCCGGCGTGCTGTGATTCATGGGGTCGCAGAGTCGGACACCACAGAGCGACTGAACTGAACTGAACTCTGAATGGAAAGAGAAAAACATGGCCCTGAATTGTGCCACTGGGCAAAATCACACAACCAGTCACAGCATTTCGACTTAATTGACCATTGACGTCACAGACGTTTGTTCCCTTCCCCCTCTCCTCCGCTCACAGTCAATTCACCTTAGCTGGTTTGGAAACAAAACAAGATGCCACTCTGGCTTTGAAATCAAATTGCAGCATAAACAATTGGTAGGTGTGTTTCAAAATGGTTTGAGCGAAGTGCCACAGGCTAAGTAGGCGACCACCGAGGTTGCTAAAATATTTCCTGTCCTGACCAGGGTTCCGTTTCTGGAGAATATTTAACAGGGAGGGTTTTAATACTTCTAAAGATGTTGAAACTAAAGAACAAATATTGATCCAAGGGCACCACAACTCCCCTGAAAGAGAGTAAAAGACATCCTTTATAAAATGAAAAACTATGTGGCGGAAACAGTCCGAAACTCCTGCACAACTAGTCCTCAGAGGACCGAGGGGCCAATTTGGCACGGTCAGGCCGGAGCACTAACGCACCCGGGCAGCATCGCAGATGTCCCTCGTTCTGGGAGGCCACGGTCTGGTCTTCCCGCCAGACCTACCCGAGCCTCCAGCCAGAGCAACAGGGCCCCGAGGCCACCCCAGGCCGCAGCTGGCGGCCGCTGGCACGGGCGCCGGGTAACTAGGCCAGGGCTGGTGCCCGCTGCTCGCCACCGCCGGAGGCTCCGCCGAGGCCACCCCGCGCGGCAGCTGCTCCAGCCCCGGCCGGCGCTGGAGGGGAGGCTCTCGCCCCAAGGCGCCCTCCCTGCGCCCGGGCGGCGGTGAGTCAGGGCACGTTATGCAAGTGCTGGCCCGCCGGCCCCGGCGCCTCCCCCTCGGTCTTTCACCCCGCGCCGTTACGAAAGCGCGACCCCCTCCCCCCGGAGCTATAAAGCCGCCGGGCGGCCCCCGCGGCGCGCTCGCCTCGCTGGCTCCACGCGCGCTCGGACCCGCGGCCAGGCTTGCGCGCAGCTCCCGACAGTGAGCGGCGGCCCGGCGGGACGCGGGGGCCGGCGCGGGAGGGACGGGGGCCCGGGATGGGTGTGCTGAGGGTCTGGGGCGGGGGGCGGGATTGAACCCTGGGTGCTGGCGGGAGGAGGGCCCCTCGCGGGCAAGATGGAGCCGGGGGACCGGTGGTGGAGGGCCGAGTGGTCCAGCCGCCACGCGCTCACGGCGCGCGGTTCCCGCAGGGCGGACTCCCGAGCGAGATGGAGTGGGTGTGGGCGCTAGTGCTGCTGGCGGCGCTGGGCAGCTCCCGGGCGGAGCGCGACTGCCGGGTGAGCAGCTTCCGAGTCAAGGAGAACTTCGACAAGGCTCGCGTAGGTACCGGTGTCCCGGGTGCCCCGCGTTCCCCTTTCGCAGAGGCCGGCCATGCGCTCCCGGACACCAAACCCGGCTCTCCTCTCTTCCCCAGTTCGCGGGCACCTGGTACGCCATGGCCAAGAAGGACCCCGAGGGCCTCTTTCTGCAAGACAACATCGTCGCCGAGTTCTCCGTGGACGAGAATGGCCACATGAGCGCCACGGCCAAGGGCCGAGTCCGTCTCTTAAAGTCAGTGACCTCTGAGGGCGGGGGCGGGGGTGGGGGAGGGCGGGGGCTGCGCTCTTTGCGCGGCAGGGTCCCCAGGCTGAGCGCCAAACCCCGACTGGGGCGGGAACGGAGCGCCCGGGGTGGGATGGAGGGAGGAAGCCCTTTGCCCGGCCTGGCTCAGAATCCCCTTGGCTTTTGCAGTAACTGGGACGTGTGTGCAGACATGGTGGGCACCTTCACAGACACTGAGGACCCTGCCAAGTTCAAGATGAAGTACTGGGGCGTAGCGTCCTTTCTCCAGAAAGGAAGTGAGTAGTCAGTTCAGTAGGACTGTCTTGAGGGGGATCGAAGACATACATAGCCAATTAGCTGGGTTTCTTCTCCAGGGGCACCTTAGGGAAGAATGGTCTGTAAGTAGGTAGAACTCTCAGCATGGCTGGAGGCTGGAGGGGTGAGACTGGAAGTAGCTAGGCCCCTTCACTACCTCCCATCCCCTCTCCCAGCTCAGAAACCTGGCCCGAGCTCAAAAGGACCTTGGGATTGTCACCTGACCACCTCCTGCTGGTTACCATCCGGCCAGCGCCAGTGTGTGTGGCCTTCCCCTTGCTTAGACCTCCCACCTGCTCAAGACCCAGCTTACAGCACCGCTCAGCCTGGTGCTGCGGCTGCTGCGTTTCCTCCATTTCTTTGGGCTGAATCCCTGAAACAGCTTGACTGCTAGGCGCCCCAGCAGAGGCTCAGAGACTCTCATCAAAGGACACAGGGTTGGCTCACTCCCAGGTACCCTACCTGCCCATGTTGGGTCCTGAGAGTCTGAGCCAGGCACAGTGTTCCGGGTGACAGTGACCTCTTCCCTTTCTCCCAAGCCCTGAAACTCATATGGGGAGCAGAGTGTTAAGGACTCTCAGAAGAGCATCCTAAAATTTAACGTGATACAAATTTATGAGAACATGCATGTACATGCTCTTTCTACTTTTCCCTCATTTCTCCTAAGCTTCAAATCTGGAGTCTACTTGGTACCTAGAGACTAATGCAGGCCAGAGGGGCATATCATGGAATCTTACTTTTTTTTTTTTTTTAACCATGCTGCATGACACGCAAGATCTTAGGTCACCCAGCAGCGATTAAACCTGAGAGTTTAATTTGTTTAATTTCCCCCAAGACACCAGGGAAGTTCCATCATGGAATCTTAAAGATGGAGAGTTACCACTCTAAAGGGGGTTCACTATGCAGATGAATAAACTGAAGTCAAGAGAATGTAGTGGTAGGACTTCCCTGGTGATCCAGTGGTTAAAACTCCTCACTTCCACTGCAGGGGATGAAGATTTGATCCCTGGCCCAGGAACTAAGATCCCACCTGCCTCATGGTCCAAATAAAAAGGGGTGGGGAGAGGGGAAAAGATAGTCCTTTGTCCAAGGTCATGCAAACAAGTTTGTGAGAGACAGTGTCAGAAGCCAGGGGTTCCAGCTCCCAGGTCAAAATTAGGTGGTCCTGAACAGCAGGGACCTAATACAATCAACTTTTACAATTTTACAAAATATTGTTGGAGCTCTCCTGGGAAATAGGCCCCAGGGGCCTGTTTGGGGGGACGCTTAGCTTGGTGAGCCAGAGCTAAGTGTCCTTTCACGTAGCCTGTGTCCTCAGGGCACACAATCCTCGACTTCCTCTATAGTTGTGTTAGGTGGCATTTTATCTTTTATCAAATTGCTCATTCAGTATTGATGTACACTATATAGAAGGATTACTGTTCAATAAGGAGGAAAGCTTTCATCCTTAGAAATAACAAACGCTTTTTCAAATAACTCAGCGAAACTTCCTAAAGTGATCTATTTAGGATAAAAGAGAAACTTCTGATAATGGACTATAAAAATCGATACCAGGGGGCACAAGATTAGTAATTTTTAGAATCTGCATCTTATCAAACAGATGAACATGGCCACCCCTGAGCGGTCGTATGTCTGGCCTTCCCACCCCAGCCTCTGAGACCCGCCCTGTGGGAAAGCCTGGGACTTGCAGTGAGCTGAAAAGAGGGCTCACCACCCACTCTGATGCAGCTCTCTTGCAAGGCCTGGTCTCAGGCTGAGCCCCTCGGCAGGGGCTCCTGGGGTTCTCAGAGCCAAGAGGCACACCCAGAGGTGACTTAGTTAAGCATTAGAGATTCCCTTACACCAGGGAACTTCCCTGGTGGCTCAGACGGTAAAGCATCTGTCTACAATGAGGGTTTGAGCCCTGGGTTGGGAAGATCCCCTGGAGAAGGAAATGGCAATCCACTCCAGTACTATTGCCTGGAAAATCCCATGGACAGAGGAGCCTGGTAGGCTACAGTCTATGGGGTCATAAAGAGTCGGGACACGACTGAGCGACTTCACTTCACTTACACCCTCAGCGCTGGGAGCTGAGGGTTCCTCTGCGTTCCTCCAGCACAGGACATGAAATAGAACAGAGATCATCACTTGCTTCATGACCTGGGTGTGGAATGAAGACAGAGGCTTTGCGTCTCCTGTTTCTTATCCCCTGTGGCCCCCAGTTTACTTAATGCCTAGAGACAGTGTGCCGTAGAGGTTAGGCATGGGGGCTCCAGAGTCAGATCGGAGCTCAATTCTGTCCTGCTCTCTGTGATCCTGGGTGACTTATTTAGTTTCTCTGTGCCTCGGTTTTCTTATCTGGAAAATGAGGATGATAGAGTCGCTGTGAAAAATAGAGAAAGCACGGAACGTGTCCACCACGCTGTAACTGACCAAGTGCTCAGAAAATCCTGGTCATGGTTATATATCAACAAGAATGTTAAGTAGAGATGTGACACGTTTTACCACATGTGAGGTGTTTGGATAACAAAGGTGTTATCCCCATTGTTTTTCTCCATGGCAAACCTCTCACCTACATTCTTATGAACGTGGTTTCCCATCCTGCCTTTGTTGACCTTATTACCACCTTTGTTTACACTTACTCTGCATGGCTTACATCCCAGTCTTAGGAAGAAATATGATCTAAATTCTTCAAGGGCTCAACTCTGCCTCTGTCAGGAGAGCTCTGAGCAGTTCTCTAAGGAAGAATATCTGATGTCAAAAGGTGGGCATCTTGTGCCCCTAAGGCAGATTCTACCCTCTTGCCAGCCTGGAGAGAGAAGTGAGTCAGGTCACCGAGCCAGAATTAGGATGGAGCCAGAAAGGCCATGAACCAGATCACCCAGTGGACTGAGAGGCAGGAGGGCAGTGTGGGTACCGAGAGGACCGGGAACTGGCTGACACAGATCAATGTAAAAGACGCATGCTTATGTTGCGGATAACACATGTTGGTGGCCATCAACATCAGCCACAGAGGCACGAGATGCTGTCAGAGGGTAGATGGAGAAGACAACAGTAGACAGGTCTAGTCTGTGGTTTTGATGGGTCCACATTTGATTGTTCTTATGAAAGATACGATCACATTTATCATCAGGGAAAGAAATACTCATTAAAGCTAATGTGGTCCCTCCCGCCCCTGCCACCAACTCCAGGATTTTTTTCCTGTGAAGGCCAAGGTCCTCTCTCATGGTCCCAGTTTTCTAATTGCTGTCAGTACTCCCTGTGGTCTCCTGCTTCCTAACTTCTAAACCCAGTTTGGGGAAGTGGCTGGTTTCTGGGGCCTGGAGCTAAGTTTCCCTGACATCTGAGTGTCTGAAGGAGATACCGAGGCCCCGTGGCTTTCTGCCTTGCAGACGATGACCACTGGATCATTGACACGGACTACGAGACCTATGCCGTGCAGTTCTCCTGCCGCCTCCTGAACCTCGATGGCACCTGCGCTGACAGCTACTCTTTCGTGTTCGCCCGAGACCCCAGCGGCTTTTCCCCGGAAGTGCAGAAAATCGTGCGGCAGAGGCAGGAGGAGCTGTGTCTGGCCAGGCAGTACCGGCTGATCCTTCACAACGGTGAGTGGTGGGTAGGCGCAGGCTCCCTGAGTCTGCAGGCCCTGTGATGTGTTACATCTGCATGCAGAAGAAAAAGGGGAACCTGGGTGCCCCTCTGAGTCCAAGTCTTCGTCCTTCATAACCAGATCTTTCACTGGCCTTTTCACGGGGCTGATGCAGAAGGAGTGGGCAAAAACCTTTTAATCCAAAACCCTGCCCCTTTTAGTTAAGTAAAGGGGACAGTCTCTTCCTTTTTATCTGCTACCTCAGGCCCACTGTGTAGTCACATGAGTTTGCTCCTGGCTGTGCTGCCCAAAAAAACCATTTTGACCGAATTAATATTGTTTGGGGATTGAGTGGCCCCAGTGAAGAGCTGGGCATCAAATATGACCATTGGTGTAAACACTTAAAGAGAGACAAGTTGACTAGCTAGTTTTCTCACATTTTTTGAGATTCCCTGACCAGACCAGAGGGTTAGTGGCTCAGTGATGTCTGACTCTTTGCAACCCCATGGACTGTGCCTGCCAGGCTCCACTGTTCATGGGATTCTGCAGGCAAGAATACCGGAGTGGGTAGCCATTCCCTTTTCCAGGGGATCTTCCCAACCTAGAGATCGAACCATGTCTCCCGCATTGTAAGATGATTCTTCACTGTCTGAGCCACCAGGGAAGCCCCATTGAATCTTTTTATGAATATCACCCTTGGCTAATCTTGCTTTAAAAACCAGTAGCATTCTGGAGGAGACTGCACATTTTGTTTTGAATAGACATTCCCATGGGAATCTGCATTTCAGAATCCAAATAAAGTAATGCTAAATTGTAAGGGAAAACAGAGAACAAAACTGAACTTCTCTGTTGGTCATCTAACTAGCTAACCCACACTACACCAAACAGATATGAACCCAGACCAAACCCATAAATAAGATTTTGATGCTTCACCTGGGGGTAACCTAAATATAGGGCAGGCAAAGGATTTCACTCCAGCCGGTCTCCCCACCAAGTCCTTTGCCTGCCTCATCTCACCTAATCCTGTAGGTTTTCTCATGATCCACCTTCTATAGATGAGAAAACAGGCTAAGAAAAAATTACGAAAGTTGCTCAAGATATTCAGTAGATAACTGAGTTGGATGCAAACCAAGCTTGTTGTGTGACTCTGAAGCCCCTGGTGTCACCACCCAGTGACATATGACAGAGGGCACAATGAACATTCTATAAAACTGCTAAAAGAGTAGCCGAGATCAGGCTGATTTGGCCCTCACTTCTTGAATCAGGAGGAGGTACCCTCATCTTTTTGAAATGCAGTGAGGCAAATTTAAGACAAAAAGAACACTACTTTATACGGCAGATCCTATGCTGTCAGCCAGTATCCCATCGCCCCCAGAGAAATGAGAGGGTTTCAGAAAACCTCGAAGATGTTTATGTATTACAACTACATCTAGCTGTCCCCTGACAAGAGGCATTTGAACAGTGCCAAGTCCTACGGCCATCCTAATATTGACCATCTATATCGAATGGGTCCATCCTTCTGTCACTAATAGCTTTGTTTTCTATATTTCAGGTTACTGTGACGGCAAGTCAGAAAGAAATCTTTTGTAGCAACATGGAAGGTGTCCTTTCATTAGGAAACTTCCCATTAACCTTACTCAGCTTCCAACTTAGGAGTTTAGTTTGCTTCACCTCCCCTCCCTGCCCCTCCTACCCCTCCCACCCCTCCCCTCCCCTCCCCTCCGTAAACAAAATAAAAACCCTTCAGTATACGTAAAAAACATACATGGGGATCAGTGAATCTGCCTGTACTCAAATGTATGTCTTCTCTGGAGTTTTCTAAGGAATCATTTGAGGCTTAGGATTCCAGACTTTGTCTTATTAAAATATGTATAGTTACCCGTTTCCAGTGATTTGGGTTTTTATTTGTGTCCATGTCTGTGTAAGAGTGAAAAGTCCTGCTGGTGGTGGGGCAGGTGTGCTTTTATGTACCGGGAGGGGTTCTTCTCTTCCAGCTCTGACCTTTGGCCTGTTCTAGCACCTAATCTCCATTATTAATGACTATGTCTTCTCTCAACTTCCTGAAAAAGGGATTTCCCCATTAACCCAGGATGGCCTTAATGATTGAAGCCTAAAGAGGTGAATGTGGGCCAAGCCAGCAGCTCCAGCCTCAGCCAGCCCAAGGCCCGTGAGGCGGGTGTGTGGTGGCTCAGCCTCAGCTGATCTGAGAGGCCTGGGTCTGGGGGAGCTCTAGGAAAGGTCCCCAGGGCCTTATTGTCCAGCACCTGCTGCTACTGCTAAGTCACTTCAGTCATGTCCGACTCTGTGCGACCCCATAGACGTCAGCCCACCAGGCTCCCCCGTCCCTGGGATTCTCCAGGCAAGAACACTGGAGTGGGTTGCCATTTCCTTCTCCAATGCATGAAAGTGAAAAGTGAAAGTGAAGTTGCTCAGTTGTGTCCGATCCTCAGCGACCCCATGGACTGCAGCCTTCCAGGCTCCTCTGTCCATGGGATTTTCCAGGCAAGAGTACTGGAGTGGGGTGCCATTGCCTTCTCCGTGCCCAGCACCTAATTCACTTCTTATTTCAGGTGTGGGCAAAGTGTTGTGGGAGAGGAGGTCATAGGCTTCCCTGGGGGGATTCGGAGATGGGACCCTGAAACCAGGTGTGTTGGAAGATCATGGCACCCCTTACCTGGAGTGTCCGGTCAAAGGGATGATGGGGGTAGAAGTAGCCAGGCCTGGGGAAGGACACCAGTGTCTTATACCATTAGCAGCACTTGTGAACACTAATATATAATATAACTTCATGCAAAGACATGTGTCTCAATTTCCCAGGAACTCCTAGGGGCCTTTTATCATCTTGAAAAGGCATCAAGGCTTTGGTACCAGAGTCTTGGTTTTGCATCAAAATCCCAGTCAGCTATAATTAGCTGTATGACTGGGGACTGGCTGTATGATTTCTCTGAGCCTCACTCTCCTCTTGTGAAATATGGGGAAGCAGTGTCCACCTGCTGGGCTGCAGTGAGGGTTCAGTTAGAGCACTTAGGAGCTGTGTAAATACTGGCGGATGCCAGGCTGACGTTTATGAGGTGTGTCCGGAGGTGGGGAACCTCCCGTGTGTGCAGAGACCTCTGCCTGGGTGCTGCCATATCAAGGGGCCATGAGGCTCCCAGGGCCCTGAATCACTGTGCTTTGTTCTACCAAAGTAGGAGAAGGCAGGGGAACACGCACAGGAGAGCTCTGCCTATCATTCACCAGAAAGGGGCTGCCAGAGCTGAGCTCTTCAGCAGTGGCTGTCACCCCAGAGACCTGTAAGACAGTCACACATCACTTCAAAAGGCAACTTTAATTGACCAAATTTATTAACTAAAGATGAACAAAGGATCCCTGTCCTCTTGTCCTCAAGTTTGTGATAAATCTTACTTTGAAAGTGAGCTGCTCAAGAAATTCCACCAGCAAAGACAGCTACTGGCTCCGACTTCCTCGGTGACAAAGAATGGTTGTGGTCATACTATGCACCAGGCCCCAAGCTACTGTTCCAGCCATTCTCCCAGCTTCCAACTGCTGGAGTGTCCCCGGGTTCTCTCTGGCTCTGGTTTCTTCTGTCTCTATTTCATAAAACCATAGATCTGCAAACACTGTCTGATGACTCCCAACACTGACCTTCAGGCCTGTACCCCAGAGCCCTGCATCCACGTACCAGCTCTCCATTTGGTTCTCACTGGGGTTTCACATGCAGATGCCCCAAATGAAACTCTTGGTTCTTCTACCTCGCATCCTCCTATCCTTCCCCATTTTTGCTGTCTGGAGTCTCTGTTGAATCCTCTCTTTCCCTCACATTCTGTGTTCTGTCAATCAATAAATCATGTTTGCTCTGCCTTCCCAAAGTATGCCCAAGATCATTTCTCACAATCCCCCATTGATGTCTGGAAGATGGTGAGGGACAGGGTGGCCTGGCGTGCTGTAGTCCATGGGGTCATGAAGAGTTGACCATGACTGAACAACAACAGCGATGTCATCCACCTCCAGCTTCCCCATCTTCCTTCTTTACTTTGGCAGCTGCCTAACTGGTGTCCATTTTCATTCTTACTCCTCAGGGTGCATTTCGTGAACAAGGCAACCAGAGTAATATTTAAAAACAAATAGCAGGTCATATCCGCATCCAAATGCACATCTCCAGCAGCTGCCCACTGAACACAGAACAAATTCCGATGGTAGCTTCCCTAGCCCGGTATAAGCCAGCCCTGTAACCCCTCTCGTCTCCAATGATGGCCTCCAGCAGAGCATCCCCCTGTTCTGGTTTCAAGGACGGGTCTGGCCTTGAGGAGGCTCAGTCAGTAGTTTGCTTTGTTCACGCCGGTCTTTCCGTCCCACAAGCCTCTTTGCACCAGCACCAGGGTCTGCTCCGTCTGCAAAGCCTCATTCCTCGGATTCACATCACTGGTTCCTTCTTGTGGTTTGCCCTTTTGGCTCAAATATCACCCCTCAGAAAGGTCTTCCCAGACCCTTCAACACACCACCGAAATTGTCATCACTGTCCCATTTTCTTCATAATGTTAGTTCACTCTGTAACACTGTATGATCTATTGACATGTTTGGTGTTTCTCTGCCCTGTCTGGAAGGTAAGTGAGCTCCATGAGGACATGGTCCGTGGCTGTCTGCTTCACTGCTGTGTTCCCACCACCAGGAACACTGACTACAGCACGTGCTTAAGAGGCATCTGACAGGTGGATCAATGAAGCCAGTCACTCCTGCTCTGACTTTCAAATGTTTGGAGTCATCCGACCTCCTCTGTGACTTCATGACAAAGCTTCTCCTATTATCAGTGATGAACAAAGTCACCTTTAATTCCTCGGAAATTAAATTCTCGTTCCTTGGAAATTCCTCAAGCACTCTTCACACTGATGAATGATCCTGCGGCCTTCCAAGTCCCAGGTCGGGAGCGAGGGTGGCCATGACTCTTTGGAGAAGACTGAATCATGAGTCCAAGCCTCATTTCAGAAACCTGCACAGCGTGGCTTTACATATAGGAGATGAAATTGCCGAATAGTCACAAACAAAAATTAATACATTTAATCATATTCCACACCAAAGAAGTTCACATTGAACAGGAACCCACAGCAAATCCTTCTATACAGGATAAAACTGTTATACTGAATGATCACCCCTTAATTTACCGGTGCTGAAAATGGGCATTTGCATAGGTTACACTTTCTGAGAGCAGGTACCCTGGTGCCAAGGGTCGTAGAAATGATCTCCCTTTGAAAACACGGCTGGCCAGAGAGGGACACACAGATGCCTGTAGAGAAAAATGAACTAGCTGGAAATAACAGACAGATCATTTCTCCTGACAGACGTGTCTGTCAACATGGCTCCCTTTTCTGAGAAGAAACAGCAGTGAAAAAACCTCCTCCATTCGTTCCTAAACAGGGACATGTTGTAGAGAATGGGGTTGACGGCCGCGTTGGCAAACGTGAAGGCCATCACCCAGAAGAAGAGGGACGGCCAGATGACCAGGTTCTGCTTGAAGTTCTGGATCAGGATGAGGAGGATGGTGATGATGATGGGGCTCCACATGATGAAGAAGGATATCATGAGCAGGAAGAGGGTGCGGAAGAGCCGGACATCCTGCTGGGACACGCGCAGCTGGTGGCTCTCTGAGTAGGCCAGGCTCATCGTCAGCCTCTTCCTGGATGCCTTCGTGATCTGCAGGAACACAAAGCAGCCAGAGTCACGGTTTACGGCAGGACATCAGCGGGTGTCGCTCTGGGAGGACCAGAGAAGCCCCAGGAGCTGGAATCTGCCATCCTCGCTGCACTGGAACTGTTTGGCTTTGGAGCTTTGTGCGGAGAGGGCTCCCTCCTCAGAGGCCTGACTCTCCTCCTGCACTAAGGATGCCTTGGAGAAATGGGGCAGCTGGCATCCTGAGAATAAGGCCGAAGTAAATCCATGTTGCAAATAGTGTTGATGTACTGTGTGTGCTGTGCTAAGTCGCTTCAGTCGTGTCCGACTCTTTGCGACCCCATGGACTGTAACCTGCCAGGTTCCTCTGTCTGTGAAGATTCTCCAGGCAAGAATACTGGAGTGGGTTGCCATGCCCTTCTCCAGGGGATTTTCCAATCCAGGGATGGAACCCATCCTGCATTGGCAAGCAGGTTCTTCACTAGCCTCACCTGGGCAAGCCAGAATGGGAGGGTCTGGAAGAGAGATGTGTGAAACAGAAGCACACTACTGTGGTCTGAAGGTGTCCCCACCGAGTCCATGTGTTGAAACCTAACCCCCAAGGCTATGTTATGAGGAGCTGTTATTAGGAGCTGCCCCAATTAGGTTAAGGGAAGAAGCCCTTATTAAGGGGATCAGTGCCCTTATGAGAGGCCCCAGGGTGCTCCTTCAGACCTTCCACCCTGTGAAGACAGAGAGAAGTCAGTCTGCAACCCAGAAGAGCACTCTCATCAGGATCTCACCATGTTGGATACTGATCTTGGACTTCCAGCCTCCGGAAATAGAGAAATACATTCGGTGGGGGTTGGGGGGTATTGTTTATGAGCCACGCAGTCTGTGGCATTTTGTTATGTCAGCACATACATCTCTCCCATTATTTCTTTTTCTGAAAGTGTTAAGGAATTGAGTATATAAAATCAGTATGTACTCAAAGGTACAAGCTGTTTGGGAACCATCTCCCAATCACGAAGGTCTGTTGGCACCACCAGCTATATGGAGACCAGAGGAAACCGCCAGCAGAGAGAGACAATCCCTTCATATGGGCAAGCAGGCAGTTTCCTTGTCTGTGAGGGAGATGGGAGTCACTGACAAAACAGCCCTTCCTTCCCCCTTCCACACACCCACCCCCCAATTCCCGTTCTGGGCTCTAGAGATGGGGAAGCTTTAAACTGGCCCTCAGATACATTGTTTGAAACAAGCAGGCATATTCAAAAAAGTGACTAGAAAGTTCTGAAATCAGATTGAGGTGTCCTTAAAGATTCCTGCTCCCAGTAAGAAAGAGGAACTGGTCAGATCACTGCTAGTGACATGCGTTGAAAAACTGAAACCATTTCCTGTTTGTACCCCCAGGTGAGAGATGGCAACAGGTAGGATTAATATCTTTGTACATATCTTTGCACACCTAGATGCACATATCAGTAGAATAAATTCCCAGGAGTGGAACTGCAAGGATCTCTAATATTTTGTACTAATGAGCAGGGTCAGCTTTAGAGCAGAGGGATTGCAGGCAAGCAGGCTACTCTGGTGATATGGGTTCAGAAGGGTGTTCTGGACTCTTCTGTCAGGAGCCCTTGCAGGCACTGCTGTCTGGGTCTTGTGTCCAGTCTGTTCTGTTCAGTTAGAGGATTTTGCTTCAGTGTTGGTCAGAGAGGCTGGTTACTGGTTGACAGTGGGCAGCCTTGCATGTGGAAATGGTCCATCAACTAAGGCAAGCTGACCAGATTAAAATAAAGCCCCGCATATCTTTTCATCCTACTGTCCCATGTAAAACTAGTATTTTTAGAACAGACAAATGTTTCATAACATCTCAGAACCAGAGTATTGGAGCTCGATGGGCCTGTGCAAAGTTGGAGTAGCACTGCTCAGACTTCACTCTGCCTGTGAGGCCTTCGGCACTACTTTGTTTAAATGTAGATTCTGACTTTGCAAGGACCACACTCTGAGTAGCCAAGGCCTACCCAACCCTTCATTCTACAGGTGGGGCAACAGGCCCCCTGAGAGAGGATTTAGCCAAAGTACTTTGAAAACCGGAGCTGTGGAATTATTCATGTCAGGGAGCAAAAAAGTGGGGCTACTGTTAACTGTGTCTTCCAGGCACAGGGTGGTGGGTTGTCCTGACCTCCCCAGAGGTTCTAAAGAGTCCAGTGCTCAGGCTCAGGCTGCCCTGGGCATACTCACAGTGTCCTGCCCGTCCACCTATTTCTAGTTGTCCTCTAAGTACAGCCAGAAAGCAGGAGGCCTGCCTTTCCATATCACTGGCTCAGCTTTAGGGGTGCCAAGAGGTGGGGGCTGAGAGCAGAGGCTGGGGGTGGGAGTGGGGGGTAGGCTGGTGCTCAGTTAGCCCAGTGGAGCCCTGGACCTGCTACCCCGACATGCTCTGTTCTAGTCTACGACCTCTGTCCTAGGGAAGAGATCCAACCCTGAATGTCTTACCACATTTGTGGTGCTTGCTAACTTTCCTTTGCTTAGTCTGGCCCTGCGTCCTTCTGCTTTTCCTGCAGGACCAGTCTTCTGGCCACACAAAGAGTGCTTACATGTCTGGACATTTTAATAGCCAAAAGTCTTATCGTTAGCTCTGCCCTGGCCTTCCTAGGACCATTGCCTTAAGATTCTTGAATCTCAAGAAGTGAAACAATTAGAAAGTAATTAGATTCATTCAAATTTGGGGCCAGATTAACTCTGAGATCTGAATGGCTTAAAATATTCTCTTTAGAATGCTTCTAACTGGCTAAAGGACGTGCTGTGCCATGCTAAGTTGCTTCAGTCATGTCTGACTCTGTGAAACTCTGTGAACTATAGCCCGCCAGTTTCCTCTGTCCATGGGATTCTCTAGGCAAGAATAGTGGAGTGGATTGTGGCGCCCTCCGCAGCTAAAGGATAGCCATTTTAATTGTTTTATGGTTACATGCAATTGCTTCGTGCAGTAGTTTCGGTCTGGGCAACAGACACTGAATAGACAGAACCCTTTCCTTCCCACCATGAATAACAGGAATTGTGATCACTAAGCTTTATGGAAGGCTCCCTGTGTGCCAGGCACGGTATTATGCATTTATTTTATACATTATCACATTTCATCCTCACAACTGCTCTTGGGATTTGTACTATTATTATTATTATCTTCACTTCAGAGATGAGGAAACTGAATCTCAAGAAATTTGAGTAGCTTGTTGAAGTTCACTCCACTGATGCTAAATGGCTAAAGCCACCATCTGGGAAAATCCAGTTCAGTTGACCTGAAGATTAGTGATATCATTAGTGATATCATAAATGGCTCCACCGGGGCTGGCTTCCTCCTGGCTCTTGTGCTCTGCAGTGGGGCTGCTGCTCAGGAGATGTGACCCACCATCTCAGACCCACATGCTAGAAGTCATGTTGGCATATCCAAGCTGGAAGGTGCTGTGTAGAATCAAAATTAGAATATGTGTTCAGGTGAAAGCTGGCTAATCTGAGATCTTGGATGGAGACCTGGGAGGGTAACAGCTGCCCAAGGGCAGATGGAAGGGCTGCAGGCAAAATGGTACCGCTTCTCAGTAGCCTAAGTGCAGCCTGGTGGGCACACAAGGATGATTCCAGCAGCCGCCTCATTGCTAGTGCTGTCCACGTTGCTCTGCCAAGTAGGATGGAGTCCTTAGTACAGTGTCTTTTAGATTTTTTTTTTTTGGCCAAACCATGTGGCTTGCGGGATCTTAGTTCCCTGACCAGGGATTGAACCCGGGCCCTTGTCAGTGAAAGCACAGAGCAACCACTGGACCACCAGGGAATTCCCTAGAAGTTTTTTGAGTGAATGATGTAAATGAAAGTTCATATTTATTGAGCACTTCTTATGTGCCAAGCCTCTGTGCATATCACTTGGCTTATCTCTTTAAATTCTCCCAATGATTCTGTGACTTATGTACTTTGATGATTCCCATTTTACAGAGGAGGAAACTGAGGCTCAAAGAGGTTAAGGAGATTGCCCAACAGTACCCAGCTAAGCAGCTGCAGAGCTGCAAACCTCGGCAGTCTGTCCATGCCTACACTAATTCCTTCCCACCCTCCAATATCTCCGACAGCAGCAGTCCTTCTGTCCAGCCTGTAACTCCAAGCTCTAATGCTGGGAACATCCTGGTTCACCTCCCATTGGCATCCTGCAGCGTTGTGTTTCAGGTGCTCACGTGGCACTTGCCACATAGTCTCTGGTAGATGTTGAAGCATCATTCTTACCTCTGAGACCCACAGGCTGCAGCTCCCTGGGGGTTGGGCAGCCCTGTGGCTTCTGAGGTCCAGGGCTCTGGAAAAGGGCCTGACAATGTCTATGAGCAGACAGCGAAACAGACTGACTCATGAGCTAAGTGAATATGTGGTTGGCTCTTTTTTTAGCACCGACTGATGCTACCATTTCCTTCCATCCACAGTTCCCACAGCTTTGAGGGAGCCAGAAGGAAAATGGGCCCATTATAATCAAATGTGGCTCCTCCCCTGCTCCCTTCCCTACTTTAGATGACATGACTAACCAACTTTCATTCAGGGTTTAAAGTGTCTCTGGCATCACACTAAATGCTTGATGTACTTTTAGATCAAATTAAATGCTCGGTTAACTTCTGAGGATTAACTTTAATCCTTAAAACAAGCCTCTCAGGTATGTTCTGTTATTTTGGGGACAAGAGACGAAGCTCTGAAAGGTAAAGTGACTTGCTCACTGTCTCACGGTCAAGGTGGAGAAGCACACCTCAGGGGGAATGCTCTTCACTGCCCGGGACATCCTGCAGCTTCCAGAACAGAGGACAGAGCTCCCAGGAATGTGGCCCACAGCTGCCCCCATCAGGGTCACTGGTGCTTAATACAACGCACATATGTGGGCCCCCCTTCAGACACCGATTCTGTGGGTCCGAGTGGCCTCAGGAATGCGCACTGTTCATTAACTCCCCAGGTGTTTCTCAATCTCTAAAACACGAGAACTACGCATCTAGGACAATAGGCTTGGGGTTTTCCCCCAGTCCTTTGAAGAGTCACTTTTAAATTGTCTGACTTGCTGCCTTCACATTCACTGAGCATCTGAAGGCCATGACTGAGCGAAGCTTATCCCCACCCCAAGCCACCAGACCACAGCTGCAGACAGGTGAGTGTGGGGGCAGTAACTCCCAGTGACCCAGCTCCAGCCCCTTGGGTCTCCTCTGGGGGTTGCTTGGTCAGTCCACACCCTCCTGATCATTAGACAACAGACTCCATCTTTCCAGAGGGTTCACCTCTTCTTCCATCACAGGCCAGCAGGCCCCAAAGCTAGGGAATGAGGGCCAAGCATGGGGAAAGGAAGGGCCATGTGCTCACTACCTAACACCTTCACCTTTAGCTGAAAGGGATTTCCTTTCTCTTCTACGCCCTGAGCTAGGTAAAGATTTTCCAACTTCAGGCCAGACACTCACTCTCTCTTCAACATATATTTTATTAAGCCCCTACTCTGTGGCCAGCACTCGTATAGGTGCTGTGCACAGCAAGAAGCAAGGGAGCCCTGCCCATTTTGCACTTCCACTCTAGTGTTTGGTGCGGGGAGTATAGGAGGGAAGGGAGGGGGACCAACAAACCTACAAGCTGTCCCACAAATCCTGGAAGCGTCTCATCTTGCCATGGTGATGGTTACTGGGTGACAGTATAAACCAAGCCCCACCCGTGAGCAAGGTCAGCTTGATCAAAGGCACTGGGGTGTGGCCTGGAGACTATTACCCTGGGAAACTGTTGATTGGAAAAAGCCACTGGAGATGTAGAGCACGCCTGAGTCAGGAGGAAAGAGAAATCTAGGGAGGCAGAGGGTGGAAAAGGCCATTGCCCTGAGCAGCGGGAGCAGCCCCGGAAAGGAAGAACCTGGATGAAGCTTGCTCTCAACGCTCAGCCAGGGCAAGCCAGCAACCCAAGGCAGGACTTGAAAGCAGCTGTTCTCAAAGGAGAGTCCGGGCAGCACCAGCCCAGAGAGCTCGCTCTGTGGGGAAAAGGCAGTCTGCAGTCAGATTTAGCAGTGCTGCCTGCTCTGTTCTGGAGTTGGAGATTCTCAAAGTTTGTCAGCATAATAAAGGCTCTGAAAAGGCCTGCAGCAAAGAAGCCCACTTAACCTTGATTAATCCAGCATTTTCTAGCATCACGGAACCCTTCCTAATATTTAACATCGCATGGAGTTCTAGAGAACATTTTAGAACCCTTCTCACTGCTTGTGAGGAATAGAAGTCAGGGTGATTTGAAACAGTCACCTTGGGCTCGCTGGGGAAGAACCCGCCTGCCAATGCAGGAGATACAATCCTGATCCAGGAAGATCCCACATGCTGCAGAGCAACCAAGCCCGTGTGCTCCAACTATTGAGCCTCTGCTCTGGAACCTGGGAGCCACAACTACTGAGGCCCACACATCCTAGAACTCACAACAAGAGAAGCCACCATAATAAGAAGCCCATGGACTGCAACTAAAGAATAGCCCCACTGTCTGAAACTTGAGAAAACCCAACACAGCAGTGAAGACCCAGCTGCTGCTAAGTCACTTCAGTCATGTCCGACTCTGTGCGACCCCATAGACGGCAGCCCACCAGGCTCCCCCGTCCCTGGGATTCTCCAGGCAGGAACACTGGAGTGGGTTGCCATTTCCTTCTCCAATATGTGAAAGTGAAAAGTGAAAAGTGAAAGTGAAGTCGCTCAGTCGTGTCCGACCCTTAGTGACCCCACAGACTGCAGCCTACTAGGCTCCTCCATCCATGGGATTTTCCAGGCAAGAGTACTGGCGTGGGGTGCCATTGCCTTCTCCAGAAGACCCAGCACATCCAAATTAATTAATTAAAAAATAAAAGAGCAACAACTCTCAGGCCTCGAGACGGTGCTTGAGTTAGAGTTAAGAGTTAGAAGCAGTGACAGGTGTGAGGTGGGGCTGCTGGGAAAGTTACCTGTCCTGTGGCTCCAAATGATATGCTAATTGTGTCTCTATAAATATAGCTAATTAACATTGATATTCAATTGATTTTACAGAGTTACACTCTTGACAGAGAAAGCTCAGCAAAAAGGCTGATTCAGTGCCTCTCAGTTATGAGTATCTTCAGAGGGAGAGAGAGATGCAAGCTAGGAGGCTCTGCCCGGGTTCTCCACCTGGAAGCTCACCTGCTTCCAAGTTACCCACAGGTGCAAAATAAGGACAAATGTCACAGTTCTCCTGGGAAAGGGGCAATAGTCAGTTTTATCAGTGGAGTGGAAAGTAATTTTCTGAAAGTCTTATATTTGCATGAATGTTATGATTTTCAAAACCACATTTTACCTTTTTCATATTAAAGTCTAGCAGTCTATTTGAAATATAATATCTGCCCTCTCATTTTACTGTGTTAAACAATGCACTGGGATCCATTTGGCTCCAGAGGAAACTGAGGCCCACATTCATCAAGTGACTTTTCTAAGGTCACGCAGTAATCAAGCTGGACTAGAATTGTTATCTTATGACTCTTTGTCCTGTGGTTTTCCCACTGCCCCAAAGAAGAAGGTGCTGTTGAAGGTGATAGAAGTTTGTTTCTTACTCATTCAGTAAGGGTTTATTGATCCCCTACAGTGAATAATCCAGGCTCTGTTTTAAGCACAGGACTATGGCAGTAAACAAAATGAAGTCTCTGCCTTTGGAGAGCTTGCATTCTAGTGGGCAAGACAGATGACAAGCAAGTAAAAATGTACATATGGAATATGACACGGTTGGAAGTGCTTTGAAAAGAAATCAGGGTGAGGGACTAGAGAATGAGGGGGACTCTCTGGAGAAGAGTCTCTTGAGCAGAGACCTAAATGAAGTGGGAGAGTGGCCCACACAGAAGCCTGGAGGTAGAGATCCAGGAGAGGAAATGGCAGGTGCAAAGCCCCTGGGGCAGAGTGTGTTGGCATATGTGAGGAACAGCCCCAGGGACACAAGGGAGATGGGGGGAGAAGACAGTGAGAGGGCAGGCAAGGCCCAGATCACACAGGGCCTTGAGCAGAGAGTTTTAGCTTTTCCTGCGTGTGTGAGGGAAGTGATGGGATCTAAATCACATCTTTGACTCATCGCTCGGAACACTGTTTCATAACTGTGAGTCACAATGGACAATCTGATTCATCCAGGAGCCGTCCTGGGATCTGTGATGGGAAGAACGGAAGGCTGGCCATGGGTTTCTATGCGCAGTGTCTGGAATTGCAGTTACATGTGGATGGATAAGAGGATCACTCCCCCAACTCCTCAGGGCTCAAGGATGTTTCCAGGTGAGCCCTGGCATGAGGAGAAGATGGAGGGGGTGGGAAACCTTTCCAGAGAAGACGTCATCCTTCTTCAGAAGGCAGCTGAGAAGTGTGAGGTACAGTGAAAAGAAGCAGATCGGAGCCCTCTCGGCCTCTGCGGGGCTCAGGGGTGGGACCGCCCAAGCAGGAGACATGGATGCCCCTGCCACCACGTCAACCAACCAGCCCTGCACCAGCGCCAGATCCTAGTTCCTGCCTTGCCCCAAACCTGGGCCCTGCTGTTCATTCTCTCAGAAATCTCAGCGGTGCCTCCTCCCAGCACGCTGAGAGGATGAGAGGAGCAGCCTTGCCTAACAATTAGCAGCAGCAGCCATTTCTTCACCCCCTGCTACGGGCAGGTGTGACACTCACCACAGTTCCACCACGAGTCACTCCTATGTCTCTCACAAAAATCTTAAACGATTGGACTTTCGATCATTATTTTGCAGACGAAGGAACTGAGGTTCGGAGAAGGTAAGTAACTTGCTGAGGCCACACGGCAAGTAAGGGGCAGATTCAGGACTGGTTATTAAAACAGCACTTTCAGGTTTCCTTTTACATCCATTTGTCTTTTACAGCCCTTTGCTTTTCTCCTTTTTCCCTCTTTTTTCTCTTTTAACAATTTGCAAAGTTTTCACTCAAAGCCTCCCCGTGGGTTTCACTGCACTGAATAGCAGTGAAAAGGGACACACATCTTTTCTTGTGTCTCCCCTTCCTTTGCTTGTGTTAAAGCTCCTTCTAGATTGTGGCCTGCTCTTGACCAATCTCTACCCCCACACCGACACTTCACACAGCAGATCCTTGACAAACGTCTGAAGAATTAAAGTGTTGGAACTCTGGAACCAGACTGCCTAGGTTTATGTCATGATACGGCTGCTTATGAGCTGTGGGAGCTTTCATAAATTACTGAACTGCTCTGTGCCTATGTTTCCCCATCAGTAATTCCGGTTAGGAGTAGATGAGTTCCTGACACATGTAAACACCATTTGTTTAAAAAAATTTTTTTTTTTAAATAAATTCATTCTATAGGGATTCCCTGGTGGTCTAGTGGTTAAGAGTCCGCCTGCCAATGCAGGGGACATGAGTTCAATCCCTGGTCCCAGAAGATCCAACGTGCTGTGGAGCGACTAAGCCCAAGCACCACAACTATGGAGCCCACACGCCTAGAGCTCATGCTTTGTAACAAGAGAAGCCGCCTCCGTGAGAAGCCCGCACGCCACAACGAACAGTAGCCCCCGCTCACCATAACTAGAGAAAGCTGGAGCGCAGCAGCAAAGACCCAGTGCAGCCAAAAATAAGTCAATAAATAAACCTTAAAAAAAACTTCAATCTATGTTTCTCTTTTTTCCCTCGCTTTTTCCTTTTAACATAATGATAGTAACTAAAGCTTACAGAGCACTTATACATGCCAGACTCCCACTGTAAGCACCATATAGACCTCAATGTCAGGCTCGAATCTGCCTCACACCCTTGAACAAGCTGCATCTGGGGCATCACTTAAAAGGGTCACAAGTCACCTGGTGGGGAAGAGCCTTGGGATGAACATGGTGGTAATCTCACACAGAATCCAAGGACTACAAGATTCAGATGGAAGATTGCTTGGTGTGGGGTTCTAAACTTCTAAGCAGGTCACAGATCTTTAGTTACAAAGAAAGGGCCATAAAAGTGGCCGGACAGCAAGCAGGACTTCAGGGCTCCACTTCAATATGCTCGTTTACCATATGACCCACTATATGCTATAAAACCAAGATTCAACAACTGTAAACATTGGAGAGGACTCAGGTTTTGTATTTGAACACAAAACTTTTGAGCGTGAACACAGGCAGACACCACCTTTGCCTGGGCCAGCATCTCATATGCAAATATGCTGCCTCAAGGGGTAAGAAAGAAGCAGGCTGGCAGGTCTTTTTTACGTCCCTGTACATAGTCACACTTGAAGGAGGAGATCATTTCCTGTCCAGCACACTTATGAAAGGAACAAGCCCTGGGAGTGAGGGGTGGCAATGGACGGAGACAGGAGGGGCTTCTGGTGACGTTCAGCTTCTGGGAGCTGCTTCTGGGAGTGTGGTCAGTTTGTGAGCTGTGTGTGTATGCTTTCTGTATTTATACTGTACTTCAATAAAAAGTTTTTAAAAGTGTACATTTTTTATTGCCACATCGCTCTTTGTGATGGGGAAACAATAGATACAACCCAACCCAAAAGCTCATAAAATAAATTATGTCACATCTGTATGATGGAGGACCATGAAGTCATTGCAAATAATGAGGCAGAGATACGGGAACTGATACAGAAAGATGTCACGATACAGTCCTAATCAAAAAAAGGAAGTTACAAAGTAGAAAGCATTATCTCAAATCTGAAAATAAAATGGTTGAACCACGGAAATTGATTCTTAATAGCTGACCATTTTATATGGTTCAGTATATATATATACACACACACACGTGTGTGTGGAGTGAAAAAGTTGGCTTAAAGCTCAACACTCAGAAAACTAAGATCATGGCATCTGGTCCTATCACTTCGTGGAAAATAGATGGGAAAACAGTGGAAACAGTGTCAGACGTTATTTTTTGGGGCTCCAAAATCACTGTGGATGCTGACTGCAACCATGAAATTAAAAGACACTTACTCCTTGGAAGGAAAGTTATGACCAACCTAGACAGCATATTAAAAAGTAGAGACATTACTTTGCCAACAAAGGTCCGTCTAGTCAAGGCTATGGTTTTTCCAGTGGTCATGTATGGATGTGAGAGTTGGACTGTGAAGAAAGCTGATTGCCTGAAGAATTGATGCTTTTGAACTGTAGTGTTGGAGAAGACTCTTGAGAGTCCCTTGGACTGCAAGGAGATCCAACCAGTCCATTCTAAAGGAGATCAATCCTGGGTGTTCATTGGAAAGACTGATGCTAAAGCTGAAACTCCAATACTTTGGTCACCTCATGCGAAGAGTTGACTCACTGGAAAAGACTCTGATGCTGGGAGGGATTGAGGGCAGGAGGAGACAGGGACGACAGAGAATGAGATGGCTGGATGGCATCACCAACTCAATGGACATGAGTTTGAGTGAACTCCGGGAGTTGGTGATGGACAGGGAGGCCTGGCGTGCTGTGATTCATGGGGTCGCAAAGAGTCGGACACGACTGAGAGACTGAAATGAACTGAACTGAACTGATGTTTATATGTACACACATGTACATATACGTATTCACATTGCATATAAGTATGTATATATATAAATGTATAAAATATAACCTGAAAAAATATTCTTTAAACTGCCAACAAAGGGGGTAGACAAGCTTTTTAGTATCTGTATTACATATTTCTATGTCTTTAATTTTTTATAATGAGTTATATTACCTTTCAGTTCAATTCAGTTCAGTTCAGTCGCTCAGTCGTGTCCGACTCTTTGTGACCCCATGAATCAGAGCACGCCAGGCCTCCCTGTCCATCACCAACTCCCGGAGTTCACTCAAACTCATGTCCATCGAGTCGGTGATACCATCCAGCCATCTCATTCTCTGTCGTCCCCGTCTCCTCCCACCCCCAATCCCTCCTAGCATCAGACTCTTTTCCAGTGAGTCAATTCATTGCATGAGGTGGCCAGGGTATTGGAGTTTCAGCTTTACCATCAGTCCTTCCAATGAACACCCAGGTTTGATCTCCTTTAGAATGGACTAGTTGGATCTCCTTGCAGTCCAAGGGACTCTCAAGAGTCTTCTGATCAGCAAAAACATTAACTATAACAATCACAAAGATAAAACTTTTTTAAAATACCAAACTTTTGTCCCTTAGAGGGACGGATCTGGGGAGTGAGCCAGGATTGGGCTGGTGTGAATTCTAAGGTAACTTCTGACCTAGAAATGCTAAGATTCCATCTGAACCTGAATGAAGTTTAGCCACTGGGCTTGAAGCAAACGTACCTGTAAAATTTTGGAGTAACTGATCACAATAAGCAGTCCTGGTACCAAGAAGTTGAAAACAGCAAATGATACATCCCAGGTGATTTCTCCACCAATACTGGGCCAAACCAGCGTGCAAATCGGAATTTCCTACATACAAAAAGGAAGAGAAGGTCATTTAACGTGGGATTCTTATTTGGCCATTAGCTCAAGTCCAGTTGAGGTTATCTGTCACTGTTACACTGTTGTGTTTTGATGTCACACAACTGGCATGACAAGCAACTCTAGAATCCCTTCCAATGCCCACACAACCCCACTTACAAATAATTTGCCTCAAACCCTCAGAATCACCATGATTATTATTCCCATTCTCCAGTGAGGGCACATGGCCTCAGGGTCCAAAGGCTGGGGAGACCTAGGCATGATTTTGGATCATGGCTCTATCACACGGATCATGTCCAAAGGCATGATCCCGGATTCAATGCTCTTTCTACTTCCTTGGACTGAGCTGCAAAGAGCCATTGAGGCTTCTCTTCCAAATCCTTCATTTTACAGGGGAGAAATCTGACCCCTGAAAGTTTACATAGATTGGAAGAGATGAGCTACACACAAACGTATAAAACCAGGAGCAAGGTTTCAGTACAGTCACGCTGCTGAAGGCAACACGGTCTCCACTAGGGCATTAAGTGTTCATTTGGGGGGTGTTCAAATGTCTGAACTGTGTCAACCTGCATCAGGGCAGCCATGGCTTACTCTAGAACAGTGCTCTGTCCTCGTGTTCCTCTCCTGCAGGGAAGCACCCAACAGGCTTGGAGCGAAGGTGCAGTCGCAGACATTAGTTAAAGACGTAAAACCACTGAGATGGGACGGAAGCGTGTGTAGGTTTGTGACCTTGCTGCTATTGCTATTACTATGCTATGTTGAATTCAAATGTTTGACAGTAACTACAAACCCCAAACTTGTTGGGAACTCACTGGATAGTTACTAAGAGCTGCTACAATGATTTCTCCCAATGAATAAATAGGTTAAGGAAAAGACTTCTATCTATTTATCCTCCCAAACACAAATCTCCAGCATCTGCTTGACTATAGGACAAAACTATTTAGAAAACAAGAGCCCTTCATACTTTCAAACACATAGAACAGATTTTGAAGAACACATTCTCTGTAAAAAGACCACATTATTGATTTTTGGTGGACAGGGCATCTTAACCACTGTTCAAAAGCAGCAGCATCAACCACAACATCATTCACTCATTTGACCGATATTTATTGAATGCTATTCTAAGAAAAGGGTTTCCCTGGTGGCTCAGTGGTCCTTGAGTCAGGAAGATCCCCTGGAGAAGGAAATGGCAGCCCACTCCAGTGTTCTTGCCTGGGAAATCCCATGGACAGAGGAGCCTGGAGGGCTACAGTCCATGGGATCACAAAGAGTTAGATATGACTTAGTGACTAAACAACAACAACAGAAACTAAGCAAAGGCACAGAATTTTTATCATTTTCTAACGTGTATCAAAACTGCATGGTTGAACTCAAAATACAATCAAATAATCACCCCTTTTCCTGTTCAGTATTAACAAACAATAGTAACATCTGAGATTCACTGAGCATTTATTCTTGGCCAGGAACCACTTTACATATATTATCTTATTGAAAGTTCAATACAGCTTTTTTTGAAATGCATAGCTATTTTCCCCAAATACACAGAGGAAGGAACTAACACTTAGAAATATTTTCCTAAAATATTAGTCTAAAATACTAAAGATATAGTCCTTTTTAATCATCTCCAAAGAGCTGGGTGGTTATAAAGGATATCCAGGGATCTACCAAGAAAACTCTAAGGCAAGTCAGGTGGGGAAGAATTAGTTATATTTATGCCTTAAGGTGGGCTTCCCTGGTGGCTCAGATGGTAAAGAATCTGCCTGCCATGCAGGAGACCCAGGTTTGATACCTGGGTTGGGAAGATACCCTAGAGAAGGAAATGGCAACTCAATCCAATATTCTTGCCTGGGAAATCCCATGGACAGAGGAGCCTGGAGGGCTACAGTCCATGGGGGTCGCAAAGAGTCAGACACGACTGAGTGACTAGCACTTCGTACCTTGAGATGGGGGGTGCAGTTGGGGTGAGATTGTTGCCTCACAAATGTCCTGGATATTCTAGAAACTTGTTATTCTATCCTCACCCCACTGTGCATACCTGATGAAAGAAAGTTTATTAGAGCTGTCTACATTTTGGTAGTTGGAAAGAAATCTGTATCTCTCACGGATCTTCTGGATATTGGCAGTGCAGTGACCATGGCTCTTTGGGAAATCCACGCAGCCTTTGCTTGTACTCAGACCTCCACCCACCAGGGACCCCTCACTCCAGGTACATCTGTGGGGCAAGGCATATCAGCAGATATGTTGAAGCGGCAATCAGGAGAAACAGATTCCAGCCCTGAGTGGGACTTAGTCTCTAATTCTTACACTTGTGATGGGAAAATGTACAGAGAAACAGATGACCCCAGAACCATTTCTTAAAACCCCCAACAGACCCCAAACTCTTTCCAAAAACCCTCTCCAGAATGTCAGCCCTACTTTCTCCAGGCTTAAAAAGGTTTTGTAGAAGAATGTGTAATGATAAAATAAGGTGTGCCCTCTAAATTAGGGAAAAAATATAGATCTTTAAATAATATGCCTGTATTGGCTTTATGTTGTTGAGGAAAATGTATAGGTGTGAATATACAGGTATCTATCCATACATCCACACAAAGAAGCATAGAGAAGACTGGAAATCCAATTAAAAATAAAAAAGACCCAAAAAAACCAAGTACACAGACACTTGATACAGGAACGGTATATGTCAAGTATGTAAACCCCCATGATTCAAAATATTGAGAAATTTTCCTTCAGATTTTCTTGCACAAATGAGCACCAGGTAAATTTTAATATTTTGCTAATAATGATGTTCAGTGATTGGAAGGTGAAAGATCTAAGAAATGATCAGAAAAGACAGATAAAGGCTTCCCATCACTGAGTGACTCAGTGAGCATTTGTAGCACAATGATGCTTCTGTCATTTTCTTGTGCTCATTAAAAAAGGCATGTGGGGGGAAAAAAAAGACTGGGATACACTCCAGAACATTAACAGTGTCTATTTCTAGGTGGGACTCAAGTTATATTTACTCTTTTGACTTATGTGAATTTTCTAAATTTTCTATAATGTGTCTATGTGACTCTTATAAGAGGGAAAAAATGGCAGTAAAAGTTTATTTTTAAGAGAAATGTTGAGCAAATGTGAAACAGAAATTACCATGATAGTTGAGAAACCTAAACAGCTATTTTTTTCAACAAACACAATGAACCCAGGAAGACTCGCACATTCCGTGACACTGATGAAGATGCTCTTTGACTTTTTGATTTGTGGCTCTCACTCCAGATAGGAGTGTGTAAGGAAGTAAGATAAGAACTCTGCCAGGCACCCTCATCCATGAACTAAGAGACAGTGAGGGTGGCTTGCGTGAACTAAATGACTAATTACATGCATTCTAGAAAGCTTTATATGGTATCATTGGTTAAATGCAGTATTTATCATCATTTCAAAAAAAAAAAAAGAAGAAGAGGCACCAAGCCCACAGTCCAAGACCTAACATGGTGTTATAAGTTTGTTTCTGTGGGAAAGTCCACTCGACATAAGTCATTTTGCTTCTAGGTATTCTCGTAGGCTGTGACTTGTAGAAGGAGTTTGGCAGTCAGTCAAATCTGGAAGGTTGGGGCGTGAGTATTAGAATATTCTCTGTAATTTTTCTGCACATTTAAAATGTTTTCTGATTTTAAGAAGGAAATTTGAAAACCAAAAGCACTGGGTCTACTTTCCTACTGGGCTACACGGGCAGAGCTGGCTCAGCTGGTGACGGTGTCCTGCAATCTATTTGTCCAACCACTTGCTGACTCAAGCCACCGTGGCTGAGCCACTGCGAGGCCACAGTGGGAATGGGCCAGGAGGCTGCGGTGCAGTCAGGGAGGGAGAAAAGCACTAGGAAACTTCAGTACAGAGCAGTGGACTAGAAGTACCCAGAGAGCTACCGGTGATGGGATTGTGGAGTGACCGAGAAAGCGGCCTCCAGGAGGGGTAGTGTCAACTGTGCCTGTGAGGATGGGGCTTTGGCCAAGAGAACGAGGAGGCTGCGCTCCATGTCCCAACCAGAAAGGATGTAGAAGGGAGGCCAGGTACAATGGTGTGAAGTGTGCTTGGGGGTGACCTGTATTCCCACCCCAATCTGCATTTCCCCCTGGCAGTCTCATCCACTTCCACGGTGGCTTTTTGCAGATGCTGCTGCCATCTACTCTTTCAAGCCCAGTCTTCTGTTGAACCCCAGACTGGCCTCCCCACCCCAGGAGCATCTCTATAGGATGCTTCACAGGCACACCTAGCCTCCAGTGTCACACCCCCAACAATCCCACCTCCTGCATCACAGACTCCAGGCACAGAGCCTCCATTTTCCAAGCTGTCAAATACCTGAGAGCTGCCCGTCCACCTTCTTCTTCTCTGTCCACTCAGAGGGAACTCCTAGGTTCTGCCTTAACAGCTATCCAACTCACCACAAGCTCTTTCTCACTGCCCCCCAAGACCCAGTCATCTCTCACCTTGTAAGTCCCAAGGCCCTTCTCTAGTTGGCCTCCACCAACCCTTCCAGCTCTATCTCATGCAAACATGTGGGCTGTTTCTTCTGCCTGTAACGTCCCTCCAGTCATCCATGTCACTCATGGCTTTCCAGGAAGGCTCCCCTGAGAGCGGGAGACATCTATCTACAAGCACTGCTCAAGAGCTGGCCCCTGCCCCCACCGGCTGACTCATCTGCAAAGGCCACCTGACTTCAGCTGTTTCCTGTCAGCTTCTCTAATGACTCTTCCTGGAACACCCTTGGGGACCCCTTTGTAAATAATTCTCCCTGCCTCACCTCTTCAAACAAGATGGAAGACCTCAAGGTTGTTTTAAGAAACTAGGCATCCTAATTAAATGTCTCTGGTTCTCTCAGCTTCTCAGCTGAGAAGAAAGAACATACCCATGCAAGAAATGGACTTACTTTCCTGTATCTTAAAAGTATCCTTTAATATTAGCAAAGGTAAGCAAACTTGTCTCCTCAGTCAATCCACACGCAGTAGAGACATGATGGCATTATTGGCCTGAAATCAAACTGGGACAGGGCAGAGAGCAGTGCAACCAAGCGCTCCTCTGGAAGCATGAACTCGTGGGAGAGGATCCTGGAGGGACAGACAGACCCTGGCTAACTTCCAGTTCCATTCTTCATTCATCCTGTGACTTTAGGCATATTCTCCTTCAGAAAATAAACATGAGAACACCAACTCGTGGGGTTACTGTGGGGTTACTGAATTGTGCCAGGGTCTGAGACTAGAAGCTGGGTGACCTACATGCACCTCTTTGGAGAGAAGGACAGTGTCTTGGTCATGTGACTCATGATGGGGGCAGGAGGAGGGGTGCTCAGTAAATGTTTGCAGAATAAATGGGCAGCACACTCTGATCAGGGTGAACAGTCCTCCCTACTTGCCAATGAGGGTCACACCCCATGGGGGCCATAGCACATACAGACAGGAATTCTATTGGAATAGGCTGGGATGGCCTGGCTGAGATGGCTAAGTTGCTAGGATCTGTCCACTATCCTAAAATGGCAGTGCTTTTTTGTTTGTTTGTTTTTAATGTCAGTCTTTTATTTTATGGCAATCAGAAGAATTATACTGTTTGAAAAATGTTTAAAATATTTATAACCAAAGATAAGGAAACTAATAATAGCTGGCAACTCTTGAATGCTTAACTCTGTGTGTGCCAGGTGTTAGTTCATTTGCTAAACATAGTCACCACGATGTTAATAAGGATAATATTGCTACTGTGCCCACTTTGCAAATGAGGAAAGGGAGGTATAAGAGAGACGAGACCACTTACTTCTGTCTCACAGCTCCTAAATGGCAGGGATGGGATTCAAACTCGGATCATCTGACTCCAAAATCTGTATTCCTAACACCAAATTATTTAGCATTTTCCAGAATGTCTACCATTTCATCTAAGTTTGCGAGAGTCTAATTACCTTGACTGCTGGGCACCACTGCCCAAATGGACAAAGGTAATCACATTCCTGGGGAGTGGGTTTGACCAGGGGTAGAGCTCAGATAAGCAGAAAACTCTGAGAGACACTGTCTCCCTGGCCTGTTCTCCTAGTAGGGAGGGAGCCAGTCTGCGCCTGGGTTTAGTTAATTCTCTGAGCTGGTGGTTTGGGTAGGAAAATGTCCCCCATCCAAAACCTCCATATTTAGTGTCCAAGTGGGAGGGGGCAGGCAGAGCCAGGAAGTTGGGAGTAGAGGATTGAGAAAACAAGTCTTTGCTAATTTTAAATTTGAGTCTCAGTTCAGTCTAGACCAGATCCTTCACTGTCTCTTTTTTATAATGCCCCCTCCCTCACCCCGCCACCCCAATTCTCATTCTTCTCAACTTATTCCTTTAACTGCAGAGCCTCAGTCGACCCACCTATAAAATAAGATGTTTCCTACATGTTCAGGTCATAGCCCTTGAGGAACCAGCAGTTTTCTGTTTGTTGGGAGGTGTGGGTATGTGTGTGTTGGGGGTGTGGAGCAGGTAGGGAAAACAACAGAGGATTGAGGGCTGGAAAGGACTGTCCCAGGTTTTCCTCACAAGTCCCACACGTTCCACCTTGGGGAACATGGCTCCTGATGCCAGCTCACCTGTCCCTAATCTTCTGGCCCACTCTTTCCCTCTCCAATGGCTCTTAAGACCAAAGTGGTGTTTCTGCATCAAAATAATAAGAGGGGCCACCCCAACATGAATCTCCACAGAGGCATCTTAGGGTAAAACTCCCACCATTCCAGAAGGGCTGTGGAGGGTCCAGCCTCCACAGGTGCCATACCTGGGGTAAAATACAGAGTGGCAAGGCACGGAAGGTCCTGCCTCTGTGCGGAGGCCTTCTGACTCAAACAGCCCGTGTCCACGTCAGCAAGCAGTTTTAGTCTGGTTGTTGGCTGCGAGGTGACAAGAGTCTCGTTTTTTAGTGTCATTTGTCGGTTAAGTAGGAGTGTACCTGAAATAGTACTGCCTCTCCACCCCCGCCCCCCAGGCGCCTGCCGGTGGGGCTCACAGACCTCTGTCCCTGGCCCTCCCCGGGAGGCGCACGGAACCTAACACCGGGATAACAGCCAGAATCGCGGGCCTCTGTCCAGGTCTGGTGTCCCGGCTGAATCTCCGCGCGCGAGAGCCCTGCCTGCAGTCGCGCCGCAGGACAGCAAAGAGAACAGACCTGCGCCCGCAATTCCGGACCTTGGGACTGGAGCAGACTGGAGCCAATGTCGTGAACAAAGCAGAAGCTTTGTTCGATCCCACAAAGATCCTAATGGCATCTCTGGGTGCGCCGCCCAGAGTAAAGCTCAGGGGCTCAACCTCGAGAATCTTCGGAATATTTCGGGCGCCCAGGATACCCTGAAGTCACTCTTCATCCAGAGCTCCCAGGGTAAGATCCCGCGGTCTAGTTTAAGCCTTCCGTCTTGCAGTTAGAAAAACTGAGGCTCCAGAGCGGAAGTGACAACCCCCATAGAGGCAGCACTAGGTCTGGGGGCTCCGGGTCTCCAAGGCCCTTTCTCTCCGGCCCATCCACACACACATGAGCGCGATTCTCAAAGCAAGACCCTCATTCACCTCGCACCCAATCTGCTGAGCACGATCTCAGCTCCTCCTCGCACTAAGGGTGAGATAACTCTGAGCAATTCACTCTCTGCGTACCTTGGCTTCCTCATCCTACGTGTGATAATAAGTACTGCGAGAAAGCAGAATTTACTATAATGTGATCAGTCATTCCAGGTCTCCCAAGTTCCGTCTGTCTAACCGTTAAGCCCCCGTTACTCCATTAACCTCGCAATAGTGCACTTTACAAGCATTTTGGGGACTCCACTCACAACGTTTTGGAGGGCGTTTAATGTAACCTACACCGTAGGGTCATAGTGAAATTTAACAGATAAGACTTCACAGTACCGAGCACGGAGAGACAACTATTAAATGGCAACAAGTGGCCTATTATTGTTTTGTTGTTTTTGTTAATGATCATCCCAGATCACCGTCTCCGTCGCATCCCCCCTGCCAGCCCTTCCCGGACACCTGCCCGGCGCGCACACTGCGGCGCTCACCTGGTCAGCGCCGGGTAACCGCTGCGGGAGGACGCGGAAGAAGATGCAGAGGGGCAGCGCCGCGATCGCCGAGTAACCCCAGATCAACGCGAGCAGCGCGGCCCGCGCCTGCCGCCCTGGCCCCCGCGCGCCACGCTGCACGCGCACGATGCACACCACGCGCTCCAAGCTGACTGCCGCCAGCGTGAAGATGGTGACGCTGCCGCTCAGGGTCATCATGTAAAAGAGCAGGTGGCAGGCAACCGGGCCCAGGAGCCAGGCCTCCGTCCAGCGCACAACCAGCACGAGCGGGATGGAGCTGGTGAAGAGCAGGTCCGCGCAGAAAAGATTGAGCACCAGGCTGGCGGTGGTGCCGCGGCGCCGTCGGCGCGCTACCAGTACCAAGGCGCACACGTTGCCGAGCAGCGACACCACAAAGATGAGTGCCAGCACCACGGTCTCCACGGCGTTCAGCACTAGCCGGTGGTCGCCCTTGACATCGGAGAAGAACGGGAAACGGGTGCGGTTGGTCCGCTCCAGGCTGCGCACGGGCGCAGTGCCCGCCGCCTGCGCGCACTCAGGGGACATGCCGGGCACCCCGCGGCCCGCAGCCTTCTGCGAGCGGGCTCATCTGGGAGGTGACTGAATGCCAAGGCGGGGAAAGAGGGAGGGAGAGGGTTGCGACATCTCCCCTCTGGCCCCCTCCCGCCTGAGCAGCGCCAGAGCTGGGCGTTGCAAACTAAGCCTGGGGCGCGCGGGAACGAGGAAGTGCCAGCGACGCCGGCTGGAAATACCAGGCTGTGAGGGAGGCGGCAGTCTAGGTAGAGGACGCCCTCGGCCGAAGTAGGAGCACCCGAGTGCCCCAGAAGCCCCACCGAGAGAACCCCCAGAAACCCCGCAAAGCCTCCCCAGCTCCTTTCATTCCCCAGGGGCACCTGGAGGACAACCTTAATCCACTGATATAATTTAAATTTATTTAGGAGTGCTTGCTCTGGACTCTGGAGATCATTCTGTCCTGTGCTTTTCAGGCTTCACCAGAGAAGTCTCACGGGTCTGGGAATAAGTCCCAAAGCAGCTTGCAATGGGTCCACATCTTTTTGTGCGGGTGGGGAGTCATTTATCATTGCTAACTAACATGTGACTGGGTAGATTAGTTCATCTCTCTGCCCTAGTTTTTTAAAATCTATAAATGGAGATAATAATATCCCATTGGGTAATTGTGAGTATCATAGAAAGAGATTTATACTTGGCACACAGTAATTTCTCCTGAAACGTTATCAATTATCAATTGCCATAATTAAAATTCAGGTAAATTCTGCATTCTGAACAAAGATATAAAATACTTCCATGTAAAAAGAAGGGGCCCAAAAATATATTGAATAAACTTGGCACCCAGGAAAGACAGGCACTGCAAGTGCACACACACAGGTGGTGAATGTGCCTCTGGCACCCCACTTTGACAAACACTGAACAAACCAGTCCCCTTACAGATGAAGAAACTGAGGAACAGCACGAAGTGACTTGTCCAGGGACTTCCCCGGTGGTTTAGTTGTTAAGACTCCGAGCTCGTAAAGCAGGGGACACAGGTTCAATTCCTGGTTGGGGAACTAAGATCTTACACACCATATGGTGCAGCCACCAAAAAAGAAAAGTGATTTGTCCAAAGTGGCACCTGCTTAGTAATAAAGCCCCTGACCCAGACGTTTCTGTCACACCCCTGTTGTCTAGTTTTTTGTTATACTAAATTAGAGAATGAAAGTGTGCCTGTGGCCCTAGCCCCAGTGACCACTTCCCTGCCAGACACCGTCCCACCACCCACACCCTCACTCTCTTCCCCTTTGCCTTGCTACCAGGCCCATCCATCTTGTAATCATCTGTGTATTTATTAAGAATTTGGTGCACTAGCAAAAGGTGCTATCTGGTGGGGAGGAGGGGGAGAGGGCGGTCATATCTGTGTTTGCTTATCACTGTGGCATTTGGGGTCTGAGTTGACAATGTGACCTCTGAACTGAAGGGCAGATTGCATGTTAGTGGGAGATGTTCAACTTGAACCTGGACTAAATTCAGGTAGTAAAAGGGAAGCCGTTTGCTTTCGGACACAGACCAAAAAGGGCAAGAGATTGAAGTAAAGGGAACTCGAATGGGATTTGGTAACTGTCTGATTGGGGTCACAGTGTATTAGTTTCTGTGGAAGGGAAAGGAGAACTCTGTGTGTGAGTGTGTGTGTGTGTGAGCGCATTCTTAATGCACAGCATGGAGACAGGAAGAGATTTTCCCAGAGTGGCCAACAAGAGTTCAGTCTCTGCACTAGAAAGCCTTCTCCATCTTTACCCTCCTGAGTTCTCTCAATGGCAAAATGCATCTTGCCAGCACAGAGTTTCCCAGACTGTCATATCATCTTCATGGAATTCATTGGCCAAAAGAAAAACCCAACAGTTTCGTTTATTAAGCAGCTGGGTCCAAGTGACTTAATAAGACTTTATGTCCTAACAACTTAGTAGTCATTTGGGAAAATAATAAACATGAATTATAAAAATAAAAGTTTTCATTTCTTTCTCAAATATGACTTCCTAACAGAATGGGTGACCCTGTTGAGTTCTATAAAGCTGGGAATCAGATGGAAGGCTGCCACTCTCATCTCCTGGTCCACATTGATCTGAATCTATCTGCTTTCCATCACAGTAATCCCTGAAGACCCAGATTTGTCAATGAGTTTGATGTCGAAACTGTGAATAACCCAGAGCTAGTAGTCCATGTGGAATTCGGTGAATGTTGAGTAGTACTGTGTTTCCAGGACTCCCCAAGCACATATGGGCAGTGATTAAGAACACAAGCTTGAAAACTTGCTTGCTGGAACCAGAATCCTTACTGTGCTACTCACTGTGTGACCTTGGGCAAATTATTTTAGCTTTAAGTGTTTCAATCTTCCTGTGTATCCAAAGGGCAGAATAAAAGTACCATCTTATAGATTTGGGGGGAATCAAGTGAAGTTCCCACCTGTAATGCACTTAGCACAGTAGATGTTCAGGGGACACTGGGTCAGGCTCTGCTCAACACTGTGTGTGGACTTAAGGGCTGACCACACATCCCTGTTTGCTGGGACAGTCTCGGGTCATGAGATTATTATTAGAACCCTCTTTCAATATCAAATTGCTCTGGTTTGGAAGATAAATTATGTGGCAGCCCACTGTTACAGTTTTTAACTCATTTAGTGCTCCTGCAGGTTACAGGCACTGGGATTGGAATCTAAGCAGTCTGGTTGTCTGCTTTTTGCCCTAATTTGCCCTGGCCCCTGCTCTTAACCACTAGAGCAGTGCTTCTTAACTGGGGCGAGGGCAGGAGGCAGATTTTATGCGCTCGTGTACACACACACACACACACCCCACCACCACAGAGACATTTGGTAACCGTCTGGAGACATTTTTTGCTTGTCACCCTAGGGGGTTGTTGTGGCATCCAGTGGGTAGGGGAGAGGCCAGGGCTGCTGCCAAACATCCTGCAGTGCACAGGACAGCCCTGCAGCAAAGACCTGTCTAGCCCGAAATACCGACGGTGCTGAGGCTGAGAAACCCTGGGCCAGAGGCTGCGTCCTCTTGAGGCCTCGGCACACTCTACCGCTTACTGTTGGCTTCCGTAGTGAAGTCCCACCTTGCAGCAAAAGCCAGAAATGTGATTCTTTTCCTGGTAGGAGCTTCACCATGAATTCTGTAACCCCTTTCACCAACCCACTGGTGAGGCTCAATTTCGTGCTGTGGCCCCAGGTGTCCACAGCTGCAAAATCCCCTTGTTCCAGGGGGCCAGGTAGAGTCCCCCGGTGCACTGTTCCTCAGAGACGAGACGGTAGGAAACCGCAGAGGGGTGAACCCTGGTTGTGACAGCTGTATTCACTGCTCAGGGTCACTGTTGGTATCATGTTTCTTTGCCTCTTCCACACTTAGATAAAATGATAGAGATGGAGATGAGGATCCACCAAATATAAATATGGGTATTCTAGTTTCTGAAATAAATGGAGAGTCAAATTGAGGGGTGACTCCTGTGCCTATTTATATTTTTAACCAAACAAGAGGAGGGGACTTTTTCTGTGTGGGGGTTTTCTTAATTTTCCTCTGGGAAAACGTTATAAAATTTGCATGAAAATGCTTTCTGGTCTGCAGTTTCCTCTCCAAACTTCTCCGTAGCCAGTCTGTGTATCATCTCTTTATCTATAGATCTATGTCTATCACGTTTGAAACATAAGTTCTTGAAAAGTCCAGAATATCTCCTTGCACAATTAGGATCTATTCTGGAGCAAAACGCAAAGGGCACTTATTCCTGTGTAAGAGATTTAAAGTCTCCCTCTTGCCTCTGCTCCTCCCATCTTATCAAGGTGTTTAGATCCCAGGTCCCATTGCTCTGAGCATTCACAGCTTAGTAACCACCCCAACCAGACTGGTAGGGTGCCGGGAAGGCCACCTCATGCTCCTTCTTCAAGGAGGCCCATGAGTTCCCAAGCGGACAGGGCATCGAATGGCCTTCGGGTATATGCAAAGTATAGGACATGATAGCCACACCGTTCTGAGTAAATAGGAAGAGCCTTCACATGCCTCGGGCCTGTAATCCTCCTGTCCATGTCATACCTATTGGCCAAAACAGAGAAACCCAAGTAGAAAGTGGAAAATGAAAAGCTAAGTCCAAGTGAGACAAGTGATGGCACCTGATCATGAAGTATTTGCATACTAAAGGCCCAGGGCAGGCATCTGTCAATCAGACCGGGTGGCCCAACCACAACTAATGCATGCCATGCTATAGCAAAATTAGAAAAGTGGGCAGACACTAGGAAGAGGCAAGGTGGATGCAGTCAAGGCTCGGAGCTCAGGGAGGAGGGCCTGGCTGGGTTTCGGCCACAATATATACCCCTCAGGTGGGTGTCCTCGGCAGGGAACAACCTGGTGGTTTGCAGGCTTGTGCTGTAAGGGCTCTTCTCCCTGACTCTTCCATTTGTCGGTGGTCTCTGCTTCAGCCCTCAGAGCTGCCCCCCAACACCTATCACACTGGGGGCGCTGACTGGACAGGAGTGTGTTCCATCAAGCCCACCACTTGCCTGGGGGCTGTGCTCGAGCTCACCGTTGCGGGAATCTCGCCTGAGCAGAGGGAGAGGAGAGTAGGGGCCAGCCTTGTAGCAACCATAAGGAGTGAGGCGTAAAATGAGGGGCTGGCGCCAGCCTGAGCTCTATTTTTGAAGACCTAGTGTGACGACACTTGGTTTCCTGAGGCAAACGAAGAGGGTGAGGCCAGTCCTGAGGAAGCCACTGCTTCCTGAGGGTGTCTTAGGAGCCAACAACTCCAGGAGGGATCAGCCTCACCTCTGAGGTGACTTTGAGGAGAAAGGACGGTGAGGAGCATGCGGTGGGGCTGGGGGTGGGGGGAGGACAGGGGAGAATAATAATAACAGAAGCAGTAACAATATTAAGAGCAATCAACACATACGTACATGGTAACTACCATGACCCAGGCACTGTTTTAAGCACTTATTTGTATTAAGCCATTTAATTTTCATAACAATCCTGTGAGGTAGTGTGGTGTTTATAAAATATGGCTGCAAATTCTTTGACACTCCTCCCTTCAAAAAGTGGAACCTAATTCTCCTCTCCTTGCATGTGAGTTGGACTAACTTTTTGCCTCATGAATGGATGTAGCGGAAGTGATACTACTTCACCAGTGAGGTCATTAAAAGCCTGTGACCTCTGTCTTGCTCTCTCTCTGGCATCACTTGCTCTGGGGGGAAAGCAACCACCATGTTGCAAGGACACTCAAGCAGCCCACTGAGAGATAAAGTGTAGCCCACATCTGGCACCACCTTGTCAGCCAGGCGAGACAGTCACTGTGGAAACAGCGTTTCCAGCCCCAGCTGAGCCTTCAGGTAACTATGGCCCTGGCCCATATCTGACCAAACCTCTAGTGAAACCTTATGGTGGAGTCACCCAGATAAGCTGCTACTGAATCCCGGATCCATAGAAACTGAGAGATAATACATGTTCATTGTTGTTCTAAGCCACTAACTTTGGGGAAATTTTGTTTCATATTATAGCAAAGAGAATGAATGAAAGTGGGTACTTTTAAAAGCCCATATTACAGATGTGGAAACAGAAGCCTAGAGAAGTAACGGAATTTGCCTAAGGTCCTCATAAGTACGGTCTGAAACCAGCCCGTCTGGCTCCAGATTGCATGTTCTGCAACCTGCAGTGAACCTGCCAAGACTTGAAACCATGAGAAAACAGAAGCTTGCCCAGGAGGTGGGGCCCAGTGGCCTCAGCAGTGGTTCCTCCACTGACTGCTCCTGGTCCTGCCCATTTTATCAGCTGGCTGTAGTCCTTCTGTCTGAACTGGGAGTTACCAGGAGCCTTTTCAATACATTTCTTTCCTGCTTGAATTGGCCAGAATTAATTCCTATTGCTGTCGCCAAGATGGCTAACCTTGGAAGATCTGCCCTCCCCACACCTTGTTGTTTAAAGGTGGTCTTTATTTTAACGGCAACCAGATTGCCTCTAAGATAGGAACTTAAACTCACAAAAGGGATTTGGTGATTACCTGGCTCCATTCTTCCAAGGAAAAGCTGCAACTACAAATTTTTGTACTCAGAAACAAGAGCAATTCAGATAAGGTCCATTTTTACATAAGTGGCAGCTTTTCTGTGTGGCCCCCTCTCCCTGAGGAGCCACACTGGCCAGTCTAGGAAGGAAAGTGGTCTACTTAACACACACTCATGGTTCCATCCTTACCACATGCCAGGCACCAGACCAGGCTCTAGAAATGTGAAGATGGGGGTGGATGATACCATCAAAATCCCAAAACAGCCTTCTGCAACCCAAGATGTGGCTTTATTAAAATGCTGTGTATCCCAAGGAGACCGCTGGCAAAGGTCTTACACAGTATATTGCAAGAGTCCTCTTGCCTCATTTTTAAAAAAATCTTCTTTATTCCTTCTATGTTTCTGATTATAAAACAGTAAGATCTGGAAAATATAAGAAATAACTCAGAGAAAATAAACATAAACAAATATAAGAAATAACTCAGAGATAACCCTGTGCAGTCTTGCTGTGCAGATTTTCAGTGTTTTTCCTATGCATCTGAGGCTGGCTGTAGGCATACAGTACTTTACAAATTGGGGGTCAGGTTACACCCATGAATTTGTAATATGCATTTTTAAAATTTCCTGGAACATTATTTTCCTGCTTTGTACTTCAGTTCCCCCAATGCACATGACTGCCCGCATGACACACCTCTTTCTGCCTAGAGCTTGGCTGCAGGTGGGGGACACACCCAACCACACATACCCTCCAGCAATGGCTCTCAGACATCCATTCTTGCTTCCCTTTCCACTGATCTAAAGTGAAACAAGAAAAATATAGGTCACGTAGTTTTTCATCGGGGGTTTCCCTGGTAGCTCAATGGTAAAGGATCCACCTGCCAATGCAGGAGACTCAGGTTCGATCCCTGGGTTGGGAAAATCCCCTGGAGAAAGAAATGGCAACCCATTCTAGTATTCTTGCCTGGTAAATCCCACAGATAGAGGAGCCTAGCAGGCTATAGTCCATAGGATTGCAAAAGAGCCAGACACGATTTAGCAACAAGTTTTTCTCAAAGCTAAATATGTCCACTTTTAATTGTTAAATTATGTTCTGCTCACTTTTATGCTAAGCTTATTTTTCTTTTAGGACAAAGTATCTTTAGAAGAGACAATCCTATGTAAAAAGGTTGGCCTATGTAAAAATCCTATGAGGACTTCCCTGATGGTCCAGCGGTTAAGAATCTTCCTGCCAATGCAGGGGACACGATGGGTTCGAGCCCTGGTTGGGGAAGATTCCACATGCCTCAGGACAACTAAGTCTGTGAACCGCAACTACGAGCCCACACTCTAGAGGCTGACCAGGCCCTGGGATATGAGAAACCACTGCATGAAGCCTGCACACAGCAACTAGAGTAGCCCCCACTCGCCACAACTAGAGAAAGCTTGCACACAGCAGTGAAGACCCAGCACAGTCAAAAATACATAAATAAATACATTTTTTAAATGGACTAAATATTTAAAAGCGCTTACTTCTTCCTTTGGAGAGAAAAAAACAAAACAAAAACCTATGAGACTTGTTAAGATTTATAATAGAAAATATTATCCTGACCTGTGAGGTCCCAAAGACCAGGAACTTCTGCTCCAGGCCTCCAGGAAAACTCAGTCCAGGCTCAGCAGCCCAGACCATGACAATAATAAGGATGCGTGAATTTATACAAGAAAAGACCTCCACATTAAAAACCCTCTCGTGCTCATGCTCTGATCTCCTCCTAAGGACAGTTATCCAGGGCAGGTAGTGCAGTCTCTCATTCTACACAGGAGGCAGTGGAAGGCCCCAGCAGGGCAAGGGGAGAGGGTCCAGCTTCCATGGCTGGTTAGGCCCAACGAAGCAGACCCAGGTTCCTGACTGCCATCCCAGTGACCTTGGATGGGTTCTTAGATGGGCTCTTCTTGGAGCCACAGCAGTTTTGAGGTGACACCATGTCCCACTCAGAGTAGATAAGTAGTTGCAGTATCGAACTTGATGGAATATTCTGGAATTCATCTCCAGGAACCATGAAGTTACAACCCACATAAGTGGCCAGAAACCCAGGCCTGGGGATTTCTGCCACTGCTGGGGAGGTGCAGACTCTGGGGAATCTAGGCACAAGCAGCCGCAAGCCCAGCAATGAAAGTTATCAGGAAATGCCTAGTCATACGGGTGGCAGCCTCCCAGGCTGGATGTTGGTTCTGAGGCTGATGGGTAGCCTTTCAGGAAGGGCTCCAGAGGGTAACAAAAGGGGCTCCCCAGAGCCTAGGGAACTGGTTTATGGGGCATACTATAATGGACAGACTGATGGACCCATCCAAGAGCCCAGTTCAGGAGCTGCCTGCCCTCGGGCACAGCCATCACCTTCTGGAGCCTCAGTTTCTTGTCTCACAAATGAAAATATTAAACAAAATGAGTTCTAGAAACCTAGCTGCCAGCGAGGGTCTGGTGGCAGAGCTGGGGAATAGTTTTAAAGTTGCTCCACACTGCCCCCTCGTGGCATCTGATTCAGTTCGGTTCAGTTCAGTTGCTCAGTAGTTTCCGACTCTGCACTGCCAGGCCTCCCTGTCCATCACCAACTCCCGGAGTTCACTCAAACTCATGTCCATCGAGTCGGTGATGTCATCCAGCCATCTCATTCTCTGTAGTCCCCTTCTCCTCCCGCCCCCAATCTTTCCCAGCATCAGAGTCTTTTCCAGTGAGTCAACTCTTTGCATGAGATGGTCAAAGTATTGGAATTTCAGCTTTACCATCAGTCCTTCCAATGAACACCCAGGATTGATCTCCTTTAGAATGGACTGGCTGGATCTCCTTGCAGTCCAAGGGACTCTGAAGAGTCTTCTCCAGCACCACAGTTCAAAAGCATCAATTCTCCGGCGATCAGCTTTCTTCACAGTCCAATTCTCACATCCATACATGACCACGGGAAAAACCATAGCCTTGACTAGACGGACCTTTGTTGGCAAAGTAATGTCTCTGCTTTTTCATATACTATCTAAGTTGGTCATAACTTTCCTTCCAAGGAGTAAGCGTCTTTTAATTTCATGGTTGCAATCAGCATTCACAGTGATTTTGGAGCCCCCCAAAATAAAAGTCTGACACTGTTTCCACTGTTTTCCCATCTATTTCCCATGAAGTGATGGGATGGTCCCACAAAGCTCAGGTGTCCATCCATCCATCAATCCATCTTTTCTTCTTTCTATTCAAAAACACTAACAGGCACTCTGCCAGTCGTTGAGGATGCCATAGCAAATGATATATAGTTCCTGTCTTAAGTCTGTGGGGAACTCACAAAACATAGATAAAATATGGGAACGACCCCTGGGTGAATGTCATAGAGATAGGTGGGGCTAGTAGCGGGCCCTCCTGGGAGACTCAAGCAGGATGCACATAGGAGCTGGTTGGTCATTCAACAGACAAGCACTGAGGACAGAAATGAATTGGGGTGGAGGGTGAGGCAAGTACCTAAATGTCGCTGAAGGGGGAAGGGAGACATGGAAGAGTCGAGGAACACGCGAATCAGTCCCCACCCAGCGTTTCACCTCCCTTCGTCCAGAACTGTGGGTTCCTAACAGACTCGGTCACCTGAAGTGTGGAGCAGGGACTGATCTGGGGCATTGACCTTAGTTTGCTTTCTTGGCTTTTCTAAAGGAGAAACTAGAGCAGTTCCTCAACTCTCTCCCCTGGAACAGGGTTCCATCTGGGATAAGATCCAATGCTTAAAAAAATGACTTCCGTCTTTGCAGCCTAGTTTTGGTAGCTGAATTCATCTCTGAGGCTGCTTTAATGGACCTTTACTTCTGTAGAGGGAAAACAGAACTGCGTCCTGAGGGGAGAGGATGTGACAAATCATAGCCCAATGATGATCCAGGAGAGGCATTAGGAGAAAGTGCTGTCCCCAGGGGCCTGGTGTGTCTCTGAGGAGCATATCAGCTCTTCCTTTCAGAGAGTGGGGGCATTGGGCAGCCCTGGGTCCACATCCAAGGTGGGCAGTGGGGGGTAATAACGAGCTGAAGGAACAGAACCACAAGGAGAAGTGGGGACCAGGTAGTACTTGGAGCTGTGGTCTGAATTCAGTCAGATGAGGAGAAAGGGCTCCTGCTGTGGGCAGGGGCTTGAATGATGGTTCTTTGGATTTTTAAGGATGAAGACAGTGTGGAAAAGAGACCTCGAGACAGATCTTATGCCTATTTCACACGTGTATACGCATGTACACATATACACACACAGTACAGAAATGCTGTTGGGGGATATATACCCACTTGATGGCTGCCCTTTTGAACCCCATCCTGTAACTGGAAAATCTCCCGCATTGTGGGTCCTGCCTCCCCAAGGTCAGAGGCTGATACCGGCTTTCTCAGCTCCCTTGCAGCAAGACTGTATCCTAGGTTTAGCCCAATCAGACACCCCATGACTGACTTGGCCTCCAGGAGAGGACATGAGGAAGCTGGGGCTGCAGAGCATTCATTCTGGGGTGAGGGTTTAGGGCAGTGTGGTGGGGCTTCCAGCACCCAGTGACCGGCACCAACAGTGGGAGCTGAGCATGGCATCTGTCCAGACTGGGAAGTCTCCAAAAACAATTCTCTGGACCCACTTCAGAGATCTTCCGAGCTGCATTAACACCTTTTTGGTTTAATCCAGCAGAGTAGGTTTGTATGTGAATTTTGCTCCTCCAGTACTAAGGTTTACTCCTTAATCTCAGAGCCCTCTGACCTGGCTTAATCAGAGTCCCAGCTCTCTGGGGAAATGCTCAGCCTTACCTGAGCATTGGCTGAGTGCAGGCCCCAAGTCCTTCCTCTCTATCATCACTGCAGGAACAAGGCTGTGAGGCCTCGCCAACTTTCTCCCAGTTTACTTTCCCTCTCTCCAAGTTGTGTTGCAAAATCAGCCAGTTTTGTCTTGCCAAACACGTCACCTCCACTTTTTCTTCCTCTCTTGAAACTTCTGCTATTTCTAACAATTGCCAACAGAAAGTTTTTCCAGGGCCTGGCGTCCCCTGGCATTGAAGGGGACCCTGAGGCAGTAAGGGTGTGTGTGAGTGCAGGAGAAGGGAGGTGGGGGTGGGGCAGGCTACCAGAGAATTAAGAAAGAGAAGCTCCTGGTTGACGTTGCTGACGCGGTGCGTTCTCTTTTCTCACAACTTCCGAATCTATTCTCTATGCTTTTATGCATGGAGCAGTCTCTTTCCTTCTTTTGGGGATGGTGGTAAGGAGCTGAGATTTCTGAATTCAGTCTTTCCTAAATTGTTAAAAAATCATAGCTTTTACTGACAAGCACATGATATGATTGACTCATGTAAATCTCAGGAAATCCCTTGTGGGAGGTAAGCTGCACTTTACTATTTGTGTCCCCATCTTATAGCTAAGAAAACTGAGACCAGGACTTCCCTGGTGGTCCAGGGGTTGAGAATCCACCTGCCAGTGCGGGGGACACAGGTTTGATCCCTGCTCCAGAAAGATCCCACATGCCACGCAAGAGCTAAGCCCATGTCCCGCGACTACTACAACAAGAAAAGGCACTGCAATGAGAAACTCATGAATCACAACTAGAGAAAGCCCACACACAGCAATGAAGACCCAACACAGCCAAAAATAAATAAATACATTAAAAAAATTAAACAAACAAAAAGAAGAAGGAAGAAGAGGAGGGTAAAGGGGTTAGGGTGGGAAAGAGAAAGGAAAAGCCGTGTTCTGATTCAGGTGATCAGAAAGGCCAGTAGGTGGATCCAGCTTTAGGCACACAGGATCCAGGGACCCAAACAATTTATTTGGGTGTCTGTCAGCCTCCTGACTCTCTTCTCTGAACTGGCTCTGTTTCAGGCAGCTCATCCCCTCATGGGAGCACAGAGGCCACAGTAGCTCTTGCCCACTTCCTACAAATTCAAAAACTCTTTTCTAACACTTTGGGCAGAATTCCCCATGATGGCTCTCATTGGCTGGGTTGAGGTCATGTGCCCTGAAATCGGGACCAAGTCTGAGAAAGGGCAGGTTCCACAGAGAAAAGTCAGAATGCTGAGACCAGAGATGGGCAGGGACTCTGGGTAGGCTAAAGCCATAGAGGTAGAGGGGTCCACAATGGTAACATGAAAAGTGGATGTGCCAGTTCACTCCAAAGCTAGACCATCTGACTGAAACTGTAGGAGAGACTCCAACAGAGAACAAGCTGGCCCCATTGATGCACAAAACCACAATAGGCAGTAATATGTTTTTGGGTGACTTCGGCATCTAAGGTCCAGGAATGGGCCAGCAGGTCTGTGCTCGAGTGCTGGTTTCATCCTAACGAGCTGGATTGACCTTGCAGATTTACCACTTCAGTTTAGTTCAGTCGTTCAGTCGTGTCCGACCCTTTGGGACCCTATGGACTGCAGCACACCAGGCCTCCCTGTCCATCACCAACTCCCAGAGTTTACTCAAACCCCTGTCCACTGAGTCGGTGATGCCATCCAACCATCTCCTCCTCTGTTGTCCCCTTCTCCTCCTGCCTTCATTCTTTCCCAGCATCAGGGTCTTTTCAAATGAGTCAGTTCTTCGCATCAGGTGGCCAAAGTATTGGGGTTTCAGCTTCAGCATCAGTCCTTCCAATGAATATTCAGGACTGATTTCCTTTAGGATAAACTAGTTGGATCTCCTTGCAGTCCAAGGGATTTTCAAGGGTCTTTTCCAACAACCACAGTTTCAAAGCATCAATTCTTTGGAGCTCAGCTTTCTTCATCATCTAACTCTCACATCCATACATGACTACTGGAAAAACCATAGCTTAGAACTAGATGGACCTTTGTTGGCAAAGTAATGTCTCTGATTTTTATTTTTTATTTTATTTTATTTTTTTTAGCTTTAAAAAGTACAAATTTATTATCTTAATATTTTTGTGTTTCAGGAGTTTGAGTGCAGGTTAGTTGGGTCCTCTGCTCAGGGTCTGGGCAAGCTGAAATTAAGGTGCTGGTTGGGGTTTTGGTCACTCCTGGGCTTAGGTCTTCTAAGCTCATACACATTGTTGGTCAAATTCAGTGCCTGCTCTTGCAACACTGAGACCCCTTTTTTTCTCATTGGCCGTTGGCCAGGAGTGTTCTCAGCTCATTCCCAGGTCCTTGCCTTGTGGTCTCCTCCTCTCACAACAACAATGAACTGTTTCTTCCTTGAGGCCACTGGGGAGCATCTCTCTGAAGCTTTGCCTTCTTTTATTTTTTATTTTTTTATTTTTTTCCAATTTTATTTATTTATTTTTTTCAAGTTGAACAGACTAAATTTATTTAAACAAACTTACTTATACTCCAGAGTCCTTTAAAAACTTAATAGCATTTATACATTGAAGGTATTTGATTTTCTTGTAACTAGCACTTCAAATGCAACAAGCATTTGAAGCAACAAGCATTTGACCCAACAAGTAAAACTTTCTACAGTTCATAACTTTTATAAATAAAATAAATTAAATGTACAGTGAATAAGTTCTCTGAAATATTTCAATATTTCTGCAGGTTTAGTAACATCGTAAAATACATTTCAACTAAAATCCACAAATCTAAAAACCTGTTAGGCATTTTTAGGCGTTTTAAGTTGGAAATGAAGACCAATGTTACATCGTAATATGCCAATTACAAATAGTACTTCAAATAGCAAATACTACAGTTTGTCCCAAACTTTAAAAACTATTCATGAACTCAACACTAAACTATTGATGGCTATGAGAATTGTTTCCTAGCCTTTTTGAAAATTTCAACCCATTTACGTTTAAGGTAATTATTGATAAGTACGATCCCGTAGCCATTTTCTTTATTGCTTTGGGTTCAAGTTTATACACTCTTTCTGTGTTTCCTGTCTATAGAAGATCCTTTAGCATTTGTTGGAGAGCTGGTTTGGTGATGCTGAATTCCCTCAGCTTTTGCTTGTCTGTAAAGCTTTTGATTTCTCCTTCATATTTGAATGAGATCCTTGCTGGGTATAGTAATCTGGGCTGTAGGGTATTTTCTTTCATCACTTTAAGTATGTCTTGCCACTCCCTTCTGGCCTGAAGAGTTTCTGTTGAAAGATCAGCTGTTATCCTTATGGGAATCCCCTTATGTGTTATTTGCTGCTTTTCCCTTGCTGCTTTTAATATTTGTTCTTTGTGTTTGATCTTTGTTAATTTGATTAATATGTGTCTTGGAGTATTTCACCTTGGGTTTATCCTGTTGGGGACTCTCTGGGTTTCTTGGACTTGGGTGATTATTTCTTTCCCCATTTTAGGGAAGTTTTCAACTATTATCTCCTCAAGTATTCTCTCATGGTCTTTCTTTTTGTCTTCTTCTTCTGGGACTCCTATGATTCGAATGTTGGAGCGCTTAACATTGTCCCAGAGGTCTCTAATATTGTCCTCATTTCTTTTAATTCGTTTTTCTTTTTTCCTCTCTGTTTCATTTATTTCTACAATTCTATCTTCTAGTTCGCTTATCCTGTCTTCTGCCTCTGTTATTCTACTGTTTGTTCCCTCCAGAGTGTTTCTGATCTCATCTATTGCATTATTCATTGTATATTGACTCTTTTTTATTTCTTCTAAGTCCTTATTAAATCTTTCTTCCATCTTCTCAATCCTTTTCTCCAGGTTATTTATCTGTAACTCCATTTTGCTTTCAAGATTTTGAATCATTTTCACCATCAAAATTTGAAATTCTTTATCAGGTAAATTCCCTATATCTTCTTCTTTTGTTTGTGTTGGTGGGCAATTATCTTGTTCCTTTACTTGCTGGGTATTTCTCTGCCTCTTCACCTTGCTTATATTGCTTTGCTTGGGGTGGCCTTTCCCTCTTCTTGCAGTTTGTGGAGTTCTCTTTATTACGTAGTTTCTTCGCTGTGTGTGGGGTTGGACGGGTGACTTGTCCGGGTTCCCTGGTTAGGGAAGCATGTGTCGGTGTTCTGGTGGGTGGAGCTGGATTTCTTCTCTCTCCTTTAGAAGACAATGGGCTGTTTTTCTGGGAGCCTGATGTCCTCTGCCAGTATTCAGAAGTTGTTTTGTGGACTTTACTCCGTGTTCAAATGTTCTTTTGATGAATTTGTGGGGGAGAAAGTGGTCTTGCCATCTTATCCCTCTGCCATCTTGTTCCTTCCTCCCCAGAACACTGGATTCTTATATTCCACTTGGTCGTGGAGTATCTCTTCCCAGCTGCTCCAGCAAGGCACAGCCGCTGTACCTTACCTTGGACGAGGGGTATCTCCTCAAGGCCGCGCCTCCTGCTTTGAATGTAGATCAGCTCCTCTCGGCCCTCCGGTGCCCAAGCAGACACCGCCTCCTGAACGTGGTACAGCTCCTCTCGGTCACCGCCCTAACCCTGGGCGTGGGGTAGCTCATTTCAGCCACGATTCTGCACGTGGTTGGTTGCGCCGGAGCCGGGCGTCTCCCGCGTCTGCGCTGCTGGAGCTGGGCGTCTCCCACATCTCTCTCTGATTTTTAATATGCTGTCTAGGTTGGTCGTAGCTTTTCTTCCAAGGAACAAGCATCTTTTAATTTGATGGCTCCAGTCACCATCTCCAGTGATTTTGGAGCCCCAAGAAACAAAGTCTGTTGTTGTTTCCGCTGTTTCCCCATCTATTTGCCATGAAGTGATGGGACCAGATGCCATGATCTTAGTTTTCTGAATGTTGAGTTTTAAGCCAACTTTTTCACTCTCCTCTTTCACTTTCATCAAGAGGCTCTTTAGTTCTTCTTCACTTTCTGCCATAAGGGTGGTGTCATCTGCATATTTGAGGTTTATTGATATTTCTTCCAGCAATCTTGATTCCAGCTTGTGTTTCATCCAGCCTAGCATTCGTCATGATGTACTCTGCATATAAGTTAAATGAGCAGGGTGACAATATACAGCCTTGACGTATTTCTTTCCTGATTTGGAACCGGTCTGTTGTTCCGTGTCCAGTTCTAACTGTTGCTTCCTGACCTGCATACATATTTCTCAGGAGACAGGTCAGGTGGTCTGGTATTCTCATCTTTTTAAGAATTTTCCACAGTCTGCTGTGATCCACATAGTCAAAGGTTTTGGCATAGTCAATAAAGCAAAAATAGATGTTTTTCTGGAACTCTCTTGCTTTTTTGATGATCTAGTGGATGTTGGCAATTTGATCTCTGGTTCCTCTTCCTTTTCTAAGACCACCTTAAACATCTGGAAGTTCACAGTTCACGTATTGCTGAAGCCTGGCTTGGAGACTTTTGAGCATGACTTTACTAGCATGTGAGATGAGTGCAATTATGTGGTAGTTTGAGCATTTTTTGGCATTGCCTTTCTTAGGGATTGGAATGAAAACTGACTTTTTCCAGTCCTGTGGCCTCTGCTGAATCTTCCAGATTTGCTGGCATATTGAGTGCAGCACTTTCACAGCATCATCTTTCAGGATTTGAAAGAGCTCAACTGGAATTCCATCACCTCCACTAGCTTTGTTCATAGTGATGCTACATAAGGCCCACTTGACTTCACATTCCAGGATGTCTGGCTCCAGGTGAGTGACCACACCATCGTGATTATTCAGGTCGTGAAGATCTTTTTTGTATAGTTCTTCTGGTTATCCAGGTCGTGAAGATCTTTTTTGTATAGTTCTTCTCTGTATGCTTTGGTATCTCTAATTTTCTTAAAGAGAGCTCTAGTTTTTCCCATTCTACTGTTTTTCTCTATTTTTTTTCATTGATCACTGAGTAAGGCTTTCTTACTTAGACCTTCACTTTTCTCATTTACAAAACAGAAATAATAGTACCTGTCAAATCTCCCTCACTGAATTGTTGTAGAAATGAAATTAGACCTTGAATTAAAAAGCACTTTGAAGAGTCAAATATAAGATATTAGATTATTCCTGTGTTTACCTTCTATTTGGTTTGTTGAAACTAGCTTAAAATCCTCTATATTTTCCTAATTCCCTTCTTGATCTGTCTTTTAAAAAATTCATTACAAAAGTAATACATACTATAGACAATTTTAAAAATATAAGGAAGAAAAATTTTTAAAAAGAAAAAACCTATAATCCCCCTCATCCTCAAAAAATTACTATTAACATTTTGGTGTTACTTCTTTCTTGTCCCGTTTTCTGTGTGCATGGATACAGTATCAGTTCAGTTCAGTTCAGTCGCTCAGACGTGTCAGACTCTTGGATACTGTATAGCTTTTTGTAATAAAGGTGGCACATATAATACACTTTTAAAACCTACTCTTTTCCTATAAATAATGTTGTGAACATTTTACATGACATTAAATAGTTTTGCATAACATCAATTTAATGGCAGATGACCTTTCATTATTCAACAAAACCCTTATTGTTAGACATTTGGATTGTCTCATTTTTCCCTGTTAGCAAAAATACTACAAGACAGGGACTTGCCTGGTGGTCCAGTAATTAACACTGCCCAACGCGAGGGACGTCAATTTGATTTCTGGTTGGTGGACAGACTGCAGGGCCACGGGGCAACTAAGCCTGTGTGCTACAACTAGAGAGTTGCCCAAACACTGCAATTACTGAGTCCATGCATTCTAGAGCCTAAACTCAACAACAGAAGCCCAGGCACAGAAACAGTAAAAAAAAAAAAAAAAAATCTATATGGCATATTCTAATAACTTAGACTGCAAGGAGATCCAACCAGTCCATCCTAAAGGAGATCAGTTCTAGGTGTTCATTGGAAGGACAGATGTTGAAGCTCCAATACTTTGGCCACCTCATGCAAAGAGCTGACTTATTTGAAAAGACCCTGATGCTGGGAAAGGTTGAGGGCAGGAGGAGACGGGGACGACAGAGGATGAGATGGTTGGATGGCATCACCGACTCAATGGACATGAGTTTGGGTGGACTCCAGGAGTTGGTGATGGACAGGGAGGCCTGGCGTGCTGCAGTTCATAGGGTCGCAAAGGGTCGGACATAACTGAGCGACTGAACTGAACTGAATAACTATTTGTCCATACTCATAGCTATTTCCTTAGAATATTTTCTAGACATGGAATTTCTGGGTCAAATATTTTGCAAAACTCTAAGACTTTTGGCATCTATTGAATACCCAGAAAGTCTGCGCCAAATTAAACTCCTGTGAGCGGCAGATACATGTCCATTCCCGTATCAGCTATTTTAGCTGATGTTATCATGTTTTAAAAATTCTTACAACTTTGATATCCTTTTCCCTTTTCAATTTAGACTTATGATTCCTTACTCTTGATTACTTTCTGGTAGTGGAGCCTCTGTCTCCTTCCTGCCTCTAGGTGCCAAAGCGTTCTGAGCCTAAGCAGCTGAGGAAAAATCTATAAAGTGTGCAGAGCTAGGAGTCAGAAGACCGGAGTCCACACTCCACGCCTACATTTAGAAGCTGTGTGACTTTTGGTAAGTCAATTAATTTCACTGTGTGACAGTGTCCGTGTCTGTTACGTAGAGATCTACTCTTGCCCCTGGTTTGCCTGCCTTGCAGGCAGTGAAAGAGGACACGAGAAGTGGAGCACACACACACATCTGGGATGCATCATATGTGCTCACTTAACTTTGACCACTGTAACCACCAGTCTCCTAAATGTCCCCAAGGAAGGATGCTTCCTGGTATTTATTCCCTTGCATGCAGAAACTCTCTCCTTGGATCTATGCTGGTCCTGTGTCCTATTTTTAAGTAGCAGGATGCAGAGGAAGTGACACTGTGTGACTTTCAAGGCTGGACCTTCTGACTGAAACTATAGGAGAGATTCCAACACAGAACAAACCTTGCTGGCCCCATCGACAGGTAGTAATACATTTTTGTTTTATGAAACTAGGTTTGGGGCTGCATTGTTACACTGTAATGAATGAGCAAAACACCCATCAAATTTTCTTCTAGTACTTGAATCTGGGAGTGAGTTTAAAGCTTAATTGTAAAAAATTGTTGTCTTTGGAACCAGATAGCCTGGTTCTTAATTTTTGCCACCACCCTCTTAGCAGCTCCAGGATACTGGGTAAATTATTAAACCCTCTGAGCCTTACTATACCAATCGGTGAAATGGGTATAATAGTACCTGTCTCACGGCACTGGTAAGATCAAATTAGACAATGTGCATAAAGCCTTTAGCACAACATCGGGCATGCAGTCCTCAATACATTTCAACTATCGTGGCTGTCAGCCCCCTGACCTTTTCTCTGAACTGGCTCTGTTTCAGGCAGCTCATCCACTCGTGGGCGCACAGAAGTCACAGTGACTCTTGCCTACTTCCTACAAACTCAGAAAAATCTTTTCTGATAATCCCTGCTGAGTAAGTGCCTCACTTATTTGGCTCCTTTAATTAAAGTTCTTAAAAAGCATACATCAAACTACCCTAAATTTTTTTACCTCCTGCCTCATTCATTATCACTGTGACACCTCCTCTGGGCATGGAGATGCCCAGTCTTGGAGATGTAGTTTTGGTTAAAATGCCAAAGCCAGACTTAAGATATTCTAAGTGGATTTCAAAAAGTGAGTTTCCTTAAAGAAATGTTTTATATACATTGATGTCACTGATCAAATATTTACTTGATTTATGGTCACATTCTTGAAGTTTGCTATATGGCCTCTTTTTGCACCCATGTTTATTTAAAGGTTGAATCACACTTCCTGTTCCTCAATGGCTCTACTAAAAACTCTAAAGAGTCAGCTATTTCTTAAAGACAGTCATATGACTGAAATCACTATTTCAAATGGATCCTCATTCAATTGCTCTAAAAACATCTGCTTTGTGCCAGACCCTGCCTAGGCACCACAGATGGAAAGAGAAGACAATCTCTGGGTCATAAGAAGCTTATAGTCTATTGGGGGTGGCACGGATGAGGGGAGAGAGTGACAGGAAAAGGGAAAATCATTATAATATTGAGAGGAAAAGGCTGTGGAAGAGGGTGATGTAGGAATCATGGAAGCTCAGAGAACATTTCCTGACTTATCTTTAACAGGGTTGCTGGCCTGGTGAGGGCATGAGATGGTGGGTGAGATGGAGAGACAGGCTTCAACCCAGGAGCCATTCCCCAGCCACTTCTTCTCCAACATCTAGGGGTGGCCAGTGAGACAGAGGGAAGGGGGTCAGAGCACAACCTTTACAAAAAAATGACACTGCCATTGAGGACACGACATAAACTGGTTAAAACCAACTAGGCCCAAGATGGAAGAAGACGTGACTTCCAACAACCCTTAGGCCTCATTTGTAATACACTAGCGTATGCTAATAACACGCCCACAGGCGCCATGATAGGTCCCAGGCCAACCAGAAAAGGCGAAAAAATGGACAGAGGCCCAATTCCTGGAAATTCCTGCCCCTTCTCCAAGATAATTGGAATAATCTTCCCACTCATTAGCCTATGAAATTAAGCAGCCCATAAAAACTAACCACCCCAGATACCCACCACCGTCAAACCCCCTACCCCCACAGGCGGCCTCCCCAGGAGGCCCATACTTCATGACGGGTGTTCCCGCAGGGCCCCTCTTCCCTCCTGAGAGGACCGTATTCTGCCTCTGGAACGTGTATCTCTCTCAGTGAGCCTGCTTTCCCTTTACTCTGGCTTACTTGTGAATTCTGTCCTGTGCCAAACCAAGGACTCTCACTTGGCACCTGTCCCAGAAACTCACCCAAGACCTGAGACCTGACTGTCCTCTCCAGCCACGTTTTCCTGTAACCTCTTTACAGAGGATATTAACAAGACTACTTCTTACCTATCACGTTGCCTCGCTGAATTCCTTCCCATGTGGAGACATAAAGAGCCTGAGCTTCACTAAGTCCTGAGACTAGTTGCATAGCTTCGATTGAAGAGTGTGAGTTCAAGTCCCATTGGATGTGTGCAGTTTCACCACATTTGTGTGTGTGCTCACTCAGTCGTGTTCAACTCTTTGCAACCCCATGGACTATAGCCTGCCAGGCTCCTCTGTCCATGGGATTCTCCAGGCAAGAATTTGAGAGCAGGTTGCCATTTCCTTCTCCGAAGTATCTTCCCCAACCAGGGATCAAACTTGTGTTTCCGGCGTCTCCTGCATTGGCAGGTGTATTCTTCACCACTAAACCACCTGGGAAGCCCACAAGGGGCACACAATTTTAACATGTTCTTCACATCTGCTTTGCTGGGACCATTCTTGGCAGCCACCTTGCAGGAAGAGGGGCAGTGGAACCAAGATCTGACCAATAAAAATGTGAGAAGAGTGTGTCACTTCTGGTCTGGCAGTTATGAGATGGTGTGATAGCTTTCATCACTCTTACCCTGCTTCTTTGACATGGGAGGCCTCGTGTTCCAGGTACTGTAACTACAAAATGAAGGAGGGCCCCCCGGCTCTCCTAAATTGTGAGATGAGCAAGAAAGAAACCTGTACTGTTAAGCCACTGAGATTTCCGGGCTTCCTTGGTAAGGGAGCCTAGCCTGGCTCATCCTGATACATTGTAATCCAGTTCTAGTCTGTAAGATCCAAGGGAAGTGTACTGTGCAGTTTCCTGATGGCTATTTCCACTTGCAACACATTTCCTTTCATTGACGAAAAGGAGAGAAATGTATAAGGAGTGCTTATTCATTGCCCTGGCCAGCTGTCAGTTTCTCAGTTTTGCGGAAAGAAAAATAAGAGTCTCATTAGATTGTGATGCTGGTAATTGCAATATCCATTATGTGAGCATGAGTAGGGAACAGAGGGTTACACAGAGCCTTAAGGTTGTGAAATTCCTGGTCTCAACTAAGATTGTTTGATTCCAGACTTCTTTTTTAACAAACAATAAGTGTCCTGATGGTGTCAGGGCATCTGAATGCACCTGCCCTCATACTAGTTACGAAGAGAATGAGAAGTGTGGTTATAATGGATGAATAAAATGAACAGTTGTTTGTGGGGGTAGGTGATGTCACTGTCATCTCTTGTCTCCATCCTCATTCACAGTATAATTGTTGCTGAAAAATAAAAATAGTCCTGGACAGTATTTCCTTGCCTGTGATGTGCTCTCACGTGTATTTTCTGGCTCAAATGTGATATACAAGTGGCAGCATAATGTAGGAGATAACAGTTCTGTCTCTACAGGCACACACCCTTAGGTTCAGATACTAATTCTGTCAGTCTCTTTAATGGGTGACCTTGGACAACCAACGAACTCTCGAAACCATGGTGTCCTGCTCTATATGATGGAATAGTTCTAGAAACTCACAGGTAGTGTCACTGTGAGGAGAAAATGACATGACACAGGAAGATTATAAGCATATTGTGTGGGATACTAAAAATGCTTAATATACAGGATTCCCTAAAATAGGTTGGATTTTGATTTGCATGACAGCCTAGGAAGATGGATGAGATAGGCATGAACATTCTCATTTTAGAGTGGAGGAAGCTGAGTCTTAGAGAGTTGAAATGACTTGCTCAAGGTCAGAAACAGATTTTCATCCCAAGTCCAGTGATTCCCATTTCAGGGCCCTTGCCATAGTAACATGTTTCCTTGAAATTGCCAAATATGCTCAGTCGTGTCTGACTCTTTGTGGCCCCATGGACTGTAGCATGCCAAGCTCCTCTGTCCATGGAATTTTTCCAGAAATGGAACGAGCTGCCATTTCACACTCCAGGGCATCTTCCTGACCCAAGGACTGAATATGTCTCTTGCGTTTCCTACATTAGCAGGTGGATTATTTACCCACTACTGCCACCTGGAAATTGCAAAGAAGCAACGCAAAATAAAATTTAAATTCTGAGATGCTTCCTTTTTGATCTCCAATAAACACAATCATTTTCTTTAGAAGAGAGTTATTACTATAGTTATTACTGTATCATGTGCAAATGTGAGCAACTTAAGTTTGTGCTGGAAATAACATACTAAAAAAGCTGGGTTTTTTAAAATTTATTTTTGACTGTGCTGGGTCTTCATTCATGTGTGGGCTTTTTAGTTGCAGTGAGTGGGGGCTGCTATTTGTTGTGATGTGCAGGCTTCTCCTTGCGGTGACTTCTCTTGTTTCAGGACACAAGTTCTAGGGCGCTCGGGCTTCAATAATTGTGGTACAGGGGCTTAGGTGCCACACAGAAAGGGGGATCGAACCTGTGTCTCCTACATGGCAGTTGGATTCTTCACCACTGAGCCACCCGGGAAGCCCTAGAGGTTTTTTCTGAATCCTCTAGGCTCAGTTACACCCCACCACCACCTATCTCCACTTTATAAAGATTGAGTGAAAATACACATCTTCCTGAATGCAGAGTTCCAAAGAGTAGCAAGGAGAGATAAGAAAGTCTTCCTCAGCGATCAATGCAAAGAAATAGAGGAAAACAACAGAATAGGAAAAACAAGAGATCTTTTCAAGAAAATTAGAGATATCAAGGGAACATTTCATGCAAAGATGGGCTCGATAAAGGACAGAAATGGTATGGACCTAACAGAAGCAGGAGATATTAAGAAGAGGTGGCAAGAATACACAGAACTGTACAAAAAAGATCTTTACGATGAAGATAATCACAATGGCGTGATCACTCACCTGGAGCCAGACATCTTGGAATATGAAGTCAAGTGGGCCTTAGAAAGCATCACTACGAACAAAGCTAGTGGAGGTGATGGAATTCCAGTGGAGCTATTTCAAATCCTGAAAGATGATGCTGTGAAAGTGCTGCACTCAATATGCCAGCAAATTTGGAAAACTCAGCAGTGGCCACAGGACTGGAAAAGGTCAGTCTTCATTCCAATCCCAAAGAAAGGGAATCCCAAAGAATGCTCAAACTACCGCACAATTGCACTCATCTCACACGCTAGTAAAGTCATGCTCAAAATTCTCCAAGCCAGGCTTCAGCAATACGTGAACCGTGAACTTCCAGATGTTCAAGCTGGCTTTAGAAAAGGCAGAGGAACCAGAGACCAAATTGCCAACATGTGCTGGATCATCAAAAAAGCAAGAGTTCCAGAAAAACATCTATTTTTGCTTCATTGACTATGCCAAAGCTTTTGACTGTGTGGATCACAATAAACTGTGGAACATTCTGAAAGAGATGGGAATACCAGACCACCTGACTTGCCTCTTGAGAAACCTGTACGCAGGTCAGGAAGCAACAGTCAGAACCGGACATGGAACAACAGACTGGTTCCAAATAGGAAAAGGAGTACGTCAAGGTTGTATATTGTCACCCTGCTTATTTAACTTATATGCAGAGTACATCATGAGGAACGCTGGGCTGGAAGAAGCACAAGCTGGAATCAAGATTGCCAGGAGAAATATCAATAACCTCAGATATGCAGATGACACCACCCTTATGGCAGAAAGTGAAGAGGAACTCAAAAGCCTCTTGATGAAAGTGAAAGAGGAGAGTGAAAAGGTTGACTTGAAGCTCAACATTCAGAAAACGAAGATCATGGCATCTGGTCCCATCACTTCATGGGAAATAGATGGGGAAACAGTGGAAACAGTGTCAGACTTTATTTTTTTGGGTTCCAAAATCACTGCAGATGCTGATTGCAGCCAGGAAATTAAAAGACGCTTGCTCCTTGGAAGGAAAGTTATGACCAACCTAGACAGCATATTAAAAAGCAGAGACATTACTTTGCCAACAAAGGTCCGTCTAGTCAAGGCAATGGTTTTTCCCGTGGTCATGTATGGATGTGAGAGTTGGACTGTGAAGAAAGCTGAGCACCGAAGAATTGATGCTTTTGAACTGTGGTGTTGGAGAAGGCTCTTGAGAGTCCCTTGGACTGCAAGGAGATCCAACCAGTCCATTCTAGAGGAGATCAATCCTGGGTGTTCATTGGAAGGACTGATGCTAAAGCTGAAGCTCCAATACTTTGGCCACCTCATTCAAAGAGTTGACTCACTGGAAAAGAGTCTGATGCTAGGAAGGATTGGGGGTGGGAGGAGACGGGGACGACAGAGAATGAGATGGCTGGATGGCATCACCGACTCGATGGACATGAGTTTGAGTGAACTCCGGGAGTTGGTGATGGACAGGGAGGCCTGGTGTGCTGTGATTCATGGGGTCGCAAAGAGTCGGCTACGATTGAGCGACTGAACTGAACTGAACACATCTTTCTAATCTGCGCAAGGTGGCATAACTACCATTCTACAAAATCTGTAAATCACACAGCAAAGCTGACTTTTTTTTCCTCCTTCTTTAAAACTTTTATTTAGGCAGGTCCCCCTGAGCCCGGGTGTGAGGAGCCGCCGGCCGGAGGCCCGGTCGGGGGGGATGTGAAGCCGGCGTGGGTCCGGGCCAAGGGCGGGCGCTGGGCCGCCCAGCCGCCCTCCCCGCCGCGCGCCGAAGCGCAGTCCCAAGATGGCGGCCACCAAGAAGAAGGCGGCTGCAGAAGATGTAAGTCACTTTTGAGGATCAACAAAAGATAAACAAACTTGCACAGAATACAAGTACAATCACAGAGCTGAAGGAAGAAACAGAAGTAAAAAAGAAACAACTCCAAAACTTAGAAGATGCCTGTGAAGACATCATGCTTGCAGATGACGACTGCTTAATACCTTATCAGATTGGCGATGTTTTCATTAGTCATTCTCAAGAAGAAACACAAGAAATGTTAGAAGAAGCCAAGAAAAATTTGCAAGAAGAAACTAACGCCTTAGAATCCAGAGTGGAATCAATTCAGCGGGTGTTAGCAGATTTGAAAGTTCAGTTATATGCGAAATTTGGGAGTAACAAAACCTTGAAGCTGATGAAAGTTAAACATTTTATAAATTTTTTTTAATTTAATAAACTTGAATATTGTTTAAAATGATAATTTCCCTTCTTCAAATGAAATGGAAAGCAAAACTTTTTTCACATTTTTCATTTAATGGAAACTTGCCTAATTTTACGTCTTATTTATTTTATATTTTTAAAAGAAGACAGTATTCCTCTATGTATTTTGCTTAACAATTATATCAAGTGCAGGGGTTTTATGTCATGTTAGTAAAATCAGTTAAGCAATAAAAAAAACCTTTATTTATTATCTCCTCTGATATTTAACATTCAAAAGTTTACTTTCTCTATCTTTGTCACAACATGCCTTTCAACATCAAGTTAATAAGATACAAAGGGACACCTTTCACTGTATCACAATCTGGATCTACACCTCTGCCCTTTGTCATCAGAAAGTGACCACTCTAACACAGGCCATGTTTTCCTTTAACCAATGTTGAATGATTCACTCTCAACATAAGTCTAGGAACAAACACTGTTAAAACTTGAATATTACGTTTCCTTGAACCTAGCTTAGTCATCACCGCTTTCATAAAGCCTCTCCTCTCACCCGTGGGGTGACCTCTAACAAAGCCACTGACCTCACTTGTGCTGTCATTCATTGGTCAGCCTTGATGTCAACCTTGCCTTGGCTCTTCCAAGGTGGTTCCTGCTGTACCCTCTCGCCACCTCTAGTGCCTGGCACCACACCTTGCCCGTTGCAGATGGGTTAAATATTTGCTGAACCAAGTGAGGAAACCTGTGCTATCCCCTAAAACCTGTGTATATCCCCTAAAAGAGGTGATTCTCCTTCAAGGGCTTCCCCAGTATCTCAGTGGTAAAAAATCTGCCTGCCAATGCAGGAGACGCAGGTTGGATCCCTAGGTTGGAAGGATCCCCTAGAGAAGGAAATGCGAAACTACTCCAGTATTCTTACCTGGGAAATCCCATGGACACAGGAACTTCAGAGGCTTTATAGTCCATGGGGTTGCAAAGAGCTGGACATGACTCAGTGACTAAATAACAACCTTAGGGCAATTTTTGGGCTTCCCTCATGGCTCAGATAGTAAAGAATCTGCCTGCAATGCAGGAGACTGGGATTCAATCCCTCAGTCAGGAAGATCTCCTAGAAGGAAACGGCAACCCACTCCAGTATTCTTGCCTGGAGAACTCCATGGACAGAGGAGCCTGGCATGCTACAGTCCATGGGGTCACAGAGTCGGGCATGACTGAGTGACTAACACACAAACACTTATCTGTAATACTTATTAAACTGTTGTTGTGGAAGATGTGTTGGTCCTTGAGTTAAATCAATACAGTGTGTCTGGCAAGCAAGAAAGTGAAAGTTATTGTCAGGTGCTAATTCATTGTCGTACAGGTGCATGCCATTCCTTCTTTCTCTGGTTGCTTGGTTTGAGAGACACTTTAATCTGAATCTGAGTGCTCCTGTCTACTTGTGGATGACAGGATGCACCCTAGGGCTCAGCCTTCCCTGCCCCTTTCTCCATTATCTCTTCAGATACTGGGCAAAACCCTAACTTGAACCTACCTTTTACCTTGGGTGTCACCACTAGATTGGGGGTTTCCCTGGTAACTCAGCTAGTAAAGAATCCACCTGGAATGGAGGAGACCTGAGTTCAATCCCTGGGTTAGGAAGATCCCCTGGAGGAGGACATGACAACCCACTTTAGTATTCTTGCCTGGAGAATCTCGATAGACAGAGGAGCCTGGTAGGCTATAGTCCATGGGGTCACAAAGAGTCAGACACGACTGAGCAACTAAGAACAGCACAGCACGGCAATAGATTGTATTCTTCAGTGTCTTACTCATGTTTCACACTCAACCATCCAAAGCCAAAAAATATTAAGTTCAAAGCAGAGAGTACAGCTAAGTGACTTGGGTAAGCCACGCCCCTCTCTGGGACTCTGTTTCATCAGGGAGTTAAGGTTGGGCTAGTTCAGTAGTTCTGTCTTCAGTGATACACCAAAATGCATCTAGAGAACGCGTTGATAAGGAACATTCCATGCTTCCCACCCCCCAGAAACCCTGATTTGGACCACAAAGAAGGCTGAGCACCAAAGAATTGATGTTTTTGAACTGTGGTGTTGAAGAAGACTTTAGGGTCCCTTGGACTGCAAGAAGATCAAACAAACCAATCCTAAAGGAAATCATTTTACACTGTATGTTTATCTGTAACTCTCTGGCACCCTTCTCAGGGCAGAAATCTTAAAATACCTGTCTATATACATATATTCTCCTCATAGCAAAATTTATTAAGTAACTCTTTATTCTTTTCTCCTTTACATTACCAACAGTAGCCCAGTGTTAAGCATTTTAGAAAACCTGAAGAAATTAAAAAAAAAACACTTGGTTTATGCACACATGTATAAAAATATTCAGATAAGCAAATATCTGCTCATTATATCACCCAGCTTTCAAGAGTGCCAAAAATAAATAAATAAAACATTTGCATATCAAAAGAGAGGGCTCGGTGGTTTTGTTAAAATTCATTTTAACAATTTTAGCTAACTAACATGTGCTGATGAAATTCAAGTTAAAGGTATAGCCAGTTAACATCACAGAAAACACTGTGTGGCTAGTAAGGAGTATTCCTTAAACAGAATCTGCTTTGTGCTTCAAACACAGCTAGGTCTACAGTTTCAAAAGTAAGCAGCAATAAAGATGAAGAAAATGTCCAACTTTTCTAATAACTGCTCTATCAGAGAAAGGAAATATAAATGAAAAGAATAAAGTACCACCATCTCTTCACAAAGGACATCAAAGTCAGAATGGTAGGCTTATGAAGTGCTTGGATTAAAAAATAATAACAATAAAGATCCCTGGTTAATTGCTTTTGATTTTTTAAAAATCCGAAAAACATAAAATATTTGCTTGTTGGTGTAACAGATTTGACCTACAAGCAATAACCTGAACTATCTTTTCTTCATCAAGTACTTTAACAGTGCAAAACATTGGTGGTCTCAGCATTCAATGCTCAGAAATGCAAAGCAGGCAAAAAAACAAAAACAAAACACAATGATTCACTGCTATGCTAGAGTCTTAAAGGTAGACAGGCAGTTTCTGATGTGAGGTGAAATAAGCAATTCAAAATGTCCATTAGCTAACATAAGATACAGTACTGAATCTTTTGACACAAAAACAAAGAATAACCACATTGCTACTTGGAACAGTATTCAACATGGACGAGTAGATCTCGGTGTTCGGTGGCTGGATATTGGATATTGCACTTAGGACATTCCACCAGGCTTTCATTTAACGCAGCAGTGGGACTTTTTGGTGAGGTGACTTTTCCTCTGTTTTCAGTCTCCTTTTGGAAAGTGACTAATGGCTCTGTGAAGGCAAACTCACGAATCTGCTTCTGAAAAATAAGTGTCAAATGAACATGGTTTGTATAGATGGCCTACCATTCAGCAGTTGTAACTGCTCCACAGATACTCCAGTTGCTTCAGCCCTCTAGCTAGATTTTCTTCTGAATCTCTCCAGTCACTGGTATTACACTGATAACTTATGAGGTGGTTACACATGCATGCCAAGTTGCTTCAGTCGTGTCTGACTCTGTGACCCTATGGACTGTAGCCTACCAGGATTCTCTGTCCATGGGATTCTCCAGGCCAAGAATACTGGAGTGGGTTGCCATGCGCTTCTATAGAGGATCTTCCTTACCCAGAGATCAAACCCACAATCTCTTATGTCTCTTGCATTGGCAGGCGGATTCTTTACCACTAGCACCACCTGGGAAGCCCTTATGAGGTTGTTATAAATCACTGAAATACCCAGGAAGTACTAGGATCAGGCATTTACATAGCAGGTTTTATTAAAATGCTTAGAGTCACATGTAAAGATGGGCCCATGGGCAATGCTGACAAAGATTGCTAGGTCAAAGACAGGAAACTTCAGCAATAAAGAACTGCATGGAATTAAGAGCAGCAAAAAAGTTTAGCAGGTCAAACAGGTTATACACAGGAATGACTAAGATACTGTATAATTCACTTGTGACTTCTCATTTTCATGTTTTTTCCCCTGAGAAATTTAGAACAGTCAGTAAAGCTAAAAAGGAACATTTTACAGCATACTGTGAAGATGAATAGTAGGAAAACGAAGAAAAAATACAGGAAAATTATGGATTCATTTGTATACTCTTTGGCTTCCTGTACTTTGATAAACAGTCATAAATAGGAATGAATTATAAATTTCAATTTTAACTATTATGATAAAAATCAATGATGCAAACAGAGCCAAAAATTTATTTTCTGTCTTTTATTCATAAAGAAATTGCAATGATTTTAAAAACTGCTTTTTTCTCTTTTGAAAACTGAGGAATTCTATTTGTAACATTTCAACCTGTGCAAATATTCTGCAATACAAGGATCATATAGAGAATATGGGCTAATGGGACAGACCCTAACAGGTTTAGTCCAGAGCTTACTGTGTGGTTCTTTAGCTTCTAATTTGTGTCCGATTCTTTTGCAGCTCCATGGGCTGTAGCCCACCAGGCTCCTCTGTCCATAGGATTTCCCAAGCAAGAATACTAGAGTGGGTTGCCATTTCCTTCTCCAGGGGATCTTTCCCACCCAGCAATCAAATGATCTCCTGCATTGGCAGGTGGATTCTTTACTACTGAGCCATCAGGGAAGTCCCTCAAAGCTTATTAGTAGAATGAAAATAGGTAAATCAAAACCATTTCCTCATAGAAGCAATGTTATTAAAAAGGTTAATGTTTTAAAAGGTTATGTGTTCAAGGTAATCCACAGAATGTGCCTAATTCAGTATGCCTACAAGAGTGTATTGCTGGGAGGGATTGTGGGCAGGAAGAGAAGGGGATGACAGAGAATGAGATGGCTGGATGGCATCACCGACTCGATGGACATGAGTTTGAGTGAACTCCGGGAGTTGGTGATGGACAGGGAGGCCTGGCTGCTGTGATTCATGGGGTCACAAAGAGTCAGACACGACTGAGCGACTGAACTGAACTGAACTGAACAAGAGTGTATTAACAGTAATAGTCCATTAGCCCTAAAAGCAGCAATTTTTTTTTTCCTTAATTTCAGTTCAGTATCTAAAACTGCCCTGCCTTGCTCCCTTTGTCTCTCAGGCCAAGCTCTGTTCAGTGCCTCTAGAATCACAGAGCCCAGAGTGGGTGGGGATGATCCCAGGCACTGGTAATGTTATCATTACCAAGAGGCCGGTAATGACCCTCTGTCTAGTACTTTGAACTGATGCTCAAAGGGCAGATGCTTCAAATGAGGCAAGGGATTTGATTTGACTGATTTAAGAAACAGCTATTCTTAAACTGTATCCTTCTATCTGGGGAACTGCTTTGGCATATAAATAGAAAGATGGCAGAAAAAGGAAGATGAAATAAGTTTTTGTCTAACCATTCCAAACTCACCAAGGATTCCAACTGTGTTATTTGATTTCTTGCTTTGCGGAGCTCCTTAAGAATTACATGCAATTGATGTTGCATATTTTGACGGTCAAGTTTTTCATTTTCAAAGTCTAAAGTACATGCCTGCATCTGGAAAAAAGTGCCCAAGACAAGACAATGACAGCTACTGTATACTGTCTAGTTTTCCTGACTGGATGTTTCTTTAGTATCACAAGAAAAAAACATGTTGTGCCATCAGAGCAAGAACTCCTCTGAGCACAGGGAGATGCTGATAAATGAAGAAGCTCTGTCCAAGGAGCAAAGCCAAAGTGTGACGTCTAAGTGAGTGAGGAGTAGCTTAAGAAGTTGCTGGTTAGATTCTGTCCTCCTCATCCTCCTTTTTGTGGGGAAGGGATGGAGATGGCTGTTCCCTGGTTTCGAATATACTAAAAATCTCTGGTCTCTGAGAGTAACTGGTCTTTCTTTGAGTTCTCCTTGAAGTTATCAAGTAGTTCTATGAGGAACATCCTGTCAGACTACCAGCCATTTAGGGAAGAAGAAATTTTGCTAAGGCAAACATCTACCTGATAAGAAAATTCCCATGTCACCTTAGAGAATTTAGTTTAGTCTAAAGATAGTAATGGGAATATATGACTCGCACAAGTTGTCGCTTTCAATATTTTTGTTAAAAGTTTTTAAAAAAACATTTTCTAGAACTTACAAATGGTTCTTCATACAACAGTGTAAACATGAGGAAAAATTCTATTTCTCAAAGGTTAAATTGAATTTAGAAGGAACCCTCATGAGTACCTGTTGTTCCAACAGAGCTACCCTTGTTTGTTCCTCCTGCTGCTTCATCAGAGACGTGTAAAGAAACTGGACCTGTAGGATGTAAATAGAACCAACACTGTCACATCAACTTTTTATAGCTTGACCTTGACTCAGGATGCGTGAAAGGCTCACAAACGTCACCTCTCTAACCAGGGCAACAGCTGCTCTTCCGGGCGAGTCCTTCTAGCTGTGGTTGGACAGCTATCTATGCAAGCAGCTGGGCAGTACCGCCCGGGGCGAGTTCCCTGAGGCACAGACTGAATGTAGACAAAAAGCGCAAAATCACAGTGGACAAGCAGGTCCTAACATCCACTGATATTTCTGAGTAGGATAAGAAAGCTGGCAGAGCTTGGCCTCCTCAGCCACAGAGCTGCAGCAAAATTTTCAACCATTTCTGCTTAATCTTTTGTAAATATCACTGCTCACACCTCTAGGCAGAAGTGAGCGTGGTAAAGACTGAGAAGGCAAATATTATAGACCATTTTTTCCCTCTCACTCAGATTTTGGAGGATTTTAGAAATCACTATTCTAAGAGTAGCAGTAGCTAACATTTACCTAGCCCTTTAATTTACAAAGAGCTTTCACCTTCTCTCAGCTGACCTTCGCAAAAGTCCTATGAGGTTATAAGATTTATTATTATTAATTTGACACACAAATAACCTGTCAGTCAGAGAAGTTAGCTGATTTTCCTCAGGCCACACATCCTCGATAAGAGACCTGGGATAGACCCCAAATTATGTGTTTTTCATTATTCCATGCTGCCGGGAAAAATTTAATAAGTTTCTCTTGAAATAGTACTCAATTCTAATAAATCTAATGTAGTAATGCCAACATTCCTGAGACAAACATTCCAGATCTGGCTATGAGCATAGTGAGAACATGGAAGGTATACAGTGAATTAACTTGAGAACAGTTCACCGTGCCAGCCTAGGAATCAACCTGGATCCCCCTCTTTCAGCTTCCCACACACGCCCTCCTCCTCCTCACTCGGAACCTTTGTGTCTGTGATCCCTTCACCAGGAGGGAATTCCCAGTCATTCACCTCGCTGGTGCCTTCTCGCCATCAGCTTTGTCCAAATACCATCTCCTCAGTGAGGCTTTCACTGGCCTCAATTTCTCTTGATCATACTACCCTGTTTTATTTAGGTACTTGCTTATGGTCTGTCTCCCTTCTTAGCATGAACTCCTATGAGGGGGTAGGAACTTGTGTTGTTCCATGCTGGTTCCTGAGTAGTTAAAATAGCCCCTGACACTTAGTAAGTACCATGAAAATTCTGGATTACGAACCATGGAGAACCATGCTGGTTAGACTCACCTGAGATAACAGCTCCTCAGATCTCTTCCTCTCTTCTTCAAGTTTTTCCCTGGCAAGATCATTCTCTTCCTTGAGCCTCTGTATTTTCTCTGTTTTATGCCTATCATCTTCCAGATGTTGTACATCTGCCTTTCTTTGTGAACACAACAGTTGATTTAAATCTTGCACTTCTTTTTGGGTTTCTTCATATTTTCTTCGAAATTCACTCAGTTCAAAATTTAGTTGAGTTATGATTTGTTGGTCCACCTCAAGATCTTTTTTTGCATTTGCCAAGAGATGGTTGTAATATTGTTTTTCTTCTTGAAGATAACCTGTGACAAACATATCATGGCACAACTTACTTTACAAAATAGGTAATTTTCCTGAAGAAATAAATGTAAATATGTTTCTGTAAGCATGATCACACTATTTCCTCATCTTCAAAAATGAAGACTCAAGAGACAGGGATCATGGTTGATGCTTGACAGAACAAGAAACAGAAGTTCAGGTAGACTACTTGAAGTTACAAAATGAATAGATAGAAGAATCAGAAACAGTAATATAATTATTCTGGGGGGGAATGTCACTAATGTCAAAAGAAAACAAACCAACAAATAGACATTAACGCATATACCACTTTGATAAAACAGAGAGAGAGAAAGTAAGAGAGAGGCAATAAGAGAGGGAGAGAGCAAAGAAAAATCTTATTACCAAAGGAAAAAGCTAGATTTCACCCATAATTGAAAACCTACTTTTATGTATAGCAAATTTATAAAGGCAATACAGTACTAACTTTGTCCCCTGAGGGATAAACAGTTTTGAATTATCTCTAGAGACATTCCTTTCATACTGTTTAATTCAAGGCTCCAGTGCCAGTGGGGCTGTCAGCCATCTAATGAGTGCCTTGCACAGAGCTTTTTCTTTTCCTGGCTCATCACCTGGAACTGCTAAATCTATTTGTAAAATGAAAATAATGATCCTTTCTGTCCCGGCTCTTAGGCTCTTGTGAAACTCAATGGAGATCAGTGTCAGAGAAGCTGCAAAGCCTTTGGCAAAGAGACAGCATCACTGATGAGAACTTCACCTCAGTTCTAGGGTGAGATTCCAATGATTGAAGGATCATGGATAAAAATGTAATCCTTCTCCTAGAGTTGATATGAATAACTGCTAAAGGGACAAGGAATAACAAGATAGTCACTGACAAGGCTAGCACCCGGGGAAATGAAGCTGGAGCAGGACTTCGAAGGAGGGAAAAGATTTGCAAGGTGGAAAAACCTAACGTGCCTGCAGAGCTGCAAGCTCCCTTTACCCAGTGCCTCTCGCCCTCTGGTGTCAGGAAACAATGGGAGATGAATTCAGAAGGTTGGCTAAAATAGGATTTCTTACTTCAAGGCTAGCAGACTTGCTCTTGTTTTACTTTATAACACAGATCTATAAGAATCTAAATTTGATGCATCTCTCTTTTTGGAAAATGTCAGGCAGGCCAACCCAGAAGAACATTTTTAGACCAGTACCTTCTGATTCAGTCTTTTTTGTCTGCTGTGGGAGTGTCTGAGGGGCTGTTTCCAGTTTCTGTTCCAACTCAAAGATCTTCGCTAGAAGTCCTTTCACGTAGACCTCTCGCTGCTGATCATACACAAGCCACTGCTGATTTTTCTCCAGAGCCTCACAGTAAAAATGAAAGCAAATCAATAATCAAAACCCAAACCCTTCAGATGGACAAGAGACCACACGGGACGCAGTCTTTCCCAGCACATAAATACTCGATGGCTCATATCACAGAATGATTCCACGCATCACTGTAAAGCTTCCCACACAGAGACACATTAAGGCCACACACCTTCAGAATTCCAAATAACATGGCCAAGTCATGTCCACACAGGGTTACGTTCACTTGTGTGCTGTCTCTTATATAGTTTGCCTCGTGTCGGTGTCCACATCATTCTCTGTTAATAGAATGCCTTTGCGGCAGAGGTGGAGATGCAGTGCTCAGGTACTCTTTAAGAGGTATTTCCACCCACCCGAGGGCTCTGCCTACGGGCTCTCCAAGGGGTGAACAGAGGCTCTGTCAGGCGTGCATCCTGCTCTGACAGTGCCACCACCCCACCCTGCCTCAATCCTGGGCCTTCCTCTTCCTTTCACAGATGTGGTTCCCCAATAAACTGCACTGCTGACTACTCCATCTTGTGTCTGCCTCCCGGAGAACCAAACTCAACCACCCCCTTTCTTTATCACCAATTTTCATCTTTTAGAGCTCAAAAATCCCCAAATGGGACCTTTCATCTAGTTTGTATAGGGGTTTAGGAACTCAGTTGTTATAAACACATACCTACATATTTTAAAAACTTATTTTACCAACCATCATTAGCTTTTTTCTGTGTTTGCTGTTTCAAATAGATTGTGCGTGCTTAGTCGCTCAGTCGAGTCCTACTCTTCACGACCCCATAGACTACAGCCCGCCAGGCTTATCTGTCTGTGGAGTTTTCCAGGCAAGAATACTGGAGTGGGTTGCCATTTCCTACTCCAGGGGATCTTCCTCACCCAGGGATTGAATCCGTTATCTCTTATATCTCCTGCATTGCAGGCAGATTCTTTATATAAAGTTCCTTGAGGTGGCAGACCATGTTCTTCCAAAAGGACTCCCAGCTTTTGCATACAATGTATAGTCAAGAAATTATTTGAATGATGGACAATATTAATAAAATAAGCAGTGTCTATTTAAGTTAGCTGGTAACAGAAAAAGTGGTTTACTTTACCATTACTGCTCATGTTAATTTTTCATTTCAGTTACATCTTTCCTACAAGAACTTAGCTATGCTTTACCAGCCACCTAGCATAAGTTGGAAAATTTTATAAAATCTCATCTACATTTTCTGTGGCTCATTCCACCTGATCTGTGGCAAGATATTAGCAAATATTCACATAAGAACCTACGTTAACTTTTAGTGGATAAATCAAGGTAGCATATATGGACAGGGGTGTACAGGTTTATGAAAGGTTTTAACATTTATTTTATTTATTTTTGGCTATACTGGGTCATCATTGTTGTGCATGGGCTTTCTCTTTTGCAGAGAGTGGGGGCTACTCTCTAGTTGTGGAGTGTGGGCTTCTCCCTGCAGTGGCATCTTTTGTTGCAGAGCATGGGCTCTATGCTCTCAGGCATTAGTAGTTGAGGCTCACAGGCTTAGATACCCCGCAGCATGTGGTATCTTCCCGGACCAGGGATCAAACCCATGCCCCTTGCATTGCAAGGTGGATTCTTAACCCCTGGGCCACCAGGGAAGCCCAAAGATTTATGAAATTTTTTAGTGAAAAATTCTATTGCTATTTTGATTGTTAACTGGGACAAATTCATACATGCTCTGATTCTAACTCTCACTGGTCTTAACCGGATCCTTGGAAATTCAGTCAAAGGCAAAGTCAAAGGAGTCTGCCAGGGCTGTATACAACTGTATAAACACCTACCCTCACCCATGCCCCCTGTTTTGCCAGTAGCAACAGGACAGAAATTCAAGTTGAAAGGTAGCAAAGAAGATTCGCCTGTGAGTAGCAGAGGGAAAATAAAGTCTTGAAATGCTTATACTTTAGCACCAAAATGCAATGAGAGTACAACTCTTCTCTCCTTTCCAATCTAGGTCTTCCATCCAAGAGCATGGAAAGTGAGAGTAAAAGTTGCTCAGTCGTGTCTCTTTGTGACCCCAGGGCCTATAAAGTTCATGGAATTCTCTAGGCCAGAATACTGGAGTGGGTAGCCTTTCCCTTGTCCAGGGGATCTTCCCAATCCCAGGATCGAACCCAGGTCTCCCGCGTTGTGGGTGGATTCTTTACCAGCTAAGCCACAGAGGAAGCCCAAGAATACTGGAGTGGGTAGCCTATCCCTTCTCCAGAGGATCTTCCCAACCCAGCAATCAAACAGGGGTGTCCTGCATTGCAGGCGGATTCTTTACCAACTGAGCTATCAGGGGCTGCCCCCTTTTTGTTCTATGTCTCTGGGAGGCTGAGGAAATAAGTCTCAATGACTGCTTGTGTAAAGAGAACATGCACAGCTAAATCTAATGTCACAGGCGTAAAATGTTAAGGGCCCCAGAAGAAGGTACACACAGTGATGCTAAAACCCCTTCACCAATGGCCAAGCTCATTGGTAATAAGCCCTCTGCCCGTGCCACTTGTGCTAAGATTTGCCTAACATGAAAGTGTGCATCACTCTGTCATATCTGACTCTGCGACCCCATGGACTGTAGCCCACCAGGCTCCTCGGTCCATGGGATTCTTCAGGCAAGAATACTGGAGTGGGTTGCCATTTCCTTCTCCAAGGGATCTTCCTGACCTAGGGATTGAACCCTGTTTTTCCATACTGCAGGCAGACTCTTTACCATCTTAGGCCTCAGAGAAGCCAAGACTTACATGAAAGTGAACGTTACTCACTTGTTACTCACTTGACTACTTGTGACTCCATGGACTGTAGCCTGCCAGGCTCCTCTGTCCATGGAAATCTCCAGGCAAGAATACTGGAGTGGGTAGCTGTTCCCTTCTCCAGGGGATCTTCCCAACCCAGGGATCGAACCTAGGACTCCTACATTGCAGGTGGATTCTTTACCATCTGAGCCACCAGGGAAGCCCAAGACTTATCTACCCCCACAGAAATACCTGCTTGAGCAGTGGCTTACTGTTGGATCTTGGTAATTTGGGGGTTTATAAATCCTCACTTGGAGGCTGATTTCCTCATTATGAACAGTGAGAGGAGACACAGGTCATGACCAATAGCTTTAGGTCAATTAATATAATGATTGCTTAGTATTTTGAAGCAAAATAGCTACAGCTAGTAAGTTCAGTTCAACCTCTACCTCTATCCCCCGAAGTGCTAAGTTGTTTTAATTATATTAGTAACAGAATATTTTGAAGCTTCAGGACAACACTTGCTGAAATTGAAGCTAGGTTCCCTTGCTGCTAAGTCACTTCAGTCGTGTCCGACTCTGTGCGACCCCACAGACGGCAGCCCACCAGGCTCCCCCGTCCCTGGGATTCTCCAGGCAAGAACACTGGAGTGGGTTGCCATTTCCTTCTCCAATGCATGAAAGGATAAGTGAAAGTCAAGTCACTCAGTCGTGTCTGACTCTTAGCAACCCCAAGGACTGCAGCCCACCAGACTCCTCCGTCCGTGGGATTTTCCAGGCAAGAGTACTGGAGTGGGTTGCCACTGCCTTCTCCAAGGTTCCCTTCAGTTCAGTTCAGTTCAGTAGCTCCCTTAGGCTGACATCAAAATTGTCCACAATCTGCCACTTCCCATCTCTTCAAATCACAGCCTGGCCTTTACTTTCCTCCACTGCTACCTTGTTGTCTGCACAATAATGCACACCCTCTGTGCCTCTTCCCTTCATGCAGAGTGCTCTACAATCCCTTCCTAAGTTATCTGCCCACTTAAATCCCACATTACATCAAGTTCCAGTGAGTCCAGGCTTATCTTTCAAGGCTCCTCACCGTAACTCTCATCAAGCTTCTCCTCCTTCGTAAGCGACTAGTGATTTTTGTGTCCATTCAGTCTACTTGGCATCTTGTACTCATGAACTCTTGACTGCTTCCTGATGATACTTCTTATCTTAACTATACCCTGAGCCCTCTGGACAGCTGGGCACAGGCTTGTTTAGATATTTTATTTTACAGTTCCTTATTTGTGTTTCTGTACCTAGAAGCTGCCTGATAAATGTTTGTGAATGATGTTGACAACATGGGTGGAGAAAATGCCTGCAAGAACCAGAAAGCCTTGTTGACCTAGACTGGAGTTTGAGAGTGTTCAGAGAGGGGAGGAGAGGGCAGGAAGGAAGCTAGCAGTTCCTTACACACAGTAGAACAATACATTTAGTGATTCAAAAAGTATAAAACACTTTCAAAAATCTATTACTCACTAATTAAGTAATGCATGAAAATGTAATCAAAACATCTTGTCATAGAACTATCATAACTAGTTCTGTAATCCTACAAGTGTATAATATGTATCCTTTGTGTCATAATTTATCCTTGACCTGGCGGAATTAATTATTATCAATGATTAAAGTGTGGTAGCCAGGAGGTATGACTTTTTATCCTTTAGGGCTGCCAGAAAAGAGATGGCACAAACACAAAGTTCTTAACAAAAGCTGCTTGGTGTAACTCAACTGAAGTAAAATATACGTGTGTGTGTGTGTGTGCGCGCGCTAGTTGCTCAGTAGTGACCAACTCTTTGTGACCCCAGGGACTGTATGTAGCCTGACAGGCTCCTCTGTCCATGGAATTCTCCAGACAAGAATACTGGAGTGGGTTGCCATTCCCTTCTCCAGGGGATCTTCCTGACCTAGGGACAGATCCAGGTTTCCCACACTGCAGATTCTTTACCATCTGATCTGATGGATCTGATTTTAGTAAATGTGCTGCCAAAGCGAGGATGAGACATTATTCTAAAGGGCCACATGATGGCAATGTTACTTCAATAAAGTAATAAACATTTCTTTACTCCTGATCTCACTCTGTATCTACTTTCATTTCTTTATAAAATCAACAAAAAGTAGATTTGATAGCTGTCAGTGGATGTTGACATTTTGAGTTTTGCATCTTTAGAGTCTTCCTCACATTAGTTATCTCTTCCAGCTTTGTGTCTCTACACATTTGTTAGACATGCATTTATCATGTTCACCCAAGTTATCAATAAAAATAAAGAAGTAAGTAAAGTGAAGCCATGGGGAATGCCATGAAAGCTCTTCCTCCTGCTTTGGCAGGGATCCATTACATATTTCCTTGGGCAAAAACTCTAATAGAGATTGAAATGCTAGCCTATATTGAAGGAAGAAAAAATGTGCATCAATTGACAAAACTGGAACATGGATGGTAGATTACACAGAAGTATTATGTCCGTGTTAAATTTATTAAAGGTGTTATCTGTACGGTGGTCATGTAAGAGTATCCTCATTCTTAGGAATATACACTGGAGTATACAGGCTGACGGAGAAGGCAATGGCAAGCCACTCCAGTACTATTGCCTAGAAAATCCCATGGATGGAGGCGCCTGGTAGGCTGCAGTCCATGGGGTCGCTAAGGGTCAGACACGACTGAGCGACTTCACTTTCACTTTTCACTATCCCACATTGGAGAAGGAAATGGCAACCCACTCCAGTGTTCTTGCCTGGAGAATCCCAGGGATGGGGGAGCCTGGTGGGCTTCCGTCTATGGGGTCACACAGAGTCGGACACGACTGAAGTGACTTAGCAGCAGCAGCAGCATACAGGCTGAAAAGGCTGTAGATATATGCAACTATTTTATGGTTCAGAAAAAATATTATGTCTGTGTATGCATGTGTATGTGTGTGGATAGGGGTGGGGACTGAAAGAGAAAGTATAAAATGGGATAAAATGCTAATGAGTTCAATTTTGGTAAAGAGTATGTGGACTTCTGTGTACTATTTTCATTCTTTTTTTAAAATTTATTTTAATTGGAGGCTAATTACTTTACAATATTGTATTGGTTTTGCCATACATTGACATGAATCTGCCCCGGGTGTACATGTGTTCCCCATCTTGAACCTCCTTCCCACCTCCCTCCCCATCCGATCCCTCTGGATCATCCCAGTGCACCAGCCCTGAGCATCCTGTATCATGCATCGAACCTGGACTGGCGATTCATTTCACATATGATAATATACATGTTTCAATGCCATTCTCCCAAATCATCCCACCCTCGCCCTCTCCCACAGAGTTCAAAAGACTGTTCCATACATTTGTGTCTCTTTTGCTGTCTCGTATACAGGGCTATCATTACCATCTTTCTAAATTCCATATATATGCGTTAGTATACTGTATTGGTGTTTTTCTTTCTGGCTTACTTCACTCTGTCTAATAGGCTCCAGTTTCATCCACCTCATTAGAACTGATTCAAATGTATTCTTTTTAATGGCTGAGTAACGGATGGCATCACTGACTCTGTGGACATGAGTTTGAGTGTACTCCGGGAGTTGGTGATGGACAGGGAGGCCTGGCGTGCTGTGATTCATGGGGTCACGAAGAGTCGGACACGACTGAGTGACTGAACTGAACTGAACTGAACTGAACATTCCATTGTGTATATGTACCACAGCTTTCTTATCCATTCGTCTGCAGATGGACATCTAGGTTGCTTCCATGTACTGGCTATTATAAACAGTGCTGCGATGAACATTGGAGCACATTTGTCTCTTTCAATTCTGGATTCCTCGGTGTGTATGCCCAGGAGTGGGATTGCTGGGTCATATGGCAGTTCTATTTCCAGCTTTTTAAGGAATCTCCACACTGTTCTCCATAGTAGCTGTACTAGTTTGCATTCCCACCAACAGTGTAAGAGGGTTCCCTTTTCTCTACACCCTCTCCAGCATTTATTGCTTGTAAACTTTTGGATAGCAGCCATTCTGACTGGCGTGAAATGGTACCTCATTTTGTGGTTTTGATTTGCATTTCTCTGATTATGAGGGATGTTGAGCATCTTTTCATGTGTTTGTTAGCCATCTGTATGTCTTCTTTGGAGAAATGTCTGTTTAGTTCCTTGGCCCATTTTTTGATTGGGTCGTTTATTTTTCTGGAATTGAGCTGTAGGAGCTGCTTGTATATTTTGGAGATTAATTCTTTGTCAGTTGCTTCATTTGCTATTATTTTCTCCCATTCTGAAGGCTGTCTTTTCACTTTGCTTATAGTTTCCTTTGCTGTGCAGAAGCTTTTAATTTTAATTAGGTCCCATTTGTTTATTTTTGCTTTTATTTCCAATATTCTGGGAGGGGGGTCATGGAGGATCCTGCTGTGCTTTATGTCGGAGAGTGTTTTGCCTATGTTCTCCTCTAGAAGTTTTATAGTTTCTGTTCTTACATTTAGATCTTTAATCCATTTTGAGTTTATTTTTGTGTATGGTGTTAGGGAGTGTTCTAGTTTCATTCTTTTACAAGAGGCTGACCAGTTTTCCCAGCACCACTTGTTAAAGAGATAGTCTTTTCTCCATTGAATATTCTTGCCTCGTTTGTCAAAGATAAGGTGTCCATAGGTGCGTGGATTTATCTCTGGGTTTTCTATTTTGTTCCATTGATCTATATTTCTTTCTTTATGCCAGTACCATATTGTCTTGATGACTGTGGCTTTGTAGTAGAGCCTGAAGTCCAGCAGGTTGATTACCCCAGTTTCATTCTTCTTTCTCAAGATTGCTTTGGCTATTCGAGGTTTTTTGTATTTCCATACAAATTGTGGAATTATTTGTTCTAGCTCTGTGAAAAATACCATTGGTAGCTTGATAGGGATTTCATTGAACCTATAAATTACTTTGGGTAATATTCTCATTTTCACAATATTTATTCTTCCAATCCACGAACATAGTATATTTTTCCATCTATTAGTGTCCTCTCTGATTTCTTTCACCAGTGTTTTATGGTTTTCTATATATAGGTCTTTTGTTTCTTTAGGTAGACATATTCCTAAGTATTTTATTCTTTTCGTTGCAATGGTGAATGAAATTGTTTCTTTAATTTCTCTTTCTATTTTCTCATTATTAGTGTATAGGAATGCAAGGGATTCCTGTGTGTTGATTTTATATCCTGCAACATTACTATATTCATTGATTAGCTCTAGTAATTTTCTGGTAGATTCTTTAGGGTTTTCTGTGTAGAGGATCATGTCATCTGCAAATAGTGAGAGTTTTACTTCTTTTCCAATTTGGATTCCTTTTATGTCTTTTTCTGCTCTGATTGCTGTGGCCAAAACTTCCAAAACTATGCCGAATAGTAGTGGTGAGAGTGGGCGCCCTTGTCTTGTTTCTGACTTTAGGGGAAATGCTTTCAATTTTTCACCATTAAGGATAATGTTTGCTGTGGGTTTGTCATATACAGCTTTTATTATGTTGAGGAATGTTCCTTCTATTCCCGCCTTCTGGAGGGTTCTTATCATAAATGGATGTTGAATTTTGTCAAAGGCTTTCTCTGCATCTACTGAGATAATTATATGGTTTTTTATTTTTCATTTTGTTAATGTGCTGTATTACACTGATTGATTTGCAGATATTGAAGAATCCTTGCATCCCCGGGATAAAGCCCACTTGGTCATGATGTATTATCTTTTTAATGTGTTGTTGGATTGTGATTGCTAGAATTTTGTTAAGGATTTTTGCATCTATGTTCATCAGTGATACTGGCCTGTAGTTTTCTTTTTTTGTGGCATCTTTGTCAGGTTTTGGTATTAGGGTGATGGTGGCCTCATAGAATGAGTTGGGAAGTTTACCTTCCTCTGCAATTTTCTGGAAGAGTTTGAGTAGGATAGGTGTTAGCTCTTCTCTAAATTTTTGGTTGAATTCAGCTGTTAAGTCATCTGGACCTGGGATTTTGTTTGCTGGAAGATTTCTGATTACAGTTTCAATTTCCGTGCTTGTGATGGGTCTGTTAAGATTTTCTATTTCTTCTTGGTTCAGTTTTGGAAAGTTGTACTTTTCTAAGAATTTGTCCATTTCTTCCAAGTTGTCCATTTTATTGGCATATAATTGCTGATAGTAGTCTCTTATGAGCCTTTGTATTTCTGTGTTGTCTGTTGTGATCTCTCCATTTTCATTTCTAATTTTATTGATTTGGTTTTTCTCCCTTTGTTTCTTGATGTTTGTGGTTTCTAGTGGTTTGTCAATTTTATTTACCCTCTCAAAGAACCAGCTTTTGGTTTTGTTGATTTTTGCTATGGTCTCTTTTGTTTCTTTTGCATTTATTTCTGCCCTAATTTTTAAGATTTCTTTCCTTCTACTAACCCTGGGGTTCTTCATTTCTTCCTTTTCTAGTTGCTTTAGGTGTAGAGTTAGGTTATTTAGTTGGCTTTTTTCTTTTCTCGAGGTATGCCTGTATTGCTATGAACCTTCCCCTTAGCACTGCTTTTACAGTGTCCCACAGGTTTTGGGTTGTTGTGTTTTCATTTTCATCCGTTTCTATGCATATTTTGATTTCTTTTTTGATTTCTTCTATGATTTGTTATTCAGTAGCATGTTGTTCAGCCTCCCTATGTTGGAATTTTTAATAGTTTTTCTCCTGTAATTGAGATTTAATCTTACTGCATTGTGGTCAGAAAAGATGCTTGGAATGATTTCAATTTTTTTTAATTTACCAAGGCTAGATTTATGGCCCAGGATGTGCTCTATCCTGGAAAAGGTTCCGTGTGCGCCTGAGAAGAAGGTGAAACTCGTTGTTTTGGGGTGAAATGTCCTATAGATATCAATTAGGTCTAACTGGTCTATTGTATCATTTAAAGTTTGTGTTTCCTTGTTAATTTTCTGTTTAGTTGATCTATCCATAGGTGTGAGTAGGGTATTAAAGTCTCCCACTATTATTGTGTTATTGTTAATTTCCCCTTTCATACTTGTTAGCGTTTGTCTTACATATTGCGGTGTTCCTATGTTGGGTGCATATATATTTATAATTGTTATATCTTCTTCTTGGACTGATCCTTTGATCATTATGTAGTGTCCTTCTTTGTCTCTTTCCACAGCCTTTGTTTTAACGTCTATTTTATCTGATATGAGTATTGCTACTCCTGCTTTCTTTTGGTCTCTATCTTTTTCCAGCCCTTCACTTTCAGTCTGTATGTGTCCCTCGTTTTGAGGTGGGTCTCCTGTAGAAAACATATATAGGGGTCTTGTTTTTTTATCCATTCAGCCAGCCTTTGTCTTTTGGTTGGGGCATTCAACCCATTTACTTTTAGGGTAATTATTGATAAGTATGATCCCATTGCCACTTACTTTATTGTTTTGGGTTCGAGTTTATACATTCTTTCTGTGTTTCCTGTCTAGAGAAGGTCCTTTAGCATTTGTTGGAGGGCTGGTTTGGTGATGCTGAATTCTCTCAGCTTTTGCTTGTCTGTAAAGCTTTTGATTTCTCCTTCATATTTGAATGAGATCCTTGCTGGGTACAGTAATCTGGGCTGTAAGTTACTTTCTTTCAACACTTTAAGTATGCCCTGCCATTCCCTCCTGGCCTGAAGAGTTTCTATTGAAAGATCAGCTGTTATCCTTATGGGAATCCCCTTGTGTGTTATTTGTTGTTTTTCCCTTGCTGCTTTTAATATTTGTTCTTTGTGTTTGACCTTTGTTAATTTGATTAGTATGTGTCTTGGGGTATTCGCCTTGGGTTTATCCTGTTTGGGACTCTCTGGGTTTCTTGGACTTGGGTGATTATATTCTTCTCCATTTTAGGGAAGATTTCAACTATTATCTCCTTAAGTATTTTCTCGTGGTCTTTTAGTCTTCTTCTTCTGGGACTCCTATGATTCGAATGTTGGGGCGTTTAACATTGTCCTAGAGGACTCTGAGATTGTCCTCATTTCTTTTAATTTGTTTTTCTTTTTTCCTCTCTGTTTCATTTATTTCTACCATTCTATCTTCTAATTCACTTATCCTATCTTCTGCCTCTGTTATTCTACTGTTGGTTCCCTCCAGAGTGTTTTTGATCTCATCTATTGCATTATTCATTGTATATTGACTCTTTTTTATTTCTTCTAGATCCTTGTTAAACCTTTCTTGCATCTTCTCGATCCTTGTCTCCAGGTTATTTATCTGTAACTCCAATTTGGTTTCAAGATTTTGGATCATTTTCACTATCATTATTCGGGATTCTTTATCAGGTAGGTTCCCTATCTCTTCCTCTTTTGTTTGGGTTAGTGGGCATTTATCATGTTCCTTTACTTGCTGGGTATTTCGCTGCCTCTTCGTCTTGCTTATATTGCTGTGTTTGGGGTGGCTTTTCTGTCTTCTGGCAGTTTGTGGAGTTCTCTTTATTGTGGAGTTTCCTCACTGTGGGTGGGATTGGACGGGTGGCTTGTCAAGGTTCCCTGGTTAGGAAAGCTTGTGTCAGTGTTCTGGTGGGTGGAGCTGGATTTCTTCTCTCTGGAGTGCAATGAAGTGTCCAGTAATGAGTTATGAGATGTCAGTGGGTTTGCAGTGAGGGGGGAAAGAAAGGGCTTCCCTGGTGGCTCAGAGGTTAAAGTGTCTGCCTCCAATGCGGGAGCGACCTGCGTTCGATCCCTGGGCTGGGAAGATCCCCTGGAGAAGGAAATGGTAACCCACTCCAGTATTCTTGCCTGGAGAATCCCATGGACAAAGAAGCCTGGTAGGCTACAGTCCATGGGGTCGCAAAGAGTCAGACATGACTGAGCGACTTCACTTCTTCTGGGCAGCCTGTATAATGAAGCTCAGGGCTATGTTCCTGCATTGCTGGAGAATTTGTGTGGTATGTCTTGCTCTGGAACTTGTTGACCCTTGGGTGATGCTTGGTTTCAGTGCAGGTATGGAGGCATTTGATGAGCTCCTATCGACTAATGTTCCCTGGAGTCAGGAGTTCTCTGGTGTTCTCAGGATTTGGACTTAAGCCTCCTGCCTCTAGTTTTCAGTCTTATTCTTGCAGTAGCCTCAAGACTTCTCCATCTGTCACTTTCAAGGTGGTTCCCTCTGTTTTAGCTTCTTCTGTTTGCTGGTCTCTTCAGTGTCTAATTTCCACCCTGACACTAAAGGGTGGTGGTGGACACTTTTTAAGGCTCAATTGTTCAGTCGTGCTGTGGTGAGGGAGAAACACTGCAAACAAATATCACTGGCATCTGTGGGGAGTGCTCTCAGTGCCTCGGCCACACTGGGTTTCCCCCACTCACAGCCTGTGTGCTGTCCCAGTCTACACTGCACAGGCTCTAGGTTGCTCTGCCGGGAACTGTCTGAGGTCGGCGCTGGGTTGCATGCACTTCCCAAGTCTAAGCCACTCAGGTTCAGGTACTCGGGTACTCCACAAAGGCGCAGACTTGGTTGGGCCTGCATTTTGTGCCCTTCCCTGGTCTGAGCAGCTCAGGTGACCAGGTGTTTGGCGAGCACAGTCACTGCAACTTATCACCTCCCCAGTCCCTGCCACTTGGTTTTCTGGGTGTACAACTGGCACACCTTCTCAGGCGGATGTTGACCAGGCAGAATCCCAAGAAGTCTTGGTTAGCAAAGAAGCCTGCTCGCAGTTTGGTTTCGGATGCCTCTCTGAAGCCACGATTGCCCCCTTCCGGCTCTGGAAGGGGATGGGGGATGAGCCATCTACAGCCAGGAGCTCTATACAGTCCTTTGTGGCGGTGTTTTAGGTTAAGGCTTTTCACCTTTTCGCGGGGTAGCGATCCCACAGTCTGCTTTGTTATCTCAAGTTAGTTACCTTGGATTGCCCTAGGGGCCTTCAGGCCAGGTCCTTACTCTAAGCAATGCAGCCCGTGCCTCTGTGCCCAGCCCCCACTTGCTAGTGGGGGTTACCGTTGGGCCTGTAATCTGTGGGTTTTAATTATTTGTTTTTTCTCCCAGTTATGTTGCCCTCTGAGGCTCCAAAGCTCGCCACAGACTCGCCAGTGAGTGTTTCCTGGTGTTTGGAAACTTCTCTCTTTTTTAAGCCTGCCTTCCCGGGACAGATCTCCGTCCCTACCTCTTTTGTCTTTTTATCTTTTATATTATTTCCTACCTCCTTTCGAAGACAATGGGCTGCTTTTCTGGGTGCCTGATGTCCTCTGCCGGCATTCAGAATTTGTTTTGTGGAATTAACTCAGTATTCAAATGTTCTTCTGATGAATTTGTAGGGGAGAAAGTTGTCTCCCCGTCCTATTCCTCCGCCATCTTCCTCCCTCCTATCTATTTTCCATTCTTATAACTTTTCTTTAAATTAGATTTTTTTCCAAATTAAAAATAATTATTATTTATCTTCAGTAATTCTATGTTTAAAAGTCAGATTTTTGGGGGGAGGGCTGCACCATGTGGCTTTATGGATCATAGTTCTTCGACAGTAGATCAAAACCATACCCCCTGCAGTGGAAGCCTAGAGTCCTAACCACTGGACCACCAGGGAATTCCCTAAAAATCAGATTTTTTAAAATCAAGAGCAAGAAACGCCTATTAAAACTGACATTTAGCTATTTGGTTTTGAAGTTACTGACACTGGATAATGATTACATCATTGAAAGTGAAAGTCGCTCAGTCATGTCCGACTCTTTGTGACCCCATGGACTGTCCATGGAATTCTCCAGGCCAGAATAGTGGAGTGGGTAGCCTTTCCCTTCTCCAGGGGATCTTCCCAACCCAGGGATCGAACCCCAGTCTCCTACATTGCAGGCAGATTCTTTACCAGCTGAGCCACAAGCGAAGCCCAAGAACACTGGAGTGGAGAGCCTATCCCTTCTCCAGGGTATCTTCCCAACCCAGGAAAAACCAGGGTCTCCTGCATTGCAGGTGGATTCTTTACCAACTGAGCTATCAGGAATGCGATTACAGCATTAACTCCACGTAATTATTTCAAAATATGAGCCAGATCTAAATGATAGCTGAGGAAAGATACAGCTTGACCCTAAGAGAAGTAAAATAGGTTTTTAGGATTTATTTTAGCCGAACAAACACTGATTCTTAAAACAGGTGGGCAAACTTCTACAGGAAGTTTTGTGGGCGCTCTGCAGAGGGTATAGGATTAGAATGGCTGAGTCCTCCAAAGCCAAATAAAGTGATGGTGTAGACTCTGAGGAGTGAGATTTCTCTTTCCCTGCTCCTAAGCCTTCCAACTATAACTCTCCCCCTGGTCTGAAAGATCTGCTGAGATCTCAAAGGGATAACCAGAGCTTAGCCATCTCTCGCTCCTCAAATTTAAGTTAATGGTTCTCACAGAGTGGTCCTCAGACCACCAACAGTAGCAGCAGCACCTGAAGCTTATTGGAAATGGAGACTTTCAGGTTCTACCCCAGACTAATCGTCATTACATAAAAATAACTTTAGTTGATATTTGAAGTAGTTAGCACTGAGAAGCCTAAAAATTACACATGGGTTTAAGAAAACAGCATCTATTTTCAGGCACTTTGCTAAAAGAGACACTATAAAATTCAAGAAACTTCACCAGATTCCATCTAGCCATTCTTTCCAATTGTCTAAATGCTGGGAATAATACATGACATACAAAAAACTTATTTTGATAGTTCTTTAAGAATTGTGTTTCTTCTTTATTTTAGCTACCTCTAGATAAATTACTTTGCAAAGGGTACTTTGGAACCCAATTATACAGACACTAACGGATTTAAATTCATTTCTTGAAAATTAAATAGGTCTCAAGATATGCCTGCTATGTGAGATAAAACAGGACTCTTAAGAGCATACTTAGATCAGGGTAGACATGCCAGTAATATTTCTGGAATTACAATATCTACCTATTGACCTAATAATTAAATCAAGAACTTCATACTTTGCATATCTAATCTTAAAATTTGAAAAAACATACTGTGACTACTAGTCCTATGTCCCCAATTTATTTAATTTTCAATGCAACCCACCAATCCATTTAAAATATAAGTTTGGAATAATACAGCTAACCTCACATCCAATTCTAGGAAAAAGAAATAGTGAATACACAAAGAATGTATTTCCTTTTCAAACTACGGAAGCAAATCCTGTTTCCAAGGGAATAATTTCAAACTAAAGAGGACATCTAGCATGGGTAAACAAAAAGAAAAAACAATACATATTAAATTACATTATTATAATAAAATAGTTGAGCAAATTAGATTTAAGTGAAAACAGGATATTGTTGAGTTATTTGGTAGAAATGGATGATTTCCAAGGCTCTCTAGCCTAAAGAGACCATACTTAGTGGAACTGGCCCTCTTGAATGCCTGGAAAGAGACTTAAACATGGTAACCCAGAGAGAAGATCTCAAATCATTCATTTCTTCATCTCCTCAAAAGATTTTTTTCAAGCTACAGCACTACTGTTGTCAAATTTCCATGAAATTTAATAATAAAGGAATTAGTCCTCTTTATCCATAACTTAATAAAATAAAAACGAACTTACATCTTTCAGCTGTAGTTCCATTTCATGAATATTACTCATTGATGAATTGAAGCAACTTGTAGCCACAGTCTGCAAGTAAATCATTATTAGTTAACATGATAATTTAAGAACATAAGTTTCCTCATTATACTTACCTTCATAATAAGACGGTATATTTCACATACATCCCAAAATCCAGAACTGGTACATGCCAGGTGATGAGTAGCAGTGCAGAATTAAGATGTCCTGGAGGCCTCCTAAGCAGATTAGACACCCTGAGATTTCATATCTAATTTGACCTCTGAGGTCATCTGGACCCCAGAATCACCAGACTATCCCTCAGTGGATATAAACAGACCACTGATTTTCACCAGGAAACAAAACCAAGCAACTGGTCTATTTAAATGAAATCTGGAAATTAAATTGTCAAATAAAAGATAATTTAATAAAAGATAAAAAGATTTGTTTTCTAGAATTATATTTATATTCAACATTAGCAATAGTATTAATTAGTATTCTTTCATATAGAACTCAAAATATAATTTGTCTCCTCTTTTTTTTTCATTTTTTCAGAGGCAATAAAAGAGGGGAAGTAGATGGTAAGTTGGTGGCTCAGATGGTCAAGAATCCACCTGCAGGAGATCCAGGTTTGATCCCTGAGTTGGGAAGACCCCCTCCAGTATTCTTGCCTGGAGAATTCCATGGACAGAGGAGCCTGGCGGGCTACAGTCCATGGGGTCGCAAAGAGTCAGACACGACTGAGTGACAAGACTTTCATTTTCCAGGTGGTAAGTTACCAAAGCTAGCCAACAAAGCTCATGAAAAGCTGCATTTCAGTCTTTTAACAGCTCTGAGGAAAGAGACTTGTGTGAAGGATGGCAAGAAAGCTCAAAATATATATATTTTTTTCTCTAGAGGTGCTCTTTCCCCCTCTCAATTTAGTCCTTCAGGTGGAAACCATTACAGAGATAGTTCATCACATTTCTTTCCTTTTACCCTGGGCACACTGCAAACCACATTTCCCAGCCTTCCCTGTGGTGAGTGAGGTCATGAGACTGAATTCTGTCCAATGGAATGTAAGCAGAAATGAGATATGTCAATCCGAGGCCTAGACCCCACAGCCTACCCCAATTCTTCACATGCTCTCTAGCCCACAGCTGTGTATGAAGGATCTTGTGGAGGACTGCACTCTGAGAGAAGGGGGAGCCACTAGAAGAAAGGAAACTGGATCTCTGAATGATTCTGTGGAGCAAAGCCTCCTCCACTCCAACCTAAAATAAGCTGTGACATGAACAGAAAAATAATCACTTGTTGTATAAGACTCTGAGATTTGGAGGTCAGTTGGCAGGTGATTAGATATGCTGACTAGTACAGAAATTAACAGTGAGTATCCCACAGTAATTATATGAATACATTTTTTAAATTATCATTTCTACCAAGATTTATATTTCCGTCTTCAAAAGTACAGAAACTAATTCTTGAGCTTTAAGTAAAAGTGAAAGTGAAGTCGCTCAGTCGTGTCCAACTCTTTGCAACCCTAGGGACTGTAGCCCACCAGGCTCCTCCGTCCATAGGATTTTCCAGGCAATACTGAAGTGGGTTGCCATTTCCTCCTCTAGGGGATCTTCCCGACACAGGGCTCAAGCCCACATCTTTTGCATTGGCAGGCAAATTCTCTTAGAGTAGGAAGCCCCAGTCTAAAGGGGAGATAAAGCACAAAAACCCTTAACATCACTGAAGCATTTATTTGAAAGCAATAGATTTTCTTCTGTAAGTAAGTAAGTTTTGGTCACTCAGTAGTGTCTGACTTTTTGCAACCCCATGGACTGTAGCCCACCAGGCTCCTCTGTCCATGGGATTCTCCAGGCAAGAATACTGGAGTGGGTTGCCATTCCCTTCTCCAGGGGATCTTCCTGACCCAGGAATCAAACCCAGGTATCCTGCATTGTAGGCAGATTCTTTACCATCTGAGCTACCAGAGAAGTGCCCTTTCTTCTGTAGGTAGTGTTAATAGCTGTAGTATTAGTATTATTCACATGTCCAAATTTTCAAGAGAATCAAAGATCTGATCAATAAGAAACTATTTATTTAGCATTATGGTGGCTCAGATGGTAAACAATCTGCGTGCAATGACTTGGGTTTGATCCCTGGGTTGGGAAGATCCCCCTGGAGAAGGAAATGGCAACCCACTCCAATATTCTTGCCTGGAGAATCCCATGGACGGAGGAGCCTAGTGGGCTCCAGTCCATGGAATCACAAAGAGTCAGACACAACTGAGCGACTTTCACTTCACATGCTAGGCACTCTCCTAGGTTATTCACATATATTGTAACATTTAATCTCTAGTACTCTTATCCTCATTTTACTGATGTGGAAACTGAGACTTAGGAGAGGGGTCTGGTGAATTCTAGCATTGTTTCTAAAGCTAGAGAGGTTAAGGAATTTGTTTAGACTCACACATCTAGCAAGTAGAATCTGAACTCAGATCTGCCTACCCATAAATCCCTACTCTTTCTACTACACTAGTGTCTCTAAAACACAAGACAGGAGAAAAGCATACTTGCTATTTTAATTAGGTATCTCAAATATGAAAATAACCAAAAAATGAAGCCATTGTTCTCACAACACAAACTATAGAAAAAAAGAATTCAACAAAATCTTCCTGGCTATTGATACACAGCAGAGTCTGTATTCTGAATACTCCCTTGGGCAAAACAATGGTATATTCAGTGGAGGGAGCCATATTACCTATTTTTGCTTATATAGAAGAACCAGACTATGAAAAAAAAAAGTAAACCTGTTAGTATACTACATTGTTTCACCATTTGACAAGCATGTTTTAACAAATCCATTCTTCATAAGAATTACAAACTATTTCAGAAAAGATAAAAAAAAAAAATCAGGTTTTAAAGAAATTAGTACCTGTGATAAATGAAGTGTATTGGCTTTGCCTTCAAGTTCAGCAATCCTTGCAGTTGTAGCAGACAACTGTTTCTTCAACACATCTGTCTCTTCAGACAAGGATTTCAACAGCTGTTCTCTTCTTTCAACTTCCTTCGTTTTCTCTTCCAGCTGTTCAAGCAATGCAGTAGTGCTGTGCTTGGTTTTCAGATGGTCTCTGAGTCGCTGTATTTCTTTGTCCTTCTCTGTGAGGCAATAAACATTCTTCTCTCTCTCAGCTTCAAGGACTCGAATTTTCTAGACATAAACTAAGAAGAATCTTAGAACAAGGCCAGGTCAAACAGAAAAATAAATATTGCATTACAACAAGTGTTTAGGAAGTATTTATTATGTATCAAGTCAGCATTATACCAGATACCAGGACCAAAAAAATGCTCAGAGAGCTCATAGAGAGTTAGACCAACACATTAATGCAGTATGATAAGTGCTGTGGTTAAGATATATATAAAATGAACAGTACATGGACACAGAAAGGAGAGACCACTTAGAAAGCTAAAGAAAAGCTGGCTCTCACCTGAGTATCTGCTAATCATTCCCCCATCATGTCAATTTTAGTCATCTTAATGGCTAAAAGTTGAGTCACACAAAGAGATACATGCTCACTGATGAACTTGAAGCAACAGAATTCAGATATTACAAAATGTTATAGCTGGATAAAAGTACATTCATAAACTTGCTTTTTGTTAATAAACGATTTGGTATCAAATCTAGAAGGTGATCTTCAAAGGAGTGTTCAACATTTTCAAGGATTGGAAAGATAAAGAAGGCATGTTAGTTAAACTCTTGCTGGCAAAAGGGAGAAAGCACTAATATAGAGGTGATAGAAAAGGTAAGTAAAATGGCTTTACATGCTGACAAAGGGAAAAAAAACTTAAAACTAAAAACTCGCATTTGAGGGTGGGCGGGAAAAACAGTTGTTCAAATAGAGACAGGGACATAGAGTTGGATGGTTGTGTGAAAATGATGAGGGGATTTTTAGTTGCCTACCAGCTTAAGATAAGACAGTATTATGACACAGTTACCAAATAAGCCAATACAATTCTAAGATTTCACAGGGTACAGCATCCAGATTAGGGGAAATAATAGTACTGTTTCAATCTGTATTTGTGACTGTGTGCAATCTGAAAGCAATAATTCAAGAGGAAAATGAACACCAGAAAAGTGCTCAGGAAAGTGATCAGGATGAGAAAAAGCCAATAAAGCTGAAGAATATGGGGCTGGCCTATAGATCAATAAGAGGAAGCAAGATTTCCTTGTATATCTGCATGCATGTATGCTAAGTCACTTTAGTCGTGTCCGACTCTTTGCAACCCTATGGACTGTAGCCTGTCCGGCTCCTTTGTCCATGGGATTCTCCAGGCAAGAATACTGGAATATCTTTCCATGCCCTTCTCCAGGGGATCTTCCCAACCCAGGGATTGAAACCCTGTCTCTAAAATCTCCTGCACTAGCAGGTGGGTTCTTACCACTGGTGCCATCTGGGAAGCCTTGGACACCTGAAAAGCTGTCAATTGGATAAAAAAAAGAAAAAAAAAAAAAGACTTGTTCTGTGTAGCTTTGATGGACATAGCTAGAACAAACTGGTAGTAGAAGTTATAGGAAGTTTAATTTCAATTAATTATAAAGGGATTTTGACAGCCATTGCTTGTCAGAAGTAAAATGAATGAGAAAGAGAGCTCTCAGGAAAGCTACTAGATTCTTTCACCAGATTACAAAATAATCTTTATGTCTAAGAACTGGTTATAGTTCATTTCTCCATGCTTGAATAAGTATTCACCTCAATATGTGTTTAAAAAAATAATAAATCATTTGGTTTTATAATGTGCCTTATAAAGTAAAATTTAAAGAAATCCAATGATATTTAGTACATATCATTTGTTTTCTAACTATGAAAAATAAAAGTACTCTTGCAAAATAAATTGGACTGATTAAATTTTAAATCCTTCCAATTCTAATATTCCTAACTCCTTTTCAGACTATGTCATAACAAATTGTAAATTAGGGAAATATAGTTTAACAGAACACAAAATGCTGACATCTGTAATGATTTTACCTTAAAAAAAAAAGAAAATCCTGAAAACAAAAATTACTTGTAAAGTAGCCAAAACACATGATTAGATGGGTTTTTAAAACTTCATGCTAAAATCTAAATCTCAAAGGTGACATGATTAATTTGTTGTTCACATTTAGTGAACACAAAAACTAGGTTATATCATATACCTTCTCATCTCCCACAGTAAAGCTTACTACAGTTTAAAAGATCTTACCTCCAAAAGTTTGTGCCTGTCTTTATCAATCAGCTTTCCTTTTCCACTTGTGATTTCATCCACTGATGTTTTTAAAGCTGCAATTTCTCCCTTAAATTTTTCTAATGCAGTTTCTGATTTGGAGTTACTAGGCTTTGGTCCCCATTTACTTTTAATTAAATCTTTGGGATTTCTGGAAGACATCTCTGAAAGTGCCTGTAAAAAGAAATTTGAGTTTACAAGATCAAATCTCAGGTTTGAAAAGATCTAATAACCTATTTACTAAACAGAAGAACCTTTCTATGTAAATAGAAGTGATACAGTGGGGTATGGATTCTAGCTTGCTAACAACGATATATATATTTCAAATCTGGGTGGTAGACGCACGGAGGTATTCAATATGTCAACCTGTACGTCTGTGTTTGTGCAGGATTCTTATGTGTATCATACTTCAATAGAAATATTTCATTAAAAAAAAAAGAGGGATAACCAATGATTAAGCCATGAAATGAAACCTGAAAGTTAGATCACAAAGACAAACTTTACTCCAGAACAAAAAGCCAATGACAAATAATATAATTCTGAATATCTGGACATTGAAACATCATTACCTGTCATAATGGTGTGTCCTCTGTTTTAGAAGATAGGCCTAGTTCAGTTCTATCTTAACTGTAATGTTCAAAGAGCACAGTGGGCAGAAGTGAGAAGAATTCAGTATGAGGCATTTATAGGAAAAAGAGACCCAATATTCAAAGAATTCAGGAATGAATTCTTCAAGAATTCATTCTTCTTTCTTCAAGAACAAGAATGAGAAGCTTTGTTGCTAAGTCATGTCTGACACTTTTCTGACCCCATTAATAGCCTGCCCAAGCTCCTCTGTGCATGGGATTTCCCAGGCAAGAATACTGGAGTGGGTTGCCATTTCCTTCTCCAGGGGATCTTCCCAACCCAAAGATCGAATCCAAATCTATACTGAGCACATAATAAAAGTAGCTTTAATTAGGGAGGTTAAAAAGCATTTTTCCACCTATGGATCCCAACATAAAATAATAATAATGTAACTAAGGAAGCCAGAGGAATATGATACTATTTATGCATTCAAAAAATATTGGAGAACCCAATTTACCAGGCAGCATAATAGGTGCTGGGTAAAAACTGGCTGAAAACAAGAATGAAAGAGAGACATGTCCCTTACATGACAGAACTTTCAATCTAGCAGAGGAGGAAGGCAATAACAAGGAAACAAATACAGATCCTCAAATTGTAAGACAAATGTTATCCAGTAAAAGAAAAGCACAGTGATAAATGATACAAGTAAAAGTAAAGGAGACCTACTTAGACGCTGCGGTGGCGAAGTTGAAACTGACCTTTAGGGTCACCCTGTATATAATTGTTGTTTAGTCGCTAAGTCCCGTGCCACTCTTTTGCGACCCCATGGACTGTAGCCCGTCATGCTTCTCTGTCCATGAAGAATTTACCAGGCAAGAATATTGGAGTGGGTTGACATTTCCTTCTCCAGGGCATCTTCCCATCCCAGGGATCGAACCTCGTCTCCTGCACTGGTAGGTGAATTCTTTACCACTAAGCCACCAGAAAAGGTTAGCGCTGGATTTTTCTCCATTCTAAGGTGAAAGATTAAGATACCTAATAAAGGGCACAAAGCATCTACTACAGGCCACGTCTTCTACAAGTTGAGGCAAATCTACAAAAACCTTCACATAAGACCTCCAGTGGGAAAAGAGGCAAAGAAAACTGCAAAAACAGGCACCTTTCTTCTCACCTCTGAGGTGAAGAAGTTTGTAGAATAGACATGGAAGTGCTTGCTAAACCGCAAAATGCTGTACTAAGGAAAGGACTTGGCCAAGTCACTAGAACTCGCTGCGCTTGTCTGAAAGAGGATGGTAATACTCACGGGCAGAGCTGAAAGCGGGGATCCAATCGGCGACGGCCTCCCGGGGACAGGCACAAAGTGAGGGCCAGGGAATGGGACTGGCTCCAAGGGAGGCAGAGATTGAATCCCAGCCAACGCGATCTCCCACTATCCCTCCTCCCCCGCGGTCACACCCGGCCTCAAGGCTGCGGGTCCCGGCCGCCTCCGCCACCTTCCGCGGTCGCCTCCCCGCAGCCAGCCAGCACCTGAGGCGAAGCGCAGCGCTCGTGTCCGCCCAGTCACACCCTTTGGCGCGGGAGCTGCTTCCGGGAGTTTGAATCCCGCGGCTGCGGGGCGGGGCACGTCACTGCCGGCGGAGGCGAGGCTCTCCGATTGGCTGCGGCCTCCGGGGGCGGGGCCTGGAACCTGAGTGAGAAAGGAGTGCGGGATGTAGCTGGCTGCGGGTGGAGGGGTGGGGCCGAAGTGGAGAGGACTGTGCCCAGGCCGGGAAGGCGTCTCCCGGATCGGCCAACGTTTTCTGGGACTTTGTCAATGCTTTTCTGAGGTCTCAGACCTCAACTCAAGGCTTCTTTGTGAAGAACTGATTTGTGTTTATCTGCTTTGAGACTGAAGCAAATTAGAATGCTGAGAGAGATAAATCCAGTGACTGAGAGCTGGGACTAACTCGTTCTGCGTCCTTGAGTTTGATTCGCCCTTCTGAGTACCAGTTTCGCCCTCTATGAAATGGGAGAACTGGATTCCACAAGGGGGCACAGCCTCCCTGTTTTCCTCTTGGGTGAGCCTTCATCCGGCCAGAAATCAGGGTGGAGCCATGTGGAGTGTAGCAGGTGGAAGGATTGATAGGCACGCCTAGTTTGAATGCTGAGATTAGGAGCTCTGGAGGAAGCGAGCTAGGCAGGCGTTTGCTCCAGATTGCTGCCCTCTGGCTTGGAATCTATTGGTTAAATCCGGGTCATGGTTACCTGGCCTTCGAGGACTTTCTCTTGCTAAAACAAACAGGCACAGAACGCGTTTGGCAGGGCCTGCCGTTCTCAGACCGCTGCATAAACTCGACTAAAGGCTACAGTAGCAAACCATCCTCGGAAAGCAGTGCCATGCAAGGGTTAAACTCTGGATTAGAAATGAGTTTAGCCTGACTGCCTCTTACTAGCTGTGTGATCTTGAATAAATTATTTAAGCTCTCCGAGCTTCAACTTCCTGATTTGTAAAATGATAGTAATATCTACTTCATGTGCATTAAATGAGAGAATCCATGTGAGGTGCATGGTGTTTAGTATATACTGATGTCAGCCATTAGTACATAAAAAGCAACAAATGAAAGTCATTCAGTCGTGTCTAACTCTGCGACTGCATGGAGTAGACAGTCCATGGAATTCTCCAGGCCAGAATACTGGAGTGGATAGAGGCTCCCTTCTCCAGGGGATCTTCCCAACCCAGGAATCGAACCCTAGTCTCCTGCAAGGCAGGTGGATTCTTTACCACTGAGATACCTGGGAAGCTCCACCCCCCCCAAAAAAAAGCAACAAACTCCTATGTTAAATAGAGTGGATGAGAAACCATGTAGAGAATTTTAAAGAATAAAAGAAAAGGCAAGAAGATAACGTTTGGTCTGTGCTTCCAAGGAGCTCACATTTCTGATGGAAAAATTAGAATCGGTCTCTTTTATATCTGTTATATTAATTTATTAAATGGAATTAGGGTGGGAGGAAGTTGAGGCAAACGATTAGTGAAGCTGTGAATTCTATGCATTGCCTAGAGTTGAGAACAAGGGCAAAATTAGTCTCCCTAGAAATTTATAAATGTCTTGGATGAGAGAGAGAAAGATCTGCCTGCTCAGTTTGGTGTCAAATGGGGAGAGAAAAGACAGGACATGGTAGGACTGTGTGAAGAGGGGTGGCACCTGATGGACAGGGGTCTGGTGCCTGGGCCTGCTGGGCCAGACACCCCAATTACACATCTGCTCCCCAGGGACCCTTCTTCTGGCAAGAACATCCCCCTGTGACTAGGGACCCCTGAGGAAGAGGAGTAGGCAGGAGGCTCATTGGCCTACCTATCAGTTGATTTCTCAGCAGAAACTCCACAAGCCAGAAGGAAATGACACAGTATATTTAAAGTGGTGAAAGTGAAGAAGCTACAACCAAGAATATTCTACCCAGTAAGACTCTCGTTCAGATTTGATGGAGAAATCAAAAACTTTCCAGACAAGTAAAAAGAGAATTCAGCACCACCAAACCAGCTTTACAACAAACACCAAAGGAACTTCTCTAGGAAGGAAACACAAGAGAAGGAAAAGACCTACAGAAAATAAACACGAAGCATTTAAGAAAATGGTAATAGTATCATACATATCGATAATCACCTTAAATGTAAATAGATTAAATGCACCAACCAAAAGACATACACTGGCTGGGTGGCTGAAAACGTGTGCACGTATGCACTTCCACTTACCGTATCACTCTGCTTGACCCCTCAAATTGCATGTAATTATTTTATATTGTTAGGCTAATCATGTTCCCATTATGGCTTACAAGTGTAACTGTTTTTATTTTTTGTCTGGCTTTTAATTGTGAAAACTGATAAACATCTTTTATTATTATGATTATGTAACTATTATTCATTTCGTATCATTGTATCATGATTGGTCAACAGAAAAATAATAGAATTCTACATCACTAAAACTGCCATTTAATAGAAAAACTTGTAATCACTTTTTAAAATCCAGATGCAGAATTATCTTGAATTTTTTGAAAAATACAAATGTCCAGGTATTGCTTTACGCTCCAGATATGTTTCTAATGAACAGCCATGTTCAAAAACAACTGGACGATGTAATGATCTTTTACTTTTATCCAGTTGGTTTCACTGTTTCTATGTCACATTCAGTACTCTCATTTCATTTAGCTTATGTTTTCCAAATTCTCCATCTTTTCTTTTTTTTATGTTCTTTCTCAAGCCTTTACCAAGTATATTAGAAAGCTTTTGTATACACACATATAAATAATATGTATAATCGTCCACGGGATTTTCCAGGCAAGAGTACTGGAGTGGGTTGCTATTTCCTTCTCCAGAGCATCTTCCCAACCCAGGGATCAAACCCGGGTCTCCCACATTGTAGGTAGATGCTTTACCATCTGAACCATCAGGGAAGCCTAATATATATTTTTAGAAAACTTATGAATTTTTGCCTAACTAGAAAATGTATAACTTTTTGATTCTACCTCTTTGACTTAGTATGAATAGAATGCTGGATTTCTAATTTTAAAAATAGATATGCAACAAGCAGCAAAGGTTTACTGTATACCCACAAGGAACTATAGTCAATGTCTTGTAATAACCTACAATGGAAAATAATTTCAAAAATAATATATGTGCACACACACAACTGAATCGTCTTGCTGTGCACCTGAAACATTGTAAGTCAACTTCAATAAAGAAAAACTTTCTTCATATTAAGAAAAATAAATGTAAATAAATTTAAAATGGATCATTTTTTATATAATTTTATTTTTATTTTTGGCTATGCTGGGTCTTCATTGTTGTGTGAGCTTTTTCTCTAGTTGCAGTGAGTGAGGACCACTCCCGAGTTGCAGTGCGCAGGCTTCTCATTGTGGCTTTTCTTATGTGAGAGCACAGGCTCTAGGGCATGCGAGTTTCAGTCGTTATGGCTCCTGGGCTCTTCTTTGTGCATTCATCTGTTGATGGACATTTGGGTTGCTTCCATGTATTGTCTATTGTAAATGGTACTTCAGTGAACATTGGGGTATAAACCTATTTTTTTAACTGTACATTTTATAGATGAAGTATTTCCAATGAATATTTTGTGTTCCAATTGAGATGTGTGAAATACACAGTAGATTTCAAAGACTAAGGTTTTTAATATTATTTTACATGTTGAGATAATAATATTTTAGACATATTGAGTAAAATAAAATATATTAAAATCAATCTTACTATTATTTTTTACTTTCTTTACTGTGACTATTAGAAAATTCAAAATATGTGGCTTATGTTATTTTTTAATACTTTGCTTTTACTGGACAGTGCTGGCATGTGCTTAATAAATGTTCTTTAAATGCAGTAATAGAAAAGCCTGGTAAACTTTTGCCTCCTTCCAGTCCAATCTGCAGAGTTTTGTTTTGTTTTTTTTTATGTATATAAAAAATTGGTTCATAATGGCAGAGTAGAAGGATGTGCACTCATTTTCTCCTGCCAGAGCACCAAAATCACAACTAGCTGTTGAACAGCCATAAACAGGAAGGCACTGGAAGACCAAAAAAAGATACCCCACCTCTAACGACGAAGGAGAAGTCACAACAAAACAGTAGAAAGGGCACAATTATGATAAAGTAAAATCCTATGTCTGCCAGGTGGGGAACCCACAAACTGGAGAACAATAATACCAAAATTCTCCCTGTGCTGTATAGCAGGTCCTTGATTATGGAAGGACCTAGAACCTATTGTGAATGTTCTAAGCACCACATCAGGCTTCCCAGCCTGGGGACCCAGCCGAGGGACTGGGAATCCCCAGGGAATTTTAACTCTGAAGGCCAGTGGGATTTGATTATAAAACATCCACAGGACTGGAGGAAATGGAGACTCTTGGAGGACACAAACAAAATCTTGCGTGCACCAGGAACCAGGGGAAAGGAGCAGTGACCCCACAGGAGGCTGAGCCAGACCTGCCTATGAGTGAGGGTCTCTTGCAGACGCATGTGTTGGCAGTGGCCCACCAAGGGGACAGGGGCACTGGCAGCAGCAGCAGTCCTGGGAGATGCCTCTCCATGTAAGGCCTCTGAAGTGTGTGTTAGTTGCTCAGTCGCGCCCGACTCTTTGTGACCCTGTGGAATTGTAGCCTGCCAGGCTCTTCTGTCCATGGAATTCTCTAGGCAAGAATGCTGGAGTGGGTCTGTCCATGGAATTCTCCAGGCAAGAATACTGGAGTGGGTTGCTATTTCCTACTCTAAGGGATCTTCCTAACCCAGGAATCAAACCTGGGTCTCCCACATCGCAGGCAGATTTTTTACCATCTGAGCCACTTAGGAAGTCCTCTTAGAGGTCACCAATAGCCCTACCAAAGAGCCTGTAGACCTCAGGACTGGGTTGCATCAAGCCAAACAACTGCCAGGGGGAGAGGGCAGCCCCACCCATCAGCAGACAATTGGATTAAAGTTTTACTGATCATGGCCCACCAGAGCAAGACCCAGTTTTCCCCACAGCCAGTCCTTCCCATCAAGAAGCTTGCACAAGCCTCTTGGTCTCATCCATCAGATGGCAGACAGAAGAAATAAGAACTGCAATCCCAGCAGCCTTCAGAACTAACATCACAATCACAGAAAGCTAGCCAAAATGAAAATAAATAGGATTATGTCCCAGATGAAAGAACAAGATAAATCCTCAGAAAAATGACTAAATGAAGTGGAGATAGGCAATCTCCCAGAAAAAGAATCCAGAATAATAATAGTGAAGATGATCCAGGATCTCATTAATAGGTAGATCTAATCATATCATGTTCCCCAGTGAAAACACTTAAACATTTTATTGACCTGCAGTTTGTTCTCAGCATAAAGTACCAAATCCCCAGTGTGTCCTTTCAGGCCTTGAAGGTCTAAACTGACCTTCTCAACCTAGTGTCAAACCCCTACGTGAGATACCTCTTATTCCTGCCTCACCGTCTTTTCACAGGAGGTTCTGCCTGTCTGGAATGCTTTTACAATTGCTTGTCTCCCAGGTCTCAGCTCAGTCCTCACTGCCTAAGGGAAGGCTTGCCTGCCTCCTGGAGAAAGGGATTTCTGCTCTTTACCTCAAATTTCTTCAAAGGCTTCAATCCAGTTATAGTTGCACATTGAATCGTGAATGATTCTTTCATTGGTGCCCCTTTCCCTTGTTTCACTGTAAACTCCTCAAGGAATCTGTCTGATTTTGCTCACCCCCATATCCACAGCACCTACCATCACAGTGCTTGAACAAATTAGGAAATTAAGTTCAGGGAATTCCCTGAGGGGGTCCAGTGGTTGGAACTCATGGTTTCACTGCTGGGGGCCTGTGTTCAACCCCTGGTCTGGAAACTAAGATCCTGCAAGCTTCACAGTGTGGCCAAAATAATAATAATAATAATAATTCAAATATATAATAAATATTTGTTCCATAAGTGAATGAATGGCAGTCTCCTCTGCCCTAGACAACTGTGAAGAAACAAACTACTCTCCTTTCCATTATCAATATTCCTTAACAGGCATCAAAAGCATCATTTTACAGCGCAGTTCCAGTCACTGGTCTTCCCTGGATTAAAGTTCATCTCCAGCCAGGATGGGCTGCATTTTAAATTGGTCAGTAGAGAGACCCTCTCAGCATCTAGCTGAGACTATATCAACCCTATTAGTAAGTGACAATTTGAAAGCCAATTCAGGGGCAGGTGGAGCAGATTTCCTCTGACTGCCTAATGTCATGTTAGGAGGATTCTCATTTTCCAGTCAGTGATGCTTCCTAATTCACTTCTTGATTCAGGGTATGTCCTCTTTGGAGAGGGCAGCTCTCCATGCACTGAGTGTTCTGTCTGTTTTAGCTCCTTATAAAATTTAAGTCTCAGTTCAGTTCAGTCACTCAGTCATGTCCAACTCTTTCAGTTCAGTTCAGTCGCTCAGTCGTGTCCGACTCTCCGCGACTCCATGAATCACAGCACGCCAGGCCTCCCTGTCCATCACCAACTCCCGGAGTTCACTCAGACTCAAGTCCACAGGGTCGGTGATGCCATCCAGCCATCTTATCCTCGGTCGTCCCCTTCTCCTCCCGCCCCCAACCCTTCCCAGCATCAGAGTCTTTTCCAGTGAGTCAACTCGTCTCATGAGGTGGCCAAAGTATTGCAGTTTCAGCTTTAGCATCAGTCCTTCCAATGAACACCCAGGATTGATCTCCCTTAGAATGGACTGGTTGGATCTCCTTGCAGTCCAAGGGACTCTCAAGAGTCTTCTCCAACACCACAGTTCAATAGCATCAATTCTTCGGTGATCAGCTTTCTTCACAGTCCAACTCTCACATCCATACATGACCACGGGAAAAACCATAGCCTTGACTAGACGGACCTTTGTTGGCAAAGGAATGTCTCTGCTTTTTAATATATTATCAAGGTTGGTCATAACTTTCCTTCCAAGGAGTAAGCGTCTTTTAACTTCATGGCTGCAATCAGCATCCGCAGTGACTTTGGAGCCCCCAAAAATAAAGTCTGACACTGTTTCCACTGTTTTTCCATCTATTTCCTATGAAGTGATGGGACCAGATGCCATGATCTTTGTTTTCTGAACGTTGAACTTCAAGCCAACCTTTTCACTCTCCTCTTTCACTTTCATCAAGAGGCTTTTGAGTTCCTCTTCACTTTCTGCCATAAGGGTAGTGTCATCTGCATATCTGAGATTATTGATATTTCTCCCAGCAATCTTGATTCCAGCTTGTGCTTCTTCCAGCCCAGCGTTCCTCATGATGTACTCTGCATAGAACTTAAATAAGCAAGGTGACAATATACAGCCTTGACACACTCCTTTTCCTATTTGGAACCAGTCTGTTGTTCCATGTCCAGTTCTGACTGTTGCTTCCTGACCTGCATACAGGTTTCTCAAGAGGCAGGTCAGGTGGTCTGGTATTCCCATCTCTTTCAGAATTCTCCACAGTTTACTGTGATCCACACAGTCAAAGGCTTTGGCATAGTCAATCAAGCAGAAATAGATGTTTTTCTGGAACTCTCTTGCTTTCTCCATGATCCAGCAGATGTTGGCAATTTGATCTCTGGTGCTTCTGCCTTTTCTAAAACCTGCTTGAACATCTGGGAGTTCACGGTTCACATATTACTGAAGCCTGGCTTGGAGAATTTTGAGCATCACTTTGCTAGCATGGGAGATGAGTGCAATTGTGCAGTAGTTTGAGCATTCTTTGGCATTGCCTTTCTTTGGGATTGGAATGAAGACTGACCTTTTCCAGTCCTGTGGCCACTGCTGAGATTTCCAAATTTGCTGGCATATTGAGTGCAGCACTTTCACAGCTTCATCCTTCAGGATTTGAAATAGCTCAACTGGAATTCCATCACCTCCACTAGCTTTGTTCGTAGTGATGCTTTCTAAGGCCCATTTGACTTCACATTCCAAGATGTCTGGCTCTAGGTCAGTGATCACGTTATCGTGACTATCTTGGTCGTGAAGATCTTTTTTGTACAGTTCTTCTGTGTATTCTTGCCACCTCTTCTTAATGTCTTCTGCTTCTGTTAGGTCCATATCATTTCTGTCCTTTATCGAGCCCATCTTTGCACAAAATGTTCCCTTGGAATCTCTAATTTTCTTGAAGAGATCTCTTGTTTTTCCTATTCTGTTGTTTTCCTCTATTTCTTTGCACTGATCACTGAGGAAGGCTTTCTTATCTCTCCTTGCTATTCTTTGGAACTCTGCATTCAGATGCTTATATCTTTCCTTTTCTCCTTTGCCTTTCGCCTCTCTTCTTTTCACAGCTATTTGTAAGGCCTCCTCAGGCAGCCATTTTGCTTTTTTGCATTTCTTTTCCATGGGGATGGTCTTGGTCCCTGTCTCCTGTACAATGTCACGAACCTCCGTCTAGAGTTCATCAGACACTCTATCTATCAGATCTAGTCCCTTAAATCTATTCCTCACTTCCACTGTATAATCATAAGGGATTTGATTTAGGTCATATCTGAATGGTCTAGTCCAACTCTTTGCAACCCCATAAATTGTAGCATGCCAAGCCTCCCTGTCCATCACCAACTCCCAGAGTTTACTCAAACTCACAGAAGAACTGTACAAAAAAGATCTTCATGACTCAGATAATCATGATGGTGTGATCACTCACCTAGAGCCAGACATCCTGGAATGTGAAGTCAAGTGGGCCTTAGGAAGCATCACTACGAACAAAACTAGTGGAGGTGATGGAATTCCAGTTGAGCTATTTCAAATCCTGAAGGATGAAGCTGTGAAAGTGCAGCACTCAATATGCCAGCAAATTTGGAAAATTCAGCAGTGGCCACAGGACTGGAAAAGGTCAGTTTTCATTCCAATCCCAAAGAAAGGCAATGCCAAAGAATGCTCAGACTACCGTACAATTGCACTCATCTCACACGCTAGTAAAGTCAGGCTCAAAAGTCTCCAAGCCAGGCTTCAGCAATACGTGAACTGTGAACTTCCAGATGTTCAAGCTGGTTTTAGAAAAGGCAGAGAAACCAGAGATCAAATTGCCAACATCCTCTGGATCATTGAAAAACCAAGAGAGTTCCAGAAAAACATCTATTTCTGCTTGATTGACTATGCCAAAGCCTTTGACTGTGTGGATCACAATAAACTGTAGAAAATTTAAGTCTATCAAGTTATTAAATATTCCATTTGTATTCAGAGAATTGGTATGCAATTCAGTCATTTTGTTCCCCTGCTGCAAAATGTATCTGTAAGAAGTTCCCACTGCCAGTGAGGCCTGTCTTAAGGGGTTAAAAACATTGACTCTAGGAATTTCCTGGTGGTCCTGTCGTTAGGATCCCATGATTCCACTGCAGGGGCGTGGGTTCAATCCCTGGTTTGGAAGTAACATCCCACAAGTCCCAGGCAAAACCACCATGGACTCTAGAGAAAGACTGTCTGTGTTCAGATCTCAGCTCTGTGTACTGTGAGAACTGGTCAAACTACTTAACCAAATTAGGCCTCAGTTTTCTCATCCGGCCTACACGGTAAAGAATCTGCCTGCAATACATGACACCAGGGTTCAATCCCTGGGTCAGGAAGATTCCATGGAGAAGGGAACGGCTGCCCACTCCAGTATTCTTGCCTGGGAAATCCCATGGACAGAGGATCCTGGAGGGTTACAGTCCATCAGGTCACAAAGAGTTTGGATGCGACTGAGCAACCAACACTAACACACTTTCTCATCTTTAAAATGGGGATGGTAAAATAGTACTTACTTGTAAGATGGGGTGGTGGAAGGATTAGATGAGACTAAACAAAATGCTTCAAATAGCATCTGGCATATCATGAGCACTTGGTAGATGTTGTTGCTAACACGGCAAACGGGGCTTTCTGGGCTGGGGCCTGCTCCAATGTCTCGCCTCCCATATGATCTCTCACCCACATCAAATGGTTTGAGGTTGCCACTGCTCACCACGCAGATTCGTCTAACTCTGTTTCAGATCTCTTTTTCTCTCTCCCCGTCCCTTTCCTTCCCTCCCTCTCTCTGACTCTCTCTCACATACACACATAGACGTCAATTCAGCCATTAATACTCCGGCCAGCTCTCACCACCTCCAGAAACCTATTCTACCTGCCCACCCTTCCCTGTTGACACCTGTCTCCTCTGTCATCGCGCCTTCTCCACTGTGCTGCGATTTCCTGTCAGCTTCTTGCAGAGAGGAAATGTGCCTTAGTCATCTTTGTCGTTAGCATCACACCTGGCACCAAGAAGACTTTCCATAAGTGTGTGCTGAATAAATGCACATGTGCCCGAGTGAATCAAAGGTCTTGCAGAAGAATGACTGGGGAATACTTGCTTAAAGAGCATTTTGATGAGGAATTATGGTTTCCATAAAAGAAAACACAAGGTTCAAGATGGTTCCATTTGTTCTAGGTTTGCTTGAGAAAATATACTTAAGTAAGTGAATACTTGGAGAAGGTCAGATTCATTCCTGTCTTAAATTTAGCTCCTCTAGTTGTCTTAAATAATGATAATATAATGATGCCAAATGTTATAAGATACTTTATCTGCTCTTCCCACATTCCCCCACCAAGTAGACTTAGTCATTTCCAGGCACTTTTTAAAGGAATGATATTTAAATATACTATATATTAAGTTCAGAGAAAGTAATGTCACCCCACTCCAGTACTCTTGCCTGGGAAATCCCATGGATGGAGGAGCCTGGTAGGCTACAGTCCATGGGGTCACTAAGAGTCAGACACGACTGAGCAACTTTACTTTCACTTTTCACTTTCATGCATTGGAGAAGGAAATGACAACCCACTCCAGTGTTCTTGCCTGGAGAATCCCAGGGATGGAGGAGCCTGGTGGACTGCCATTTATGGGGTTGCACAGTTCACGACTGAAGTGACTTAGCAGCAGCATACATTAAGTTATTTAAAAATAGCACCTGTCATAGGTAAAACTCTATAATTAAACACTAAAAGCAATATTTTAGTTCTAAAAAGCACTTTAGTTATCAACTGAAATAATTCTTAAAGAAACATTTCAGCAAACAGATCTCAACAATGGACCCTCTGTGTGTGTCAATATGAAAACTGCTGTTTGATAATACCTAGGATTCTGTAAAACTGGAATTGAAACCAGATATTATGACTCCATCTTCATTTCTCTTCTGTAAAATCCTCTTTGTTACCTTCTCTTATTTTGCTCTTCCTGTCTAGATGGTTTGCTAATTCTCTCCTCTCACAGAAATATTCTTCTTTCTCTATTCCTTTTGCCTCATTGTCCATGGCAGGCCCAAGGTCACTCTTCTAGACTGGAGCATGAGTTTACTTGATGAAAATGGTGAGAATCATGAAATTGCAAAAGGTGAGCTCTCAGGTGCAATTGGAAGGGAAGGAGGGCTCAGAGACATTGGGTTTGAATTCTGCTTCACATTTTTAATTCTTCTGAGCCTCAGTTTTGTCAACTGTAAAATAAGCTCAGGAGCCAAACTCCTAGAGTTGTTGAAAGCAGTAAATGATAGACATGTGAAACCTGGCACGTGGCTTCCACTAGTTGCCAGCTCCATCATGTTGGAGCTTCAGCTTATTCTCCACTGAAGCTCTTTGGCTGACCCATGGTTCCTGTAGACTCTCAAATATTTGTTGAACAAAGGGATATATTACTAATGAATAAAGGTTTGACCCCTCTGTGTGAATTTACTTTTAACTCTAACTCAATCTTCCTCAATTTTTCCAGGAGGAAATATTTTTCTTTAACTGTTTTTCTTACAGTATTGATGGGAATCTTAAACATTTATATCTAAAACTGGGTGGTAGAAGGAAAAGAGGCCCTGTGAGCTTTTTGTATTTGAGCGAAGCTAAGGAGAAATCCATCCTTTTCTTCTTTCCTGTCTCCAGGAAAATAATAAGGATTATCCAAAGAGAGGTCACTGGAATAGAGGAACTGAGGAGTTAGCCACATGAGGTGCAGGGATAATGCCAGCGGCCACCAGAAACTGTCACTGTTGCCTTTCTGGTGCAGGAAGCTGGAGAGCTCAGAGGATAAAGTCTTTAAGAGCAGATGGTATCCAGAGCTGTTATTTTTAAAAAATAAGTGATTATTGGATACTTTAATTAATTAATTAATTAATTTTCAGCTGCTCTGGGTCTTCATTGCTGCTAGTGGGCTTTTCTCTAGTTGCGGAGTGTGGGCTTCTGATTGGAGTGGCTTCTCTTGTTGCAGAGCACAGGCTCTAGGTACCTGAGCTTCAGTGGTTGTGCCATGCAGACTTAGTTGCTCCATGGCATATGGAATCTTCCTGGACCAGGTGTTGAACCAGTGTCCCCTGCACTGGCAGGTGGGTTCTCAACCACTGGACCACCAGGGATATCTCAGGGCTCTGGTTGTGATACATCTTAGCAGACTCAACACTTGTGCACTTGATTCCAAGGTGTGTGGAGGCTGGAAAGCATGTTGTAAGGGATACAGTCCAATAGAGTGTGGCAGGAAAATTCACAGCCAAACTACCTGGGTTTGGATCCCAGCTCAGTCATTTATAACCAGAACAAGTTACCTAATGTTTCTGTGTCTCGGTTTCCTTTCCCTCCCTCTATGAGGAGGGAAACCTCTATGACTGGAGGTTATTACAGGATCTACCTCATAGGGTTGTTGTTAGGGACATGTAGTTGGTAAAAATAAAGCCCTTAAGACAGGAGCAGCCTGCTGAATGGGGGCTCCAGTGACTGTTGTTGGGCCAAAGGTGACAGGAAGAAGAGTAAGGCTTAATGGTGTGGATGCCAATTGTGATGGCGTGTAAGCACGTGCACTACCTTTGTGTGCAACTCTGCAGTCTCCGAAGCACAAGTTCATGTTCCCACCACTGAATCACCTCCACCCAACACACACACGCACGCGCGCACACACACACACACTCTCTCTCTCTCTCCAGGTTAATGTAAAGTCAATCTGACTGGCAGCTTCTGACCACCTCCTCGCTTCTCCAAACACCACCTACCCTACTTCTCTGCCTCTGTCTCCCACTTAAAGGTCTTCAGTCTTAAAGTTCCTCCTTCCCTCTCACTCCCCAGTGAAACACAGCTCATGGCTCTCTCCGGAATCTGAGTCTCAGCACTCATGACTTTACTCCCCAGCATCCCCCGATGTCAGGAGAGAAGCTCTGAGGCCAGGTCACACCCCTCAGCCCTCATCTTTTCTATCCTTTAGGTTTAAGTTACTACTTTCCAAGTATCCTAACCTGCCTCTCCTCAAATATTTATCCCTGAGGATGAGGACAATAGTGTTTCCTTCTACTGCAAAGCCATTGCAAGCTTGTTAAAAGGAGGGCTGGTCCTTTTACTAGGTTCTACTTCTACTAGTTAGCTTATTCTTTCCTGCTTGTGTTTATTCAAAGTTATATAAATCAGTGCCAAATAGAAGACTCCAGGAAATGCTACGGATTGGAGAATTAATCTGCTTCAGGGCTTACTTAACAATTTAACAGAATCTTGCTTTTGGATAAATTATATCAAAAACATATTCAATGGTACCTTATGCCACATTTAAAAAATATATACTTTTTGCTGTAAAAACCTGGAAAGAATTTTTAATAATTACATTGTTAAAACTTTAGGTTATGGTTAACTAACTTCTGATAGGGTATGATTTCTTGGTGGTTATCGTGCATGCTCAGGAATTTTTTTTATAGTGAGAAAATCTAACTACAAGTTCTTTTCAACTGAAATTAAAATCTTATGAGTACTAAAAATTATCAATTAATGAAACTGGCATTTTGTTTTGCCCATATAATTTTTAAAAATCCTATTTTCTTGTTTTCTTTTCTTTTTAAATTTGGCTGCACTGGGTCTTATTTGCAGGATGCAGGATCTTTAGTTGTGGCATGCAGAATCTAGCTCCCTGACCAGGGATTGAACCCAGGCCTCCTGCATTAGGAGTTCAGAGTATTAGCTAATGGACCACCAGGGAAGTCCCTGCCTATACACTTTTAATGAAATAATTATTGTTTCAATTTTAGAGGCTTCTTTTTCACATTGCTGGACATGGAACAACAGACTGGTTCCAAATAGGAAAAGATGTACGTCAAGGTTGTATATTGTCACCTTGCTTATTTAACTTATATGCAGAGTACATCATGAGGAATGCTGGGCTGGAAGAAGCACAAGCTGGAATCAAGATTGCTGGGAGAAATATCAAAAACCTCAGATATGCAGATGACACTATCCTTATGGCAGAAAGTGAAGAGGAACTCAAAAGCCTCTTGATGAAATTGAACGAGGAGAGTGAAAAGGTTGGCTTGAAGCTCAACTTTCAGAAAACAAAGATCATGGCATCTGGTCCCATCACTTCATGGGAAATAGATGGAAAAACAGTGGAAACAGTGTCAGACTTTATTTTTTGGGGCTCCAAAAATCACTGCAGATGCTGATTGCAGCCATGAAATTAAAAGACGCTTGCTCCTTGGAAGGAAAGTTATGACCAACCTTGATAGTATATTAAAAAGCAGAGACCTTACTTTGCCAACCAAGGTCCGTCTAGTCAAGGCTATGGTTTTTCCCGTGGTCATGTATGGATGTGAGAGTTGGACTGTGAAGAAGGCTGATCGCAGAAGAATCGATGCTTTTGAACTGTGGTGTTGGAGAAGACTCTTGAGAGTCCCTTATACTGCAAGGAGATCCAACCAGTCCATTCTAGAGGAGATCAATCCTGGATGTTCATTGGAGGGACTGATGTTAAAGCTGAAGCTCCAATACTTTGGCCACCTCATGCGACGAGTTGACTCACTGGAAAAGACTCTGATGCTGGGAGAGGTTGGGGGCGGGAGGAGAAGGGGACGACGGAGAATGAGATGGCTGGATGGCATCACCGACTCTGTGGACATGAGTTTGAGTGTACTCCGGGAGTTGGTGATAGACAGGGAGGCCTGGCATGCTGTGATTCATGGGGTCACGGAGAGTCGGACACGACTGAGCGACTGAACTGAACTGAACTGAAGACAATATTTACAAATTTATTTCAATTTTATTTATGTTTTATTTTGAAATAATTTTAGATTTACAGAAAGGTTGCAAACAGTACAGAGTTTCATCATGTCCTTCATTCAGCTTCCCCTCATATTAACATCTTACATACATAGTAAATCTATCGAAACAAAGAAATGATTATAGGCACAATACCATTAAGTGCAAACTTTGGGAATTTTCCAGTTTTTCCACTAATATCCTTTCTTTGTTCCAGGACAGATTCAGGATAAGATCTTGCATTTAGTTCTCATGTCTCCTTTGTGTCTTTCAGCCTGTCACAGTCTCTCAATCTTTCCCTATTTTTATGACCTTGACACTTTTGAAGAGTACTTATCAGGTATTTTTGTAGACTGTCTCTCAGTTGATTTTGTCTATTCTCTCTCTCTCTCCTTTTTTTTGCCATGCTCCGTGGCTTTTGAGATATTAGCTGCTCAACCAGGGATTGAATCCGGGGCCCAGCAGTGAAAGCGCTGAGTTCTAACCACTGGGCCACCAGGGAATTCCTAGTATTTCATACTGGGGTTATGGATGTATGAGAAGAATACCGTACAAATGATACACTTCTCAATGTATTAGTTTCATTATATTTTATATGAATTTGTTGTATTTTTGGCTTTATATACTTTCTCGGGCCTCTGAAAACCAATAGAAGCTGGTAACTGTATCTCAGTTACCTTCATGTTTAGTCATTAAGTCATGTCCGACTCTTTGCAACCCCATGGACTGTAACCCACCAGGTTCCTCTGACCATGGAACTTTCCAGGCAAGAATTCTGGAGGGAGTTGCCATTTCCTACTCCAGGGGATAGCCTCAACCTTGGGACTGAACCCACATCTCTTGCATCTCCTGATTGGCAGGCACATTCTTTACCGCTAGCGCCACCTTGGAAGCCCCTCTCAGTTACCTTATTGGTCAAATTTCTTCAGCTAAATGCACAAAGCCAATTCATGAATCTTGATTGGGTCTTAACTTGAAAATATACAAAAAATGAAAAAGATATTTAGCATAGTTAGATAATTTGAATACACACACAGATGTGGTTGTGTGGTTGTAATATTGTAGGTGAATGTCACTCTTACAAGGTGCAGTCTTTTAGCATTTAAGGGCGAAATTTCATGATGTCTGTTATTACTTTGAAATAAATTTATGTGAAAAATCTAGATAGATAACATACTCACGGCAAAATGTGAATAGCTGTTAAATCTAGATAACGGGAATAGAGGTGTAAATTGTACTATTTTTTTTTCATTTTTTATATATTTGAAAGCTGAAAGAAGCATATATAAAAAAAGGATGTACAAGGCCTGTCTAAATTATACACTTTACTGACAGATGTTTAGAAAATCTAGGTAAATGAAGTGATATAATAAATTATTGAATTGAAATACTTATAATGATATCAATTCCTAAAAACCTGATTTGTAGGTTAACGCAATTTAAGACAGAATTCCAACAGATTTTTAAAATATTTGAAACTTGATAAGCTGATCCTAACATGTATATTAAAATTCAAGAGGAACCAAGACACTTGAAGAAAAAGAACAAGAATGGAGGATAAAAATCTTATTATGAAATTTTTATAAGGCTATATCAAGACAGAATGATCCTGGTGCCAGGACTGGCAAATAGAGCAATGAAAAAGATGAAACAATATTTCTAGAAGATAATACTGGAGTATCTTCACAATTTCAGAGTAGAAAGGATTTTTTAATATGAAAAAGGAACTGGGAGTTCCCTTGTGGCCTAGTGGTTAGGACTTGACACTGTCACTGCTATGGCCCCAAATTTGTTCAATCCCTGGTCAGGTAACTAAAATCCTACAAGCCACATGGTGTGGCCAAAAAAAAAAAGAGGAAAGAAAAATACCAATCATAAACAAAATATTGATAAAGTCAATTATATTAAAGTTACAACCCACAAAGGACTAGTATTCAGAGTCCATAAAGAGCTCATGCACATTAGTAAGAAAAACATAGCATACTCAATGGAAAAATCCATGAAATATTTGACTAGGCATTTCATAAATTAGGAAATATAAATATGAAAAGGCATAAAACCTATTAGCAATCTGAAAAATGCAAATTAAAGCTCCAATGATATAATGTTATATACTCACTAGATGGGTAAAATTTTAAAATCTAACATTGCCATCTCGTATGAATGGGGAGTCTCGTCCACTACTGGTGAGAAGGTAAACAGTCCAACAGCTGTGGAAAACAACTTTGAATTACCTAGTAATTTTGAAAATATGCATATACCCTTTGATCCAGCAATTCCAGTCATAGGTTAGACCCCAAATCTGCTCATGCACACTTGTACCAGCAAACTTGTACAAGCGCGTTCAGAGTAGACCTGTTTGCAACAGACCCAAATTCTAAATGATCCAAATGTGTATCAACAATGAAGTGGATTAATAAAACATGGTACACTCATACAGCGAAGTGCCATAGAGAAATGAGAATAAACAAAGTAGAGTTATATGGATCAATCTCACAATATAACGTGGGAAAAAAAAGAAAGCTAAACACAAAAGAATTTACTTATATTCCACTGCTGTAAAGGTCACAATATATCAAAGGATTCATACTGTGTGAATGTGTGTCTGCATGTATATAAACATAGGTATAAATATATATGTATGTAAAGTTTCGACTGCAAGGAGATCCAGCCAGTCCATTCTAAAGGAGATCAGTCCTGGGTGTTCATTGGAAGGACTGATGCTAAAGCTGAAGCTCCAATACTTTGGCCACCTCATGTGACGAGTTGACTCACTGGAAAAGACTCTGATGCTGGGAGGGATTGGGGGCGGGAGGAGAAGGGGACAACAGAGAATGAGATGGCTGGATGGCATCACTGACTCAATGGAGGTGGGTTTGAGTGAACTCCAGGAGTTGGTGATGGACAGGGAGGCCTGGCATGCTGTGATTCATGGGGTCGCAAAGAGTCGGACACACCTGAGCGACTGAACTGAATTGAACTGAAAGTTTGTGCTATATAAAACAACTCATATGATCATAATCAAGCAAATCTAAACTATTTGGGGGGATTAAAAACCATAAAGAAAAGCAAAGAAATTATTACCATAAACATCAGGATAGAGGCTACTATGGGGAAGAGAGGTGTTTGTGACATACGGGTCACGTGAGGGCCTTCCAAAGTTCTGGTAATGTTCTCTCTCTGGACCTGGATGTTTGTTTGTTAAACTGCCACATTTATGTTGTATGCATTTTTCTATAAATATATTTCACAAAAAAAGAACGCATTTGAGTTAGTTCTAATGAGGTGGATGGAACTGCAGCCTATCATACAAAGTGAAGTAAATCAGAAAAAGAAACACCAATACAGTACATTAACACATATGTATGGAATTTAGAAAGATGGTAACAACGATCCTATAAGCATGGCAGCAAAAGAGACACAGATGTACAAAACAGACTTTTGGATTCTGTGGGAGAAGGCAAGGGTGGGATGATTTGAGAGAATAGCATTGAAACATATATAATACCATATGTAAGACAGATGGCCAGTGCAAATTGGATGCATGAAGCAGGGCACTCAAAGCCAGTGCTCTGGGACAACACAGAGGGTTGGAGTGGGAAGGGAGGTGGAATGGAGGTTCAGGATGAGGGAACACGTGCACTTGTGGCTGATTCATGTTGATGTATGGCAAAACCCATCACAGTGTTGTAAAGCAACTATCCTCCAACTAAAATAATTAACTAAAAAAAAAACAAGATCTGAAAAAAAAAAAGATAAATAGAAACAAGCCAAAAATAAACATAGTGTTGTCTATAGTCCACTAAAATATGGACTGTATTTAGTTTATGTGTCCACTAAAAAATGTATATGATATTGGGTTCATTGGTTCTTTTTTTTTTTTTGGCCTTGAGTTATGTGGGATCTTGGTCTTAACTGCTGGTCTTGGTCTTAAGGATTCCCTGGTTCTTTGTATAAGCAGTTGAGAAATTTACTCAGAAGAATTCGTGTAGGTAAATCGTACTTATTTATTCCATGTACTTGCAGTGTTTGCTTACAGATGGGTCTTCTTGATAGTGTATTCAAAAGCAAAAGGAAGTCCTGTTCTTTTTCACTCAGTTTTATTTTAGCCTTTTCTTCTGAAACAGAATGAAATCCTGATTTAAACCCAACTTGCATTAACAGAAATGCTTTGAATAAGCATAAATTTCTGGTTGCTGATGTGTGGAACTTACTGCTTGCTTTTTGCCACACTAAGACCTTGGTAACAATCTTCATTTTGCAGATAACTGCAAAAGAGACGGTTTTAGACACTCTTAAGGTGACATAGTTCAAGAGTGACTAAGCAGGGATCCACATTCAGGTCTGGCTGACTACTATCACCAGGCCCCCTCTAGTGATCTTAATCACCAGGCTATACCACCCAAAACGCAATGGCAAGCCACTCCAGTACTCTTGCCTGGAAAATCCCATGGATGGAGGAGCCTGGTAGGCTGCAGTCCGTGGGGTCGCTAAGGGTCGGACACGACTGAGCGACTTCACTTTCACTTTCACACATTGGAGAAGGAAATGGCAACCCACTCCAGTGTTCTTGCCTGGAGAATCCCAGGGATGGGGGAGCCTGGAGGGCTTCCGTCTATGGGGTCACACAGAGTCAGATACGACTGAAGTGACTTAGTGGCAGCAGCATACCACCCAACACACCCTCTAGGCCATAAAGATTTTTTTCCTTGACCAAACTTTAGTCACACCCATCTGTGTACTTCCTTATAAAATCTAGTTTTAACAAGAACCTTGCTGAGTCAGTTTAACCAGAATGTCCCTCTCTCCACGTCTGATCAACTTTCTGCATCTTTTGGGGTTTCTCATTCTCCATCACCCCCAGGTGATGTCTCATCACCCTGACCTGTGTTCAGTAAGAATACTGCTAGGTCAGTTCAACCAGAATTCCCTTTATCCCTGATGTTTTCTTCTGGTAATTTCCATCCACTGACTGCTACCCCCCTCATTCTCCCCGCCCCCCGCCTGCTCATTGGCTTTTAATTCCCTCTTGAAAGTGAAAGTGTGAGTCACTCAGTCCTGTCTGACTTTTTGTGACCCCATGGAGAATAGCCTGCCAGGCTCCTCTGTACATGGAATTCTACAGAGAAGAATACTGGAGTGGGTTGCCATTCCCTTTTCCAGGGGAATCTTGCTGACTCAGGGATCAAACCGGGTCTCCTGCACTGCAGGCAGTTCTTTACTGTCTGAGCCACCAGGAAAGCCCCAATTCCCCCTTGTCCATGCCCTATTCCAATATGAGCCCAAACTCTCTTACACTGAAAGATTCCAGTGCAGTAGTCCCCTCCCTTGAATGAAGTCTTCCTGGGCCACTTTAACAAGTCTCATCAAATGTTTTGTTTTTTTTTCCCCCTCTAACAAAGAAAAGGAAGACACCGCTGGGGTTTTGACCCTGAAGAATAGAGAGTCAATTCTTCATTTTCACTGAACACTACTAGCAGCTTCTGATGGACCAGGAAAACTTAACTCGCCAGCTCTCACCTCTTAAGGATTTTTAAAGAAGGTCTATGGGGAACCCTTTTGCAACTAAAAAGAATGAGCCTCCAGGACACCAATTTTGTAAACCCCAATTAGGACCTCGGGATTGAGTTTGCTTGAAATAACTCATTCATTTCTCTGCCATACGATAGGGGGCACCCTTTAACTGATTGAAAACAATTTGTTCTGTAAGTTATTGCTGTGAGTGTGCTCAAGAGCAGGAGAAAAGAAACCACAAAAGTTTAAAAAAAAATTTTTTTTAATGACCCAGTCAAGTTTTAAAACTCCAGGAAGATCAGGAAAGAATGGAAGGGGTAACAGAAAACCAATTAATTGGGCTTCGCGTATTGTCGCTTATTAGCAGCAGCGTTTTAGTAGTCTCCCGACCTGTCTATATTTGTTAGCTCCAGTTTCATTTATTGCCCATAATTATTTTTAGCTGTTTTTTGTCCTTTTCACTTCCACATTTCCCGAATTCTTAAGTGGGTGCCTGCCGCGCTGCAGAGACTGGGGCGTTTGGATATCAGTTTACACGTAACCTTCAGTAAATAATCCGTCAGGGACCCACCCATTGCCTCTCCTCCTTTCCTCTTCGCTGGACAAGTCATCCCCCGCCTTCTCTCCCGGGCAGCGCGGCCGGGATCCAGAGCCCTAGCCTCCTTAACTTCGTTGCTGAAGTTTGCTTTCTGTCCATTGAGAGCCATGCTTCGAGTGATTGTGGAATCTGCCAGCAATATCCCTAAGACGAAATTTGGGAAACCGGATCCTATTGTTTCTGTTATTTTTAAGGGTAAGGTCAAGTTTGCTTCTTTTTCTCCAGTTCTGCTTTGGAATGTTAGTTTCTTGGGTCTCATTCTCTGAAAGTCTGCGTTTGATCAAATCCTCTGAGGCTATAGCTGGAATGTGTTACCTGTACAGGTCAGGGGAGAGGACAGATTTCTGTGGAAGGCATTTGATTTTCCGCAGGGCTTTGAGGCTCATTGAATGACACGATGTTTGAATACTAATAGCCCTTGGAGTAAACCGTGTACCACATTTCAAGTATCAAAATGTTCTGGGGAAAAAATGGTTCTGTGTTGGTTCAGATTAAGAGTTTCAGTAGTCTTGTATACATTTTTATTGCCTCTGCCTGTGAGAAATGGATAAAGGAGGAAAAAGCACAATTAAGTTGTTCGAAGTATCATTACTTGGTAAAACAGCCCTTTGCTGCTTTTATTGTCACTGGGCTTCTGGGAGGGGGAGTAAAGTTATTGTTTTGGTTTGTTTCATGTTATTTTGTGCCTCTTTGCAGTTGTTCTGTATCTCTCCAAAGTTAGGCTGGTTTTTGTGTGTTCTGTAGCTTTTAAACTGCTCCTAGAGGAAAGAGCTCTGAATAATCCAAATTTGCAGTTTAGGCATCTAGTTTGGACTTGCTCTAGTGACTTAGAAATCTCTGGATGTCAGTTTTCTCTTCTGCAAAACAAACGAGGGGGGTGTAGACTAGATCATCTTTAAAAAGATTGTAATTCCAACAGGTGATTTTTCTTAACATTTCATTGCAATGGAGGGGGACAGGAGTGGTTGGAGGGATGGCACACTCTCAGCCTTGGTAGGTCATTCCAGTTTGGGCCGGAGTGGTGTGTCTAAAGCTGAATTTAAGAGCTTTAGCTGGTTCTGTTTGTCCAAGGTCATTGGTAAGATTGCCAGTTCACTCTTTGGCAGGAAAAATGAAAGCGAGTGAGAGAGGAGGGCAGAAAAAGTGGGAGCCTTGATGGGTGTGTGGATCCTGAGCAAACCTCAGCTCGTTTCTCTTTTGCTTGGGGACACTCACTACTTCTCCCTTCCAGTTTCTGAGTAACCTGTGCCTTTCTTCTTTCTTTTGTCCATTTTATCTCTGTTCCTCTTCTGAAATCTCCCCCTCTGAGATGAGCAGGAAAATGCAAGAAATGAAACCCAAAGCTGCCAAATAATTGGTTAGTTAAAAAAGATTTGGGAGACAAAAGTTGGGTTCCTAATGTACAATGTAGTTAAGAATCTGGTTAGTGAGTATCATGTACTCATGTTATATCAGGGTTCCCCTGCATGTGTTCTTTTAAAAAATCTTTTTCTTTTTTTAATTTTATTTTCAAATTTATTTTTATTGCAGTTACATTGGTTTGTAACATTTTATATTTTATATAATATTATATATCTACTTCTGTATGTACTGCAGCATGCTTACCACCAAATAGTTAATTTCCATTTTTCATTACACAGTTGATCCCCGTTACACATTTTGCCTTCCTCCCTACCCCTCCCCTTCTGGTAACCACTATTCTGTTCTCTATATCTACGTGTTTTGGGGTTTTCTTTTTTTTTTTCCATTTGGTTCATTTGTTTTTTTAGTTTGTTTTTTATATTTTGCACATGAGTGAAATCATATCGTGTTAATATTTGTCTTTCTCTGTTTTATGGATTTCATTTAGCATAATACCCTTAAAGTCTATCCATGTTGTTGCAATGGCAAGATTTTACCATTTTTAAAAATTCCAATACTCCATTGCAAATCTATATATACCATATCTTCTTATCCATTCATCCATTGATATGCACTTAGGTTATTTCTATATCTTGGCTATTGTAAATAATGCTGCGATGAACACAGGGGTGTACATGTCTTTTCAAATTCGTTCCGTTCCGTCGCTCAGTCGTGTCCGACTCTTTGCCACCCCATGGACTGTAGCCTACCAGGCTTCTCCGTCCATGGGATTCTCCAGGCAAGAATACTGGAGTGGGTTACCGTTTCCTTCTCCAGGGGATCTTCCCGACCCAGGGATCAAACCCGGGTCTCCCGCATTGGAGGCAGACGCTTTAACCTCTGAGCCACCAGGGAAGCCCCTTTTCAAATTAGTGTTTGTTTATTCTTTAGGTAAATGCCAGAAGTGGGATAGCTGAATTATGTTGCAGTTCTAGTCTTAATTTTTCGAGGAATCTCTAGTCTTTTTCACAGTGACTGGACTAATTCACATCCCCAACAACAATGTATGAAGGTTCCCTTTTTCCACATTTTCACCAACACTTTTTATTTCTCACCTTTTGGATAGCAGCTATTCTGACAGATATGAGATATCTCACTGTGGTTTTGTAAAAAAAATTTTCTTGAAGCAGTTGCATAATTGGGACATAAGATGAAAATTTTGTTTCCTTCACCATTGACATGTAAAGACATGTAAAAATATGTTGGGTTCAATCTGGTAATGTCATGGGGCAAGTCATATAGATTATAAAGGAACTAGAATTTAACACTATACTGAAATCTGATTCATTTGTCTGGAGTGAGTATGCATTGGTCAAAAATTTTAAATGACTACAATTATGTCTGCCTAAGGCTATGAACATAAACACTCAACTGAAAGTGGAAAACTTCAGTTAATGTGGGCCAATATAAGTTATCTAAATTATTACATTTACTAGATTATTTAGCTTCAGTCTCTTTTCTAGTCTCCTTTGGTTGTATAAGTTTAACGGTAAAGTCATTCATTTTAGTCACCTGACAAGCAACCTAATGGCAGAAACAACTCAGCTCCAGAGTAGGAGCATTTGGACTCTGGCTAATGTTGATAGAATAGCCGATGATCCAGATTTTACCAGCCAGGTCTCAAATTTCTCAGTTGTGGGATCATGGGAACTGATCTCCTTGAGATTTCTTTCAGTTTTAAGGTTCTATAATTCTACAGTTCCATATATTGAATAACTGCTCTCAGCAGGGTTTGAAAGGCATTGTGTTAGGCACTAAAGCACAATAATGACTATGGCATTTTTCTTGCTTTCAGTCTATTCCAATAGTTTAAAATATTGATGATAGCAAACCCTTTCCAGACGTGCCTTCCAATTTTGAGCACTGGGTAAGATTAAGGAACATTACGTTCTGACGGAATTGAGGATACTGATGTCACCATATATCCATCAGTTGGAATGGAGCAAAGCCAGATGTGCTTCATGGTGTGGCGTGAGTGAGAAATCAGGAGAGTAAGATGTGGAAAGCCCTAACAGAGGTTCAAGACAGCACCAAAGAAAGCCCCTGAGTTTACTAACTCTATACAGTTTTGATTTTTGAGTACATAAAACAGCAAGATCGGGCAGTAATCAACACTTCTCTTTTCAAGCTGTAGGACTGTAGGAAGAATGGCTAAGTGATGGGAGTGTTAATGGCGATTGCTGTGTAGACACTGAGCCCCCCTGTAGACTGTAGTTGGGAACGTGCAGTACTGACAGCCAACTTTAGAGTTGACTTCAGTCTCTCATGTTCATTCCCCTTCTGAGGCTGAACTCAGGACCTTGTATGAACCAGCAAGATCTGAGGGTTACTGAAGTCCCTGTGGTGTGGATGTCATGGATATTTAACAGTGCAAAAGAAGATTATGGAAACTACAAAGCTCACTCGGGTTTTCACATTCTTAGGGTGCACTCGGTTCTGCAAGCCAACTCTGAATCATCAGAGCAGAGTGCTTGTCTGTCTGTGGTGGCCATTCTCCCTTAAGTCTCACGCATGATTCCTCCAAACATTAAGGTCAAAAAAGTTTGTTTAATATTAAATATTTTTAATTTAAAAATATATGCATGTAGAAACAAAACCGACTAACAATCCAAAGAAGATTATACAACTAAAAAGTGACAATTCTCACCATGTCCCTCCTATCTCTCCAGTCTTGCTACCTAGGGGTAATTATTCTGAATAGTTTGATTTGAATCCTTTCTGATTTTTTGCTAAAGAGTTGTAAGTTTGCTAAAAAGTTGTAATTTTTTGCTAAAAGTTCTAAGTAGCTACTCCCTGTTAGCAAGGAGGCTGCAATGGATATCCTTATAGTGGATCTCCTTGTAAAAGTGAACATTTCTGAAAGACAGATTCCCTGGTGTTTGCCTATGTGTGTATGTCTGTGTATGTATATGTGTGCATTTCTTTTCTTTTAAAGGCAGTCTTGCTGACTGTTGACAATGACTTCCATTTGGAAGTCATCTCCTGCCTCTGTGTCAAATCTCTTGAAAAGATTGGTTGAAAGGAAATTTTCTTGCACACTTTTATATTGTTGTACTTTTACAATGTGGCAACATTGTGTCCATAGTCAACATTTGACTTGGAAAGAGCATAGTTGTAGCAACTACTAACTGTAATCTCATTTGTCCTTATCGCGTCCATTCCATTAGCCAGAATTTTCTCACTTCTGGTCTTGTGTAGCTCTTTGTGATCTTTGTGTGATGGCTCCTGCTTAGTCCAGATGTCACTGAAGAATTGTCATGTTATTGCTTATTTTTCCAGAGATTTGTTATTTCATCTGCACATGTTCTGAGACTGAAATCCTGGTATTTCATTGAGCTTATCAACTTTGTAGTCTTGAGTAAACCATTTAACCTCTCTGAGAATCCCTTTTTCCTGTTTTGAAAAATGGGCCTCTAGTTGCTTATCTGAAAGGAAGTAGATTTGTGAAATTCCCCAAAGATTGTGATTTATGCAATAGAGAATTCTCTACTTTTAGCAAAAACTACTTAGCTACTTGAAAATTTGAAAAAAAAGTTGAGTTAGAAAAGTGATACTTTAAGTAAAGAGAAAAGCTACGAAATTCCAATTAAGAATGGTGAAGTATTAAGAATGGTGAAGATGGGAGAGATCCAGTGGGTCTCATTCACAATCATCTGTGGCCCACACGGTGACCTGCTTTACCCAGACTATACTGTGCTGTGCATGCTTAGTTGCTCAGTCGTGTTCAACTCATTGAGACACCATGGACTGGAACCCGCCAGGCTCCTCTGTCCATGAGGATTCTCCAGGCAAGAATACTGGAGTGGGTTCCCACGCCCTCCTCTAGGGGATCTTCCCAAGCTAGGGATCAAACCTAGGTCTCCTGCATTGCGGGTGGATTCCTACCATCTGAACCACCAGGGAAGTCCAAGAATACTGGAATGGGTAGCCTATCCCTTCTCCAGGCGATCTTCCCAACTCAGGAATCAATCCGGGGTCTCATGTATTGCAGGCAGATTCTATACCAGTCGAGCTACCAGTGAAGCCCATACTGTAGGGCTAATCAAAGATTCCCACTGGCACAAACTGACAACCATGCCACATTGGTACTCTGATAGAACTACTGCATTGTTTTTACGAAACACTGTGGAAGGCAAAAGTGTTCAAGGTACTGAATCATCCCCATCACTTCTGGGAGAACAGGGTTTGGAGACTCTCTGTGGAAAGTGGCCCCACTTTATCAAGGCATGGAAACTCTGAAAGGTACACTTTCCAAAGGCACATTTTATAGACTCACAGTTATTTACAAAGCCACAATTGCCTTTGAAAAACAAATGAGTGTGACTTGTTTTCCTCCTGCACAACAAATCTTAAGTGTATGCCTTTAAGGTATGTCCAGGGGTGCTGGTCTTTGACTGGTTGGGGTTTACTGGTGGGTCCTGCATCCCCATGGGATTTGGCTCTGCCACAGAGGCATGATGCAGGAGGTGGGGGATGCCCTGGTGGCTCAGTGGTAGAGAATGCACGAGACATGGGTTTGATCCCTTGTCTGGGAAGATTCCACATGCTGAGGAGCAAGAGCCTGTGCTCTGCGGCCCGGGAGCCACAACTACTGAGCTTGGGCACCCTAGAGCCTGTGCTCTGCAACAAGAGAAGCCACTGCAATGAGAAGCCTGTGCACTGCAACCAGAGATTAGCACCCACTCACCACAGCTAGAGAAAAGCCAGAGCAGCAACACAGACCCAGCAATGTCAAAAATAAATAAATAAATGATTTAAAAAAAAAATAAGTCATTGAGTTTTTATGTCCTCTGCCACTCTATCATATCACTGATGTTGAATATACATTTTAAAGATTGACCCTGGAAACAATGCTCTGGCAGGAGCTGTAAGACAATAAAGTCATTAATTCTTGGTCTTGAAATGGTCAGAAGTCCACCATTCTCTCTTCTTTCAGGAAGAATTACATTTATTATTCTCTCAGGTGCTTTGTGGATTAGGCTTGGCAAATGGCCAGTTCATACATTTCTGAACACCGAGTCCCTAGCACCTGCTACCCAAGGGCAAATCAGTATCATACTACTTTTTGCTTCCTTGATCCTGGCCAGGAAAATGTGAAGCTGCCAGTTTTACGTTGAAAATTTGTGCATGAAACATTCAGTGTTCTGTAAGGCAGAATGTGTCTGCCATAATATGGCAGTGGTTACTTTACTTTGTAATTCCTATTGAACCGTTGTTCTGTGGAGTAGGGGGTGTGCTTTGAGAGACTCTGAGCAGAGTTTTCTCTTAGAAACAGCTGCTTAGACATTTAAGCTTTATCAGCAAACTTGGCCTTGAGTATTAGGGTAAAAGTTTATTGGACATGAGGATGCAAAAACACTGGGCTTTAGAGTCCGGGAGGCTTAGGAATGAGGATTCCAATGTTCACCTCTTACTTTCTAAGTGCTCATGAGCTAATGAATTAAAACCTTCAGCTGCAGAGTTATTATAGTTCAACTAGGAGTTATTATACCTCCTACCTTGCACGGATGTTTGAGGATGAATACATATATAAAATTGCACCTGGGAATTCCTAAACTCCCTTCCCTATTTGATAACATTTACTTTTACGGAGCCCTAAAATGTGCCAGACAGTATAACAGAAATTAAGTCTAGAAAAATACATATCACATGGTTTGTCTTCCATGTCTAGGGAACCAGCTGGTTGGAACACAAGAATGAGTTACAAACCAGAATAGACATGCAAAAGTTATAATGCAAGAGCAGATGAAAGAGTGGAAATCTTCATGGAGACGGTGTCCTTGAGTTGGTCTTAAAGGATGACAGAAATAATGAAAAGAAAGACATTACAGGTTTGGAACAATACCAGAAAAGGCCAGAGAGCCCCTGTCCTGTGGGGTGAGGTTGACCAAGGAGTATTTGGTGTGATTGGGGTTATGTTTTACTCATAAACCAGCTGGGAGCCACTAGGTAGCATTGTGGATGTTTTAGTTCTAGTCAGGTATAAGAAAAATTGAGGGAAGGAGGAGAAGGGGGCGACAGAGGATGAAATGGTTGGATGGCATCACTGACTCAATGGACACGAGCTTCAGCAAACTCTGGGAGATGGTGAAGGACAGGAAAGCCTGGCATGCCGCAGTCCAAGGGATCACAATGAGTTGCATACGACTAAGCGACTGAACAACAAGAAGACTAAGTAAGGGGTGTACTAGTTGAGACAAGCGCTTCCTAAGACAGAGGGAGCTCATTTCATGGCTAGAATGAGAAGGAAGGAACTAATGTGAACGGTACTAAGGAAGCAGCCCGATTGACCATGCTTTCTCACTCTCTTCTGTGAAATAGGATTAGGGTTAGGGAGTGTTCAGCCTGTGCAGGCCTGCAGGGCTAGGTGGGGCAGCTCAGCCAGAGGCCTACCTGAGGGCTTTGCCTCCCTGAGACTTGAGAGGGAGGTCCACAGAGGTAGAAGAAAAGCACAGAAATGGAAAGTGATAGCAAAGACACATTTTGTTATTCTCCCAAAAGTCAGATGAGGAGTATTTCCTCAACCAAACTGAACTGTGGTCTCACATAAGGTCCTTCTCTTAGGACTCAGTTGTTCCACCATCTAAGGGGTAAGGTGTCCTGTGTGTGTGTGTGCTCTATCACTAAGTCTTGTCTGACTCTTTTGAGACCCTCTGGATTGTGGCCCGCTAGGCTCCTCTGTCCATGGGGTTGCCCATGCAAGAATACTGGCCTGGGTGGCCATTTCCTTATCCAGGGCATCTTCCCAACTCAGGGATCAAACCCGGGTCTCCTGTGTCTTTTGCATTGGAAGGTGGACTCTTTACCACTGAGCCACCTGGGAGTGTCCGTTCCGTTCCGTTCAGTCACTCAGTCGTGTCCGACTCTTTGCGACCCCATGGACTGTAGCCTACCAGGCTTCTCCATCCATGGGATTCTCCAGGCAAGAATAATGGAGTGGGTTACCGTTTGAGTGTCAGCAGTTATTTAATTGCAGGGAACTCAGATTTGCTCAAGGTGGCCACCATACTGTTTTCTATCATGGCTATACTATTTTACATCCCCACAAATAGTGCTAAAAGGGTTCCATCTTCTCCGCATCTTTACCACCACTTGGTATTTTTTGTGTTTTTTTGTTTGTTTCTGTGGTTCGTTTGTTTGGGAATAATAGTCATCCTAATGAGTGTGAACAGTAGATTCTTAGCAACTCTCTGTTAACTTGGATTGTCAGCTCATACTTGCCTCATTAACTCGCAGTGTTAATGAGTGCCAGCCATGAGGCAGCCGTCCTATGACCAGAAGCCTGCCTGTCGGGGCCCAGCAGCAGCTCAAGAGCCTGGTAGCCTCTTGACCAGTGGGGCCCTGGTCTTGTGAGGTCTGTGTAGCTAAGGTTGTGCTGGCAGCCATACCAAAGCAGAAGGCATGTGGGAAATAGCCTTGGTTCCCTGCAGTGCCAGGTCTCCCAGTTGGCCTGGACTCCACAGGGCAAGGCTGGAACCAGAGGGCCCCTATGCTTCTCCCCACAGCAGATCGTAGGAGATAAGAGTAGCCCCAGGTCAGGTGCCCTGTAATCCTCTCCCCTAACATTCTACACTCTTTCGTGGCACTTAGTGGAATATGCAGTTATGTATTTACTGGCTTATTTGATTTCTGTCCACTTCCTCCATCAGACTAGAAGCTTTTGAGCACAGGGGCCATGTCTCTTTCTTCAACACCTTGCTCAGTGCCTGGCAGATAGCAGATGACCAATTAGCAGTGTTGAATGAATGATTCTAGCTCCTCCCTTCAGTCATTCAGTTTAGGATCTCACAGGCCAGGGGAACCAGATGGGACCAAATGATACCAGATCCCTGTGCCCACAAACTACAAAACTGATCCTGAGTGTGTAGTACTTCAGAGTTTCCACATGCTATTTGGGATCCATTAAGCTGCATCTCAAAGGAAACTGGAAGGCGAGGGAGTCTTAGCCTACCTCTGACCTTGATGTTAGGGCTTTGGTCTAATCAATGGCAAGAAATCTCTCTGAATCTCAGTTTTCCTAGTGAAGTGGTTATAAGACCTACCCCTGAAGGTTATAAAAGTCAAATGAGTATTTAAGGTACCTGGACTAAAAATAGATGGTTAGTGCCATCTCGCCTCCTGAAGTTTTGTTTCCTTTGCACATTGCAAAGTGAAAAATTAGTAGGCTAGGTTAGGGACTAAATAAATAATGTTTTCAAATTAAATGAAGACAGTTGAAGCAGAACCTGTTTGCTCTACTTTTATTTATTTATTTCTGGTTGTGCCGCTTATAGGATCTGAGTTCCCCAGCCAGGTACTGAACCTAGGCCCTTGGCAGGGAAAGCTCTGAGTCTTAACCACTGGACTCCATTTAGACTCTGTTCTCCATTTAGAAGGTGAAGCTACAACCTAGAAGAGAGGTCTAGTTGGGGTTCATATCTTGTCAGAACAGCTAGTCGTTATGGTGAGAATAAAGTAGATCATTTCACTAAATGTTTTTTACTTCACTTGGCAGACATTTTTTTGTGTGCCTACTGTGTGCTTGATTGTTCAGAGCATTGCTGTCTAATAGTACCTTCTGTGATAGTGGTGATGTTCAAGATCTGCTGTCTCTAACAGAGCCATGAGACATGTGTGGATGGTGATCACTGAAATGTGGTCAGTGTGACCTGATGAATTGAATTGCTAATATTATTTCATTCAAATTCATTCAAATATTCATGGATACTTGAAGTTGTTGACAACCGTGTTGGACAGCACAGAGAACAGGACAGCCACTGTGGCTATGAGTTCACCATGTCCTCTAACTCACTGTTTCCAGCATCTCTTACCTCAGTTGTCTCATCTCTAAAATGGAGAGGATAATAGTCCCAAAATCGGAAAATAATTACAAAAGAGAAAGCATGTAGGAAGTGCTTTAAGTATTAGTTGCTGCTTAGGCCTTCTGGAGATGTTGGCATGGTGGGTAACAACTAATTACTCCACCACCACCATTTACTAAATTCTCACTCTGTGCTCAGACCTGTGTGTATTATCCGATTTCACCTTCACATCGTTTTCAAGAAGTATCACATAGAACCAGACATCCTGGAGTGTGAAGTCAAGTGGGCCTTAGGAAGCAATAGTATGAACAAAGCTAGTGGAGGTGATGGGATTCCAGCTGAGCTATTTCAAATCCTAAAAGATGATGCTGTGAAAGTGCTGCACTCAATATGCCAGCAAATTTGGAAAACTCAGCAGTGGCTACCGACTGGAAAAGGTCAGTTATCATTCCAGTCCCAAAGAAGGGCAATGCCAAAGAATGCTCAAACTACCACACGATTGTCCTCATATCACATCCTAGCAAGATAATGCTCAAAATCCTTCAAGCTAGGCTTCAACAGTACGTGAACCAAGAAATTCCAGATGTACAAGCTGGATTTAGGAAAGGCAGAGGAACCAGAGATCAAATTGCCAACATCTGTTGGATCTTAGAAAAAGCAAGGGAATTCCAGAAAAACATCTGCTTCATTGACTGTGCTAAAGCCTTTGACTGTGTGGATCACAACAAACTGTGGAAGATTCTTAAAGAGATGGTCATACCAGACCATCTTACCTGTCTCCTGAGAAACCTGCATGCAGGTTAAGAAGCAACAGTTAGAGCTGAACATGGAACAACTGACTGGTTCAAAACTGGGAAAGGAGTACAACAAGGATTGTAACCCTGCTTATTTAACTTATATGCAGGTACATCTTGTGAAACACCAGGTTGGATGAATCACAAGCTAGAGTCAAGATTGCTGGGAGAAATGTCAACAGCCTCAGATATGCAGATAATACCGTTTTAGTGGCAGGAAATGAAGAGGAATTAAAAAGCTTCTTGATGAGGGTGAAAGATACAAGTGAAAAAGCTGGCTTAAAACTCAACATTCAAAAACTAAGATTATGGCATCCGGTCCCATGACTTCATGGCAAACAGAAGGGGAAAAAGTGGAAGCAGTGACAGATTTTATTTTCTTGGGCCCCAATATCACTGTGTGTGGTGACTGCAGCCATGAAATTAAAAGACGCTTACTCCTTGGAAGGAAAGCTATGATAAACCTAGACAACATATTAAAAAGTAGAAACATCACTTTGCTGACAAAGGTCTGTATAGTCAAGGCTATGGTTTTTTCCAGTAGTCATGTATGGATGTGAGAGTTGAACCATAAAGAAGGCTAAACACTGAAGAACTGATGATTTTGGACTGTGGTGCTGGAGAGAACTCTTGAGAGTCCCTTGGACTGCAAGGAGATCAGCCAATCCTAAAGAAAATCAACCCTGAATATTCATTGGAAGGACTGATGCTGAAGCTGATGCTCCAGTACTTTGGCCACCTGATGCAAAGAGGCGATTCATTGGAAAAGACCCTGATGCTGGGAAAGACTGAGGGCAAGAAGAAGGGGCAACAGAGGATGAGGTGGCTGGATGGCATCACTGACTCAATGAACAGGAGTTTGAGCAGACTCTGGGAAATAGCCAAGAACAGGGAAGCCTGGTGTGCTGCAGTCCATGGGGTCACAGTCAGACATGACTTAGAGACTGAACAACAACAACAAGGTATTATTGTGATCTTCATTTTACCCATGAGGAAATTGAGGCAGAGACAGATTAGAATTCAACCGGGACTCTGATTCCAAAACCTCCGTGTGTCTTCTTGGAGGTCATTGTAGTTACAGAGAAAAAACATAATGTGTACCTTAAATATCCAAGTCAAATTATGACCCTTCCTCCCTCCTCTGAACAAATTGAGTTGTTTTGTCTGCCAGGTCATCTGAACTCAGTCTAAGAGAGGAAGACTGTGTACCAAGAACAAAAGAACTTAAAAAAAAAAAGAAAAAAACAAAACCCGGCCCTTCTGTGGTGAGTTTCCACAGGGTACAAAAGCCTTTAGGACTGTGCTGTGACTCAGAAGCTCAGAGCTAACATAACTTCTCAGTGAATCAGTTCCTCTGAGAGTCAAGTGGGAGCCATTTTATTAGTGGAGACCACAACTCTTATCTTATGTAAAATAGTAAGATCCTAATACGTGAATGGCAGGGTGAGTTTCCACTTCTTATTACCTTAGTTTTCCGGATTTTTATTTTCATCATCTTATCATTGCAACAGGATAACTTATGTTTTGTTTTTTTTTTAATCCCTTTCCTTATCTCTCTTTCATTATTTAAAAAAAGGAAAAAAATGTTCCTTGTGCTTGAAGTGAAGTGAAGTCGCTCAGTCGTATCCAACTCTTTGCAACCCCATGGACTGTAGCCCACCAGGCTCCTCAGTGCATGGAATTTTCCAGGCCAGAGTACTGGAGTGGGTTGCCATTTTGTTCTCCAGGGGATCTTCCCAACCCAGGGATCGAACCCGGGTCTCCCACACTGCAGGCAGACGCTTTACCATCTGAGCCACCAGGGAAAGCCCTTGTGCTTCCCTCTCCTCATTGCTGGAATTCACTGCCTGGGCAGTCCCTGTCTCTCTCCACCCTCTTTTTCCCTTCTGTTTCTTCCCACTGCTCCTCTTAAACATAAACTCATTCAGCAAATCCTGGTCAAGCGTGTACTTTGCCAGGCTGTGGTCTCAGCACTACAAGTCAGATGGGAAAGAAGCCAGACTTGACCACTGCATGCATGCAGCTTATAGTCTAGCTGTAGATCCAGGAAGAGTTCAGTGAATTCAGAGTTAAAGAAGTTTAATTTCCTGGAAAGGAAGCATTATTTTTGCAGATTATATTGATGACCAGCTATGAAGTGTTGCACTAAAGCTTCACGTAGATGCATTCATTTATTTCTCACCAAAAAAATAAAAAATTGAAATCCCTCACTTTATAGCACAAGAAGCCAAGTGTTGGGGAGAATAAGTTGCCTTGTTTAAGATCCCGCACTAGGTTCTAGGTGGGGCTGGCTCACAGGGGCCCACCCTGAGGCTGTAACATTCACTCCTACCTGATGACACTGTCTTTTGGTCACACCTGCATTTGACCTACCCTGGGGTAACTAGTGCACCAGGGGTTAAGGGTTTAGATCCCTAAACCTGATAATCTAGGTTCTGCATCTGATCAGATCAGCGATAGGGCCTGGGGCAGTGGTTCCTTGAAGCCAGACACTTCAGACTTCAGAGGCCTTGCTCCAGGCCCAAAATGACCTCCAACTTGTCCCAGTGTGCTGGACACATTCTGATGGCCTCCAGGTGCAACATGGCCTGAGGAAGGAGCCTCCTGCTAGGGCCCTTACAGTGTAAAGCCATTTCTTGGGCTTTCTCGTGTTTGTTCTTCACAACAACTCTAGCAGGTGTCCAGGACATGATTGTTTATACTCATTTCACAGATGAGGACCTTGAGTCTCAGAGAGGACAAAAGTAACCAAAGCAGGGTGACCAGGAAGAGGCAAGGACCAGAAGCCCAGACCCAAGACTCTTTTGCCCAGGCACCTTCCCACTGCATTGTGGGTGTCTGGCTTTCTTTGTGCTTGGCATCTCTCTTGCGTTTCTACCCTCCAGCCCCTTCCACTACCAAGCAGCCACCCATGGACACCTCCAATTCCCAGCTTTCCATCATACTTGCAGCAGCTGATCAGCCTGGCTGACTCAAGAGCCCAGGGGCCACAGCCATTCTCAACACAGAAAGGAGGGGTGGGTGCAGTGGATCAAAACCGCTGGCAATGGCACAAGTCTCATTTAAAGAGATGATTAATTATGGAACACCAAGCCCTGAGGCTGAGCATCATAATTCAGCTAAAATTATTGCCCAGGAGGGTAAGGATGGAATTAGCAAGATTTTGATTCAGAGATTTGTGCTTATTTTCAAAATTCTTTTCTGTGACTATTTTCTCTTGATAACAGTTTCTTGGAGTCAGAAACCCAGAGGGCGTAGGTCCTCTTCATGTTGTCTGATGGAGGCCATTTATGATTCTGACTCTAATCCTACGCAGAGGCATGTCCCCTGTGTCCTAACACTTTCATTCTCTCTCCTTTGATCCTCAGCCCTGCAAAGAGGCCTTTTACATCCCCCTCTGCAGGACACTGAGGCCTTGAGGAGCCCTTTTGAAACTGTTTTAAAATTTTGTTTTAGTCACTAAGTCCTGTCTGACACTTTTGCCACCCCATGGACTGTAGCTCTTGGGTAAACTCCTGAAGTTGGTGATGGACAGGGAGGCCTGGTGTGCTGCGGTCCATGGGGGTCACAGAGTCGGACACGACTGAGTGACTGAACTGAACTGGACTGTATAGCTCACCAGGCTCCTCTGTCCATGGAATTCTCCAGTCAAGAATACTGGAGAGGGTTGTCATTTCTTTCTCTAGGGGACCTTTCCGACCCAGGGATTGAACCCACGTCTCTTATATCTCCTGCACTGGCAGATGGATTCTTTACCACTGAGCCACCAGGGAAGCCCTTTGAAACTCTTAGAATGCCTATCTCTTCAAGCAGGGTCCAAAGTGAATCTGCAGAGCACCAGGCCTAAATGACTACCAAATTATGTCTCAGAAACATGCCAGGCAGAGGTGCGAGAGGTTAAGAGTCTTAGGAGCCAGAACACCTGCATGGAGAGTTCTGGATTTCTTACTAGTAGGTGAGCCTGGAGAAGCTCCTTAATTATATTGTGCTGTTGCTGCTGCTGCTGCTAAGTCGCTTCAGTCGTGTCTGACTCTGTGCGACCCCATAGATGGCAGCCCACCAGGCTCCCCCGTCCCTGGGATTCTCCAGGCAAGAGCACTGGAGTGGGTTATATTGTGCTACTGGGCATAAATAAGGATTTTAATAGCAACAGGTGACATACAGAGCCCTTTGAAGAATGCCTGGCATATTTTGAGCCCCCAAATTTGGTACCATTTCTTCTGGGCGTTAGGTCCCAATATTTATGAATGAGGAAATCTAGGTATAGAGAGTTGGAGTCAGTGCCCAAGGTCATCCAGCTGGTAAGTGGTGAAAATGTGGCAGGTCACTGGCACCCTCAGCCTGAGGTGGCAGTGAGGAGCACAGGTTTGGAAATGAGGCAGGCTTGGGGCTGAAGCTGAGCTCTCCCACTCAGTAGCTGTGTGATCCTGAGCAAATCAGTTAACATTCCTGAACCTCAGTCTCATCTGCAAAATGGAGATATTAGTACCTCCCTGTTGACCACACCCCCAGGCCTTGCCCAGCTTCAAGGCTGAAGACAGACCCCAGAGTCAGCAACAGAGACATGAGTGGTTTAATGGAGAGGGGAGGTTACATGTCTGAAGCCAGGTCCTGGAGCAACACTCACCTTGCAGCAGATGCCTGGAAGGATGTGTTGGCAGTCTTTGCTCCAGGGGATGGGAGAGGGAGGGGAACTTACCAGTTACAGAGGAATTGATGTCAGGTGGGCTCATTAGTTACTAGGGACAATGGCTAGCTGGAGCCTGGGGCAAGTACCCAGGAAGGTCAGTCAGGTGAGTAAGATATAGGTGAAGCAGGGGATGGTCAGAGAGCAAGACAACAGCCACCTTAAGTGAAAACCAAGGGTGGCTCCCTGTATCGTATCTGTGGTATCTGGCTGCAGTGCCCTCTACATACCTGACCCCAGAGATATCGCTGAAGAGGGGCAGACAAAGATTGTAAGCGTTGTGCAGGGTATGTAAGGGTGAGTGTATGGCCAGGCCACTCCAGATGGCTGTTCTCTTGCTGTCTGTATATCCCCTGCCCAACCAGTTCCTGCTTCACCTGCACCCTATGCACACAACTGACCATCCTACTGCTTGCCCTAGGTCCCAGCTGGTGATTGTTCTTATCAAAGGGGCTGTAAGGGGCATGCCCCTCTGCGGTTTCCCTGGTAACTAATGGGCCCACCTGGCCTCAATTCCAGCCCTGGGAGTCAAGGCTGCCGCCATATTCTGCCTGTTGTCTGCTGCACACGGTGGGGTGTTGCTCCAGGACCTTACTTCAAACGTGTACGCTCCCTGGTTCATTAAACCACTGATGTCTCTGTTGTTGACTCTGGGCTGTTTCTTCAGTCTTGAAGCTGGGCAAGCAACAGGCTTTGTGGGCTTTCAGGGTTTGGCCCAACAATTGGCAGAGCAGCCAGGAGACTGAGGAAACTCCCGTGAGTGCAGAGATGTTGGGAAATACAGGACAGGGAATGGAAAGTTGTGGGGGTCATCCACTAGCATTTGGGGCCCAAAAGTTGAGGGGGTCATCCCAGAAGTTATGAGACCTGGGGGGCTGTCCTTGGTGAATGGGGGCTGCCAAGAGATCTGTAGAAAAATGGCCTCTAATGACTGCTGTTGTATCAAAGGGAGGCTTTGGTAATTGGCTAAGTCAGCTTTCTAGAAGGAATTGGTATTCCTCCTTGTTCCTTTTATATGTCAATTATCTATGTGGCCTCTCTGGAACTTTAATCTTATGCGATCTTAAAGAGTAGAGGAGTAAAAAGAACTTTTAGGTAAATTCTATAGAAATAATTATACTTTGGGAATGTCTGTCTGAAATAGTCTCTCCAGATTTTAGTGACTTGAAAATTTTAGACTTGAAACTAAAGTTGAAAGACGAGTATTCATGCATCATTTCAAATAGGATAAAATATTGGAACATTAATTTCCAGGCAGGTCTAAGTTTACCTACCTTTGCCTGCTTACAAGTGGGGAACCGAAGCATGAAATTTTTCAATCGGGAAGTGAACAATTCTTGGTTTTTGCCAGAGACTGAGGTTTTCAAGGGTTAAGATTATAATCAGTCTTAATTCTTGTAACCATTTCCTTATCAATTACATTATGATCAGGTGTTTAACTGTGCCTTTTTACATTTTTTTTGTCATTTATGGATAGTTCTTGTTTTACTTGATGCTTTTGCAAAAGTGCTTCATCTTCAAGAAGATTCACATAGGAAGGACGTTTTGACAGGTATAGGCCTCTAATAAATTTCAGATCATACTGCTGAACTGTGTAAAAAATTAAAGGATCCTAATGGAAAACTTGATGGCTTCATAGAAGTTAACAAAAGGATTGGTTACTGAGTAAAGTGGTGAATATGGTTATAACGTCTATGGGTTTTGTCTGGAATGTTACTGGTTTTGATCTGTGTTTTCCAGGTAGAGGGAAGCCCTTCCCATTAAGTTAGTTATGACTTACAACAATTTTGTAAACTACACCTGTGGGTAGAATTGAATCATTTTTCTTTTCTCTCTGCCTGGTTCTGCCAGAAAGTGGAGACTCTTGGGTTCTGAGCAGCCTTAGCTGGTGAATGGGAAAGACTCTCCTGTCATGTGCAGGAATCTCAGTATCTTGGAGACCTCTAGAACAAAGAATTCCCCTGAGATGGAGTCTGATAGCAGGTCTTTGGCATGGCTTTCCTGGCCCTGAGAGGCCTTTGGGGAATTCAGTCTGACACTCCTTCTGAGGAGTTAGACCACAGCCAGTTTGGAGGAGCTATTGTGGTCAATTGACCAGACGTATTTTGCAAACAAATTAGTCTTGGTTAGGTTATGTTTGGTGGAGATGAGGGTAATTTTAAAGAGAGTAAAATTCTGTCTTGCGTTCGTTGCGTTGCGTTCGGTCGCTCAGTCGTGTCCGACTCTTTGCGACCCCGTGGACTGTAGCCTACCAGGCTTCTCCGTCCATGGGATTCTCCAGGCAAGAATACTGGAGTGGGTTACCGTTTCCTTCTCCAGGGGATCTTCCCGACCCAGGGATCGAACCCGGGTCTCCCGCATTGGAGGCAGACGCTTTAACCTCTGAGCCACCAGGGAAGCCCCCTAAAATTCTGTCTTGGTGAATGTTAAATTCTAGTTCTGTTAATTGAGGTCTGTATTTATGAAAGTTATTGTGCTGCTGCTGCTGCTAAGTCACTTCAGTCGTGTCCGACTCTGTGTGACCCCATAGACGGCAGCCCACCAGGCTCACCTGTTCCTGGGATTCTCCAGGCAAGAACACTGGAGTGGGTTGCCATTGTGCTAGCCATACTTTTTTGCCCTGATGTTCTGGTTGTGAAGAAAATTGTCTAGTGAAATTGCCAGAGTACAACTACTTATTAAGTGTTACACTGCTTGCTTTTTAAGTTTGTTGCTAAAAGCACAGGTAGGACTTCCCTGGTGGTCCAGTAGCTAAGACTCTGCACCCCTAATGCAGGGGGCCTGGGTTCCATCCTTGGTCAAGGAACTAGATGTCATATGTGGGAACTGAGAATTCACGTGCTGCAACTAAGATCTGGCACAGCAACATAAATATTAAAAAAATAAAAGCATATGTACAATGTTTGTGTGACAATTGGTTGGTTGTTATTGTTTGGTCACTAAGTCGTGTCTGACTCTATTGTACCCTGTGGACTGTAGTCCACCAGGCTCCTGTGCGTGGGATTTCCCAGGCAAGAATACTAGAGTGGGTTGCCATTTCCTTCTCCAGGGGATCTTCCTGACCCAGGGATCGAACCTACGTCTCCTGCACTGGTGGGCAAAGTCTTTACCACTGAGCCACCAGGGAAGACCTGAAAATTGGATATAAGTGATAAAATGTATAGCTTATGACGTGTTTCCCCATTACCATACCTCTGAGCCTGTTCATGAGATTGGGTTATTTTCCTCTAATGTGAAAACCAGTGGTGAGCTGTCTGTATTGTATCTGTGGTGTTTGGTTGCAGTGCCCTCTACATACCTGACCCCAGGGATATTGCTATAGAGTGGGCAGACCAAGATTGTAAGGGTTGTGCAGGGTATGTCAGGGTGGAGGTAGGTCAGGCCACTGCAGATGGCTGTTGTCTTGCTCTCTGTACATCCCCTGCTTGACCAGTGCTTGTTTTATCTAAACTTATTTGACCTTCCCATTTACTTGTCCAGGGCCCAGCTGGTGATTGTTCTTATCAAAGGGGCATGCTTTTCTGCTGGTTTCCCTGGTAACTAATGAGCCCACCTAATGTCAATTCCCCTATAACTGGTACCCTCCCCTCCCTCCTCATCCCTAGGAGGGAAGACTGCGCCATGTTCTACCCACTGTTCATGGCACGTAGTGGGGTGTCGCTCCAGGACCTTACTTCAGATGTGTAAGCTCCCCCCATCCGGTAAACCATCAACGGTCTCTGTTGTTGACCCTGGGCTCTTTCTTCAGTCTTGAAGCTGGGTAACCACAAGCCTGGTAGGCCTGTGGGGTGCAGCCCAACACTCCCTCAGAAGGATTTGATAGCACTATGTAGGCACTAATAGGATTTGATAGGCACCTTAAAGTGCCCCGCACAGAAAGGATTCCCAAACACAAACGAAGAAACCAAAGAAGCACATGGTTCAGTTCTCCACTGAGACAGCTGATCCAGGTGCCTGGCCCACCTGGGCTCCATCTGTCTGCCGCCCAGGCAGTCGGCAGGGCTGGACCACACCCCAGGGTCAGCTTTTAGGAAGCAGATTCTGCTTGACTGGGCTTCACCACAACTCCCTTCAGGATTTGACTTTGATCCAAGAGTTTGTGTACCTGAAAGGGCAGCTCCAGAGGCTACTGGGGCACTGGGTGCAGGAAGCGGAGCAGCCTGCTTTTCTGTCTGGGTTTTCCTTTTACAGCAGAGATATCAGTGAGGCTTTCAGTAAATGTACAAAACAGCCTCACTTTGTGTTGCAGTTGCCGTTTGGCCAAAACACCTTTCTCCTAGAACTCGTTTAGCAACATCTCCTGCAGGAGTAATGCAGTCAGGGTTGGGAAACAGAGATGCTCCTTCAGCCAGATCAACTGGGATGGGCCCCCTGTCTCTGTGCTCCCCTGAGTCCCTCTAAAATCCGAGGGGCAGAGGAGTCTCCTGTTGGCCCTTCCCAGAGCTTTCCCTGCTCCTGATTCTTGTCAAAGTTCCTTCAGAGGCTGGTAGCTGTCAGGCTCACTGCCAGGGAAGAGCACTACCCACATGCCAGCTGCCTCTGGCAGGCCTCCGAGGCCTGGAACTGAGCCATGTGGCAGAATTGCTCCGCCAGGGCTGTGCCCAGGCCACTTCCTTTAGTCACTGGGGCCCTGACCTCCAGGGAGGGCTCCACACCTGGGAAACCTTCTGGAGTCTGCAAGGGGTGCTGCTTGGGTGCTGTGAGAAGAAATAATAGTTCCTGGTGGATTAGTGCTTACCCTGTGCTGGATTCTGTATTGAGCACTTTGTACTTATTTTCTTAATCTCTAAAACAACTTGAATCATAAGACTTACATGAACTTATCAAGTCCAGTTCACTCAGATCATGGAGAAATGACTCTGGCAGGGGGGATAATAATATTAATAAAATACAGTCCCAGCTTTTAAGAATTCACCATCTGATCTTAATCCTCCAATTTTGGAAATTACTTTGTGTCTTTATCTTCTAGAGTTTGAATCCTTGCTCTGCCACTCACTAGCTGTGTCACCTCTGAGAAGGGGCTTACCCCATCTGTCTTTTGGTTTCTTCCTCAGTAACTAGAGATGATCATAATAGAACTGGCCTCTTAGGGTTGGTGTGAAGATTAAATGAGACAGTCATGGGAAGCACTGGGGACAGTGACTAGTTGACAGCACTTAATCATTGCTAACCATGTGTGGAAAGGCTTGGGGGCAAGGAGAGTCTGAAATTTTAGGCCAAATAGAGGATGCCTTTTTGTATGTGAATATTTCTCAAAACACAGGGGGCATAATTAAGGACCAAGAGAAGATGCAGAAGTATTTCTGAATGGGAAGTCAAGTTTAGATGAATGGCTGGTCTACCTTGCCTACCAAAGAGCTGGGGCTTCGCTGGTGGCTCAGACAGTAAAGAGTCTGCCCACAGTGCAGAATGTAGACTCCCCACAATGCAGTCTGCCCACCGGTTTGATCTCTGGGTCTGGAAGATCCTTGGAGAAGGGAATGGCTACCCACTCCAGTATTCTTGGCTCGAGAATTCCATGGACAGAGGAGCCTGGCCGAACATGACTGAGTGACTAATACTTTCACTTCCACCAAAGAGCTGAGTTACAAGTGGAAGCTTTGTAAATAGCACTCCCACTTCTCCTGGGGCTATCGCAGTAAGATGCAGCAGTCTAACCAGTCAGGACTTGGGGGGACTTCATAAAACTCATGTTCTATTGAACCTGGTGAAAATCTTAGAGCTCCTCTAGTCAAAATTTCCTAGTCCATCAAAGAGGTACTCTGAGTTTAGTGGTTGAGCCTTATGTCTCCTTGATAACAGCTCAGAGAAATGGAGAGTTCCCTGATTTGAAAGTCCAGTCAGAAAAGCTGGACCAATACCTGCTTTCTCCTTGCAGGGTTGTTAGGATCAATGAGATGTTGGTTTTGAAGTATGTAAAATCTGTTACCGTTGTAATGTTGTTACTTCCATGGCCACTTGGTGTTACCAGTTGGTCCCATTTCTCTGGAACCAATAGTTCAGTTCAGTTCAGTCGCTCAGTTGTGTCCGACTCTCCGCGACCCCATGAATCACAGCACGCCAGGCCTCCCTGTCCATCACCAAATCCCGGAGTTCACTCAAACTCATGTCCACAGAGTCGGTGATGCCATCCAGCCATCTCATTCTCCGTTGTCCCCTTCTCCTCCCGCCCCCAACCTTTCCCAGCATCAGAGTCTTTTCCAGTGAGTCAACTCGTCGCATGAGGTGGCCAGAGTATTGCAGCTTCAGCTTTAGCATCAGTCCCTCCAATGAACATCCAGGATTGATCTCCTCTAGAATGGACTGGTTGGATCTCCTTGCAGTATAAGGGACTCTCAAGAGTCTTCTCCAACACCACAGTTCAAAAGCATCGATTATTCGGTGATCAGCTTTCTTCACAGTCCAACTCTCACATCCATACATGACCACGGGAAAAACCATTGCCTTGACTAGACGGACCTTGGTTGGAACCAATAGTATATATGTATATATAAATGGAGAAAGAGGCAGAGAGCAGGGAGGGAGAGGGCTCATGCATTTGTAGAGTCAGCAAGGTTGAAATTTGTGGGGCAGGTGTATGGACAGGTCACTCAAGATGGCTGTTCTGTTGCTCTTTGCACATCCCTTGCCTATTTCACCTGTATCCCAGTCATCTGACTGATCTTCCTAGGTGCTTGCCCCAGGCCCCAGGTGTTGACTGTTCTTTTGAAAGGGGCAATGAGGGACACGCTCTTTTCCCTAGTAACAAATGAGACCACCTGACGTCAATTCCCCTATAACTAATAACCTCCCCTTTGCCCTGGAAGCAAAGACTGCTGCCATGTCCTCCCCACTGTCTGCCGCATGCGATGGGGTATTGCTCCAGGACCTGGCTTCAGACGTGTAAGCTCCCCCAGCCATTAAACCACTGATGATGTCTTTGTTGCTGACTCCAGGCTCTTTCTTGGTCTTGAAGCTGGTCAAACACAGGCTTCATAGGCCTGTGGGGTGCAGCCCAACTGCAGGCTGGAAATTCAAGTAAGTGTTGATGTTGTAGTCTTGAGACTGAAATCTCAAGGGCAGGCCAGTGGGCTGATGACTTGGGTGGGGTTTCTGATACAGTCTTGAGGCAAAATTCATTCTTCTCCAGGAAGAGAGGGAAAACTTCAGTTTTTTCTCTTAAGGCTTTCAGCTATAGGCCCACCCACCTTACAAAGAGTGATCGGCTTTACTTGAAAATTGAAATTACTTGAAAATAATTTTATAGATTGTTAATCACGTCTATAAAATACCTTCACAGCAGCATCTTGACAAGAGTTGGACCAAACACCTGGCACCACAGACTAGTCAAGTTGACATAAAATTAGCCAGTACCCTGGTCCTTTCGGCCTGGATGGACCAATACAGACTTAGGAGTCATGGAGTCACTCTCACCTTTTCAGTAAGAGTTCAGCACAGTGTTTGGTAGGTGAACAACAAAGGAAGGTTTCCGTGCCAAAGGGTGTGGTGGCTTGGTAAAGAGCGCTTGTTCAGTTCTTCGGAAATCTTATTGGGAGGTTGGCATGAGAGTTAATTACTGCAGTGTTGACCTTCACAGATCTGAGAGAGAGGTAATTGTAGTTAATAAAAAAACAGGAAATGTCTCAAAGAATGCCTTTGAGTCCAGAGTGGTTCAGAGTGTATTCTGCATTTGAATCAATTGTTATATTCTAGGTTGAAAGTGTTTAATTCTTTACCATAGGAAGAAACAGACATTTTCATAACATTAGAGGTGGAAACACTGGGGAGATAGGAGTGTGAAGAAGGGGAAAGAGTTTCTGGTAATTTAATCTACTGATTAGTGCCTGCGGCTGAGACCTTTTTTTTTTTTAAAAAAAAAAAGGAAATGGAATTGAATATTTGAATAAGTGTGTGACTCTGGTTGTTGATAAGACTGGAATTTATGTACTTTCTTTTCTGGCTGACATGCTTATGTGTGAAAATAGGCTTTCATAAAATGTAATGTGGACACACATGGATTAAAAAATCAGAGCCTCCTTCTTGGAAGGGGTTGGGCTGGGTTTCTCCAGAAAGCTAGGAGCTAATGCCGACTTCTTAATCTTTCCTTATTAGCCAGAGAGGTAGGTGGGTAGGGCCAGACTAGTCCTGAGTTAGAGGGTATCTTCCTAGCTCCCTGACCCTGGGCAAGTTACCCAACATTCTGGGCTTGCTTTGCTCATTTGCAGATTGGGGATATTAACAGTGCCTACTTTTTAGGCTGGAAAAGGTCAGTCTTCATTTCAATCCCAAAGAAAGGCAATGCCAAAGAATGCTCAAACTACCGCACAATTGCACTCATCTCACACGCTAGTAAAGTCAGGCTCAAAATTCTCCAAGCCAGGCTTCAGCAATATGTGAACCGAGAACTCCCAGATGTTCAAGCAGATTTTAGAAAAGGCAGAGGAACCAGATATCAAATTGCCAACATCCGCTGGATCATGGAGAAAGCAAGAGAGTTCCAGAAAAACATCTATTTCTGCTTCATTGACTATGCCAAAGCCTTTGACTGTGTGGATCACAATAAACTGTGGAAAATACTGAAAGAGATGGGAATCCCAGACCACCTGACCTGCCTCTTGAGAAACCTGTATGCAGGTCAGGAAGCAACAGTCAGAACTGGACATGGAACAACAGACTGGTTCCAAATAGGAAAAGGAGTACGTCAAGGCTGTATATTGTCACCTTGCTTATTTAACTTATATGCAGAGTACATCATGAGGAACGCTGGGCTGGAAGAAGCACAAGCTGGAATCGGGGTTGCTGGGAGAAATATCAATAACCTCAGATATGCAGATGACACCACCCTTATGGCAGAAAGTGAAGAGGAACTCAAAAGCCTCTTGATGAAAGTGAAAGAGGAGAGTGAAAAGGTTGGCTTAAAGCTCAACATTCAGAAAACAAAGATCATGGCATCTGGTCCCATCACTTCATGGGAAATAGATGGAAAAACAGTGGAAACAATGTCAGACTTTATTTTTTGGGGCTCCAAAATCACTGCAGATGCTGATTGCAGCCAGGAAATTAAAAGATGCTTACTCCTTGGAAGGAAAGTTATGACCAACCTAGATAGCATATTAAAAAGCAGAGACATTACTTTGCCAACCAAGGTCCGTCTAGTCAAGGCTATGGTTTTTCCCGTGGTCATGTATGGATGTGAGAGTTGGACTGTGAAGAAAGCTGAGCACCAAAGAATTGATGCTTTTGAATTGTGGTGCTGGAGAAGACTCTAGAGAGTCCCTTGGACTGCAAAGAGATCCAACCAGTCCATTCTAAAGGAGATCAATCCTGGGTGTGCATTGGAAGGACTGATGCTAAAGCTGAAACTCCAATACTTTGGCCACCTCATGCGACGAGTTGACTCACTGGAAAAGACTCTGATGCTGGGAAAGTTTGGGGGCCGGAGGAGAAGGGGATGACAGAGAATGAGATGGCTGGATGGCATCACCGACTCAATGGACATGAGTTTGGGTGAGCTCCAGGAGTTGGTGATGGACAGGGAGGCCTGGCGTGCTGTGATTCATGGGGTTGCAGAGAGTCGGACACGACTGAGTGACTGAACTGAACTTTTTAGGCTTGATATAAGGGTTAAAGTTAAATGAACTGATGTATGTGAAGGATTTAATACAGACCTGGCTGGGAGGGAGGGCCTCACTATAAGCATCAATATTATGCACAGGTACCATGTGTGGCAGGAAATTCCACAAGGATAGCCCCACCAGTGGCATCTGCTAGGACTTGGCCCCTCTGCTCTGTTCTCAAGACAGCTGAATCATGTGTTCAGGAGTATGTCTTGGAAGATTTGTTGAGCAAATCTTGGTTTTTCCTGTTGGATAGTGAATTCCAGAAGTTATGAAGTCAGTTTCTAATATCCTCCTTCCTAAGTGACTTGAATCAGCCAAATGATGCTTTTCCTGGCATTAAGGCTTCACGGTGTGACCATAACCTTCCCAAACATCCTGGTTGCCTTGATTCCCATATACATCCTGTGGTTCCAGCCCACTGGGCTGTGCAGTGTCCCCAGACATTACTTGTTCTCCATCCGTGGCTGACCCACCATGCTGTTGCCCTCATCTGGAGTGACATTTTCTTCCCAGCTCTCCATTTTCAGTTCCTTCCAACCCATACTCAGCCTCTGCTCCCCAGCGTGAAGTTACCTCCACTTCCTCCGAATCTGCATCCTCATCTATACCCCTCTTTCTGAAAGAAGCTTTCTTTCTGTATCAGCCACCTGTAGCCATATCTACCTCCCCAAGGTCAGGACCCCAAAGTCTTGGGGATCTTTTTATCTCTCATGGCGACCTGTTCAGTGGTCGGCAGCTGATATTTCAGAAACATCTGTTGGATGGAGGAATCAGGATGTTGATTAATGCCATGGAAGAACTCACTTAGTAGACCATTTCCGTGGGCTGACTATGAGGTCCTTGACCTGGCCAGTCATCATTCCCGTTATTCCCCCTCTTATGGGAGGAAACTCCAAGATAAAAATAAAGTATGATGGAACTTTTTATACTGGGTGAAAACATGCAGGAATATTTGTTTGGTTCCTTTATTCAATGATCCATAAACTACATTGATGGAATGTTTTAAGACCAGGAACTATCTTATACTCTTTTTTTCTTTAGTTATTAGCAACATCCTTGTTGGGCCTTATGCTCAGTTGTGTCCCACTTTTTGGGACCCCATGGACTGTAGCCTGCCAGGCTCCTCTGTCCATGGAATTTTCTAAGCAAGAATAGAAAATGGAAATAGAAATGAAATGGGTTGCCATTTCCTCGTTCAGGGGATCTTCCTGGCCCAGGGATGGAACCCTTATCTCCTGTGTCTTCTGCATTGGCTGGCAGATTCTTTACTACTGGGCCGCCTGGGAAGCCCTCCATTAGCATATAGTAGGTGCTTAATGAATGTTTGAGAATAAATGAACAGGTGACCTTTATCACACTCTTCAGCTGCTGACTCTGGAACAATCCCCACTGGGGGTGGAGGGTCATTAGTACCAGGCTTGGCATCAAGACAGCCTTGCAACATGCCTTCCCACACTGATCCCCAGGTTGGTAACCAGGCTTGGGACTCAATTCCAGTGAGTGAATGCTGGCTCTTTTTGAAGCTTCCCTGGAGCCCCTGTCTTAGCTCCTTGTCTGGGATCTTAGGGACTTAGAGGAGACTGGAATTTTGCTTCAAGACCATCCTTCAGTGTTGCCAGTCCTAAGGCTTGTGCTCAGTTTCTATAGGTTATTTGCTGCCTTCTTGCTTTTCCTATTGGCTGGAACCTCATGTTGCCCATCTCTCTCTTGAAGGCCTGCCATGACTTCAGGGTCCAAATTCTCTCCTTCCTGACTCAGGTCTCCACTCCATTCTCCCACCTCCCCTAGCCAAAGCCCAGGATATGGCAGCCAGCCAGCACGGTGGTGAGCTGCAGTGAGATTAATGGTAACCCTTTCATGCTTGTCAAAGGCAGAAATTTCCTAACCTTTGTCCAGGTCCCTAACTTATCTGAGAATTTGATCAGAACAATAAACTCTGTCTCCAGAAGAACTCTCAGACGTAATATTTTGTGTCTTGGAGCAGTCTTGGACACTTTCAGGATACCCTGAAACCTGACCTTGGCCTTTTCCTATGGCCGCTGCCCAGGATCCCAAGCCCACTACACACATCGTGCCTGTGCATCTTCTTTAGTCAATATTTCTGACAGCTTCCAGTGCAGCATTGGTGGTGGCAAACACACACTCTGGTTTTGAAGCTAGGAGATGTAGATGCAGATTCTGTTTTTGTTTCCTTGTTAGCTGTGGCTTGAACAACTTAACCAGCTTTTCTTGATTCCTTGTCTATAAAGTGAGGTTGAGAATGTTTACCTTGCAGGGTTATAGTGAGGATTTAGAGACACCGCAGTAGAATGCACAGCCTGGCACCTGTAGATCTTTCTTTAGAGGGAGCAGCTGCAGTTGTGGAGAGAAGCCATTTCGTCCATTTCTAATTTCAACATCCTTTGCAGGGCTCCTCTTTGTCTCTCGCTTTCTGGTACTGTAACCAGAGAGAAAGCTTGAGAGGCTTCTGTGAGATGAGGGGAAGAGTGAGTGGGCTCAATAAGGAAGTGTGGGAGGGGAAATCAGGACCGCTTCTAGGTGACATCAGAATCCAGCGAGGGGCTCTGCACAGAAAGCCCGTAGTCATAGTCAGGATAGATCCAGGTATGAGCTGATGAGCAGAGTCCCGCTGAACTTTGCAAAGGGAAGCCAGTAGGCCGATGGGAGCCTACTCAAGTGGAAAAGTTAATGCTTAGCAGAGTGAGGGTGATGACTCAAAGCTTTGCTATGCTGAGGTTGTGGAAGAATGAGGTGGCTAGTCCCAGAGCTGGCCGTGTGCTGGGAGCCTTAGCAATGTGACATTCAGCCGAACAAAAGCCACTACCTCCTCTATTCCACTGCAGTAGAGGGGAAGCTGAGGAGTGGTTCAAAGCACGGCCACTGACGTGGGACTGCCTGGGTCCATAATCTAGCCTTGACTCACTTAACAGCAATGTCACTTGGAATTCCTTACTTCTCGTTTCCTTAGCTCTGAAAGGGGGATGGAAATAATTGTATGTAGGGTTTTCAGGAAGTTGGGTCATGTGAGATGATAGAAAAATTATAAATCGGCCTGACCCGCTGCTCATTGTTCCTGGCACAGAGCTCCTAAAACCCTTGTAGTTTCCTAAGCGATAAGAATACTAGGAGCATTTCTGGTTATAATCTGACCCCATCCCTAACATAGGACTCCTAAAACCCTTGTAGATTCCTAAGGGATAAGAGAGGGCACTAGGAGCATCTTTTATTCTAATGAAGCCACTCTGGGTGGACTCCTGGATGGGGGCTGGTCACCGGAAAGACCAAGCCATGATTAGAAGTTTGGAATGTTCAGCCCCACCCCCACTTCTCTAAAGTGGGGTGAAGGGCTAGAAATGGAGTTAATAATTGATGAAGCCTCCATTAAGCATTCTAGAAGTATGGGGTTCATAGACTTTGCAGCTGGGTGAACACATCCGTGTACCAGTAGGACAGTGTACCCCCAACTCCATGGTAACAGAAACCCCTGTGCTCGTGACCCTCTCAGACCTCACACTGCATATCTCTTCAGCTGGCTGTTCCTCTATATCATGATCAAACCCTATAGTAAGCTGGTAAGTAACTGTTCTCCTGAGTTCTGTGAGCTGCTTAAGCAAATTAATTGAACCCAACGATGGGGTCATAGGAACCTCAGATTTGTCTCCAGTTGGTTAGAAGCACAGATGACAATCTGGACTGAATTGGTGGTGGGGCAGTCTTTTGGGACTGAGCCTTTAACCTGTGGGATCTGATGATGCTAAAGTGTCAGAACTGAGTCAAATTGTAGAACACTCAGCTGCTGTCGCAGAAAATTGCTTGGTGGGGGAACATGCCCCACCCAGTGCGGCAACATTCTGCTATCAGAATGTTGTGAGTGTTCTGTGTGATAGTAAAGGAGACACAGGGGAAGAAAAACTGTTTATTTTCCCTGAAAACAGATGAGCTAAGGCTTACAAAACCTTTTGTACTGAAACATTAGCTTTTATTTTGTTAAGTATTTGGGGACTTAGGGATTCAATAGAAGCCCCTGCTCTTTGGACTTGGCTCCAAGGAAACTTTAAGCATAAGCTGGATTAACATTTGCTCATCTGGGTAGGTATACTGTCCAGTCTCAGACACACAGAAAGAAGACCTTGTGTCTTCAGGAAAAAAAAGATCCAGGAGTAAGGAAAATCCCCAATTCTCTACTGGTCCTAGAAAGCATTCATCTACTAATTATTACCTTTACTAGGCCTGTGAGAGGGGGTCTATTGTTCAATTGCTAAGTCATGTCCGGCTCTTTGCAACCCCATGGACTGCAGCATGAGGATCCTCTGTCTTCCATTATCTACCGGAGGTTGCTCAGATTCATGTCAGTGAGCAAGTCTAGCTTAATCTTTAAACTGTGTTGGGGTCTTATCACTTGCAAAGGCAGCATAGGCTTCAGAGCTGAAATTCCAGGTTTATATCAGGCACCACTCCTGCGTATAAGGTACGCAGGAGTACGCAATTACTCCTGCGTGCTCAACTTCTTGGAGTCTCAGTATCCTCATTTATCAAATGGGATACCTATGGGTCAAAGGTTATCTTTGTTGACTTTCCGCAACAAGCTGGAGAGACACACAAGCCCTGGGTGACTTTCGTCTACAGGATTTGGTGAGAGAGAAGCAGAGGCTTACGGCATTTCTGTGATTTTGAGTCTCCCATCTCTTGGCTCTTTAGGCATGGGAAAATTTTTTTTTAGGCCAAAAATGCTGTTCAGTTTGGCAAACTGACTCAGGTAGTCCCCACCCTAGTCAGATAAAGGTAAAATGTAGGCATTTTACCTTCCCTCAGGGAAGGTTCTTTGAATGAATGATACTGGCTCTGTTGTTTCAAACTCATGTCCTTAGGGATGATGATGCCATCCAACCATCTCATCCTCTGTCGCCCCCTTCTCCTGCCCTCAGTCTTTCCCAGCATCAGGGTCTTTTCCAATGAGTTGGCTCTTTGCGTCAGGTGGCCAAAATGTTGCATCTTCAGATACTTCTAATTGATTGCTGTCTCTTATTTTTTATTTGCAGATGAGAAAAAGAAAACAAAGAAAGTCGATAATGAACTCAACCCTGTCTGGAATGAGGTAACTTCATTGTTTTACGATTTTGTTTCATTGGATAAGCTACCTCTGATTGCTCATCTTTGGTCAGAGGTTAACCCTTCCATTTGGAAGGAGAATCTCTGCCATTTCACCCTCACCCCCTCCACCTCCCTTTGTGGCCAAAAGACAGCAGAGCAGTTCAAGGAGATATAACAGTGACATCTGCGCAGTGGGGGTGTGGCAAGTGGAGCCTAGATAGGGTGAGGAGGGTGGGGTTCTAGCCTGGTGCAGCCATGAGCTTGCTGTGTGACCTTTTCCAGTTATGCTGCAGATTAGAGCAAGGGGTGGGATTAGATCCTCTCCAGAGCCCCAGAAGGGAAGCTCTGTAATTAGAACCATATCTGCATGTGATTAATTGAGTGTAATCCATGATACTTTGTGTGTCTGGAAGAGTAATGTCTTTTTTTTTATGTTGATAAAAGTATTACATACTTAATGTAGAAATTTTGAAAACTTCAGATTTAAACAATTACTTTTGATCCTACTATCCAGAAGTGACTGCTGTTAACATCTCAGAGGTATCAATAAATGTTTATTGAGTGAATATATTTATTATGATGTTTTAAAATAAGTATGTAGTGAATATAGTTTCCTTTCTTTTCCTTACTATTATATCCTGAGCATATACCTTTCTCATTCCATTTGAAAATCTTTTAATTACTTGTGTAATATTGTATTGAAGTAATGTAATTTATATACCTCCTCCCCCTGTTGACTTTATTTTATAAATCGTTCACTGTTTAATATATTTATAGATATGTGAAGTTTTTAATTCTTTCCATTGAGTAGGATTTTCCTATGCTGACTAATTTTTGAAAAGTCTATCATCCATCCCATTGTTTTTCCAAAAGCTAGGTCAAACCTTTCTGGAAAAGTGCAGTGATAAGTATCTTTGTTATTTTACTAAGTTACCAGGCTCTGAAGACTTCCCCTTCACCAACTGCAAACCCCTTCCCCTGTTCCCCTCCTAATTAGTTTCAGTATCTCTATAAGATAAAGATTACTTGTTCTCACTGGATGAGGCCAAGACTAAAAGTTTCCTGGTGTCTTCCTGAAAAGCCCAGGTGGTCTCATATAGGTTGAGAGGAAATTCCACTTCTGCAGTTTCACTGGAACCCAGAACATAGCCAGCTGGACTACCAGCTCCCTGAGAGCAGAGGCCTCTCTGGTTGATCCCTGTGGACACTATGGGATCCTAGCACCTCACACACAGCTCCAAGACTAAAAGTAAATGAACTGCCAATTCCAAACCCATTGGGGTTGGTGGGCATCTTCTAATATGACCTGTGAAATGCCTCCTCTATCCATTTCAAACCCTTTACAAGGAGGATCAAACCATAATCAGGAACTGCTTTATTGAATTCATTTATTACATAATTAAAGGCTTCAGTGGTTGATCTCTCTCTCTCTTTTTTTTTTTTTTTTTTAGATATTTACCCTTAGAAAGCAATTTTACTGCTTTAAGATGAGAGACTTGCCTGACTACAGCACTGACTATGGTGGGGCTTAAAAATAAGGGGCTGATGCAATTCAGAAAATGTTTTCTTAGATTTATTCATCTTTGTTCAATAGTAATATGATTAAGAAATGAAAGTAATTTAAAATTAACCCTTGAATCTGTATTTTTCATATACAGATTTCATTCTATTCATGCAACAGTTGTGGTAGGCATTAAGTCTAGACCTCTGTCCATGAGATGGATTTGGTCTTGTTCAAAGCCAAGGAGCCTAGGAAACAGGGAGCTAGGAGTAGCTACCAGGCCCTCTGAGGCTAAGTCTGGTTTGCTTTCCCACAAGTCTCAGCAGCTTCCAGGTTCAGAATTTGATCACTTCTGTCTCACTGTAGAATTGAGTACTTTAAAAGATTGTCATTGGTGAAGATGAACCAGTGTTTATTAATAGTATTGGTGTATCTTATGATATGCCCAGATCCTTTTAACAGACTTTTTGTCTTCATAACCTTTCTGTGGACAGATTTTGGAGTTTGACTTGAGGGGTATACCGCTGGATTTTTCATCGTCCCTTGAGATTGTTGTGAAAGATTTTGAGACAATTGGACAAAATAAGTAAGTTGATTTTGATTGTTTTTGTCACTTTACATATTGTTGTACTATTGTTTGTTTTGTTGAAGGAAAACATCTTTAATAACATGATGTTTCCAATATCAATGTGCTTTAATTCTGTGCGCCGACCCCATTCCCGCTTATGAGCCAACATCAGACATAGCTAATCAATCACTGTGATTGCCAAGCCACCACTAGTCTATCCAATTTGTATCCAACAGGTACTTACAGAGAAACCTGTTCACACTCCTACAATTTCTTTGTTAATTACATGTAGGCACTGATGGTTTATACAAACTGGAGCTTGATTGGACACAAAATCATTTCTTCTTCTGATAACGTGTGCCCCATGTACATCTCATTCAAGTTCTCTTTCCAGCACTGCTTACATTTTCATGTCTCACAAATTGAAGCCGGATTCCTTGTCTTACTGCCTCTACCAGTTTCAGATGGGGAAAGAGTCATGGTAGTGCCCAGGAGTGGTACAGAGGGTCATCTTCTGGGTAAAGCTGAGGTTACCATGGGACAGAATGACCCCAGTAAATTCACCCCAGTCCCTGATCTATACTTTGGCCTTAGATTCAGAATGCAGTCTTAGGTTATCAATTCAAAAAGCTCAGTAAGAATTGTTCAATTCTAAAACCATAATACTTGTTATTTTCCAATGGAAATTAATTGCCTGGTTGAGGAGGGCATTCCTGTTCTCTGATTAAACTTTTTTAAAAAAATTTTATATTAGGGTATAGTTGATTTACAGTGTTAGTTTTAAGTGCACAACAAACTGATTAAGTTATACATATATATATTTTTCAAACTCTTTTCCCATACAGGTTATTACAGAGTATTGACTAGAGTTCCCTGTGCTGTACAGTAGGTCCTTGATGATCAGCTGTTTTAAATATAGTAGTGTATATATGTTAATCCCAAACTCCTAATTTATCCCTCCCCTTCTCCCACCTTTACTCTTTGGTAGCCGTAAGTTTTCTAAGTCTGTGAGTCTGTTTCTGTTTTGTGAAGAAGTTCATTTGTATTATTTTTAAGATTCCACATCTAAGTGATATCATACAACAATCTCTCTGACTTACTTAACTTGGTATGATAATCTATAGGTCCATCCATGTTGCTGCAAATAGCATTATTTCATTCTTTTTAATGGCTAATATTCCACTGTATATATGTACCACATCTGCTTTATTCATTTGTCCCTCTCAGTAAACATTTGGGTTGATTCCATGTCTTAGCTATTGTAAATAGTGCAACAGTGAACACTGTGGTGCATGCATCTTTTCAAAGTGTGATTTGCTCCAGATATATGCCCTGGAGTAGGACTGCTGGATCATATGATAGCTCTATTTTTGGTTTTTTAAGGAACCTCCATACTGTTCTCTGTAGTAGCTATCAGTTCAGTTCAGTTCAGTCATTCCCACCAACAAAGGAGGAGGCTTCTTTTTTCTCCACACTCCCTCCAGCATTTGTTTGTAAACTTTTTGATGATGGCCATTCTGACTGGTGTGAAGCAATATCTCATTGTAGTTTTGATTTGCATTTGTCTAACATCTCACACGCTAGTAAAGTCATGCTCAAAATTCTCCAAGCCAGGCTTCAGCAATATGTGAACTGTGAACTTTCAGATGTTCAAGCAGGTTTTAGAAAAGGCAGAGGCACCAGAGATCAAATTGCCCACATCCGCTGGATCATGGAGAAAGCAAGAGAGTTCCAGAAAAACATCTATTTCTGCTTCATTGACTATGCCAAAGCCTTTGACTGTGTGGATCACAATAAACTGTGGAACATTCTGAAAGAGATGGGAATCCCAGACCACCTGACCTGCCTCTTGAGAAACCTGTATGCAGGTCAGGAAGCAACAGTCAGAACTGGTCATGGAACAACAGACTGGTTCCAAATAGGAAAAGGAGTACGTCAAGGTTGTATATTGTCAACCTGCTTATTTAATTTATATGCAGAGTACAGCATGAGGAACGCTGGGCTGGAAGAAGCACAAGCTGGAATCAAGATTGCTGGGAGAAATATCAATAACCTCAGATATGCAGATGACACTACCCTTATGGGAGAAAGTGAAGAGGAACTAAAAGGCCTCTTGATGAAAGTGAAAGAGGAGAGTGAAAAATTTGGCTTGAAGCTCAACATTCAGAAAATGAAGATCATGGCATCTGGTCCCATCACTTCATGGGAAATAGATGGGGAAATAGTGGAAGCAGTGTCAGACTTCATTTTTTTGGGCTCCAAAATCACTGCAGATGCTGATTGCAGCCAGGAAATTAAAAGATGCTTACTCCTTGGAAGGAAAGTTATGACCAACCTAGATAGCATATTAAAAAGCAGAGACATTACTTTGCCAACCAAGGTCCGTCTAGTCAAGGCTATGGTTTTTCCCGTGGTCATGTATGGATGTATTTCTTCTTCTGATAACGTGTGCCCCATGTACATCTCATTCAAGTTCTCTTTCCAGCACTGCTTACATTTTCATGTCTCACAAATTCAAGCCGGATTCCTTGTCTTACTGCCTCTACCAGTTTCAGATGGGGAAAGAGTCATGGTAGTGCCCAGGAGTGGTACAGAGGGTCATCTTCTGGGTAAAGCTGAGGTTACCATGGGACAGAATGGTAACCTCTCACATCTCTCATGGATGTGAGAGTTGGACTGTGAAGAAAGCTGATCGCCGAAGAATTGATGCTTTTGAACTGTGGTGCTGGAGAAGACTCTTGAGAGTCCCTTGGACTGCAAGGAGATCCAATCAGTCCGTTCTAGAGGAGATCAATCCTGGGTGTTCATTGGAAGGACTGATGCTAAAGCTGAAACTCCAATACTTTGGCCACCTCATGCGACGAGTTGACTCACTGGAAAAGACTCTGATGCTGGGAAAGGTTGGGGGCGGGAGGAGAAGGGGACGACAGAGAATGAGATGGCTGGATGGCATCACCGACTCTGTGGACATGAGTTTGAGTGAACTCTGGGAGTTGGTGATGAACAGGGAGGCCTGGCGTGCTGTGATTCATGGGGTCGCAAAGAGTCGGACACGACTGAGCGACTGAACTGAACTGAACAATTAGTGACATTGAGCATCTTTTCATATGCCTTCTGGCCATCTGTCTTCTTTGGAGAAATGTCTATTTTCCTTCCTGTCGTATCACATGGGAAACTAAATTACTCTGTATTTTTGATTATAAGACATCACTGACTGTAAGATGTACTGTTAATAACAGGATTGGGGGAGAGAGTAAGAAGCCTGATATTAAATGCCCACATCAGTTGAAGAAGCATCCCAGTGTTTAGTAATGTGACTTTATTTTCAGATGTATGTCTTAGCCTCATGTACATTTGGTATGATCAGAAGGCTGCAATGAGAGCAATAAATTAGAATAAATTAGTTGAGATAGGGTGACTATATACTCTGATTTACTTTGGATAGTCCTGGTTTATTATCCCAGCACAATGATTTATGATGTCCCTTTTGCTGTCAACAGTCACTTGGTTTGGACAGTAAATTACACGGTCGTTCTAGTCATTGGGTCTTCTGCTTACTGGTGTCAGACTGATAGCCTGGACAGTGCTTTGATAGATAGTACCTATGTCACTTTTCACAAGATCCTTTCTCCCATGTAGCATTGCTGACCAATGCCTCTTGTGACCATTGCATTTTTTTCCCCTTAAGCTACATAAATACATTTTGGCAGGTTTTGGCCTTACTCTCTTAGATCAAAAAAATTTCTAGCTTTTTAAGGTTATGCTGTATATCTCAGCTTTGAAGCAAGTATGTGATTTTCTAGCCTCACCCAACTCCCAGAGGACAATTTTATTTCACTGATTTCAAAGTTCTAGGAAAGCAAGTAGTTGAGCCTCACTGTAACCTTCTATCTATTACTACTAATGGTCCTTTCTCTTTCTTTCTTCTCTTCTTTCTGCAAGTGGTTCCACTGTTTGTATTCTAGACGAGCTCTGTCCAATAGACAGATGTGCAGGCTGCATGTGTAATTAAAAATTTTCTGGACTTCCCTGGTGTTTCAGTGGTTAAGAATCCACCTTCCATTGCTGGGAACATGGGTTTGTTCCCTGGTCAGGGAACTAAGATCCCAGGCAACTAAACCTGTGTGCCTCAACTAAGACCCTACACGGCTAAAGAAATAAATATTAAAAAAAAATTTTTTTCTAGTAGTCATGTTATAAAACAAAAAGAAACAGATGAGAATTTTAATGCTGTATTTTATTTAACTGAATATGTCCAATATTATTGTTTCTATATGTAATCTATATTTTAAAAATCATTGAGACATTTTACATACATATTTCCTTATTAAGTCTTTGAAATCCAGTGTGTATTTCACACCAACAGCACATCTCTGTTCAGACTAGCCACATTTTAAGTGCTCCCTCACCACATGCGGCTGGTGGCCACCAGAGTGGTGGAGAGTGACCACTGGTCTCAAAACCTCAGTAGGGTCTCTCTGGATCTTCTACCTTTTACCTCCTATGCAATCTGTTTTGCCAGATCTTACTTTCCTTTCTTTCTGCTGTGCCATGTGCTTCTTACTTTCATTCACACCTACCAGCCTGGTTCAGGCCTCATTACTTTATGCCTCCTCTATTTTAACATGGCAGTAAAGCCTGGCAGGCTGGCCTGAGAGCTCTCGTCTGTTTCAAACAAAGTTATTGCTTTCCTGAATGTTACATACTTGGGAGAGAGAGAGACAGAAAAAAGACAAATATATGCTGCTGCTGCTAAGTTGCTTCAGTCGTGTCCGACTCTGTGCAACCCCATAGACGGCAGTCCACCAGGCTCCCCCATCCCTGGGATTCTCCAGGCAAGAACACCAGAGTGGGTTACCATTTCCTTCTCCAGTGCATGAAAGTGAAAAGTAAAAGTGCAGTCGCTCAGTCATGTCCAACTCTTAGCAACCCCACGGACTGCAGCCTACCAGGCTCCTCTGTCCATGCGATTTTCCAGGCAAGAGTACTGGAGTGGGGTGCCATTGCCTTCTCCGGACAAATATATGAAGAAATATATAATAGATCAGGTCCTCTGAAATGCTGTAATCTATGGAGAAAACTGTCGTAGCCCAAGCATAAAACTAGAGTAAAAGGATAGTTATCGAGAGGGGGGAAAGTTTTATATGAGGTGGTAGTAAGGTGACACTTGAGCAGACACCTAAACAAAGTGAAAGAATGAGCCATGCAACTTTCTGGGGGAAAGAATATTCTTGGCAGAGAGAAGAGCAAGTGCAAAGGCCCTGAGGCAGAAGTGTCCTTGGGCTATTGGAGCAAGATCAGGAGGTCAGAGGGCTGGGACAGGGGAAGGAGATGAGATCAGCAAAGCCACAACATACCTGGCTTTGTTGAGCCACGGTGCAAGCTTTGGATTTCATTGCTAGCAGGATGGAAATCCACTAAAGAGTACTGAGTATGATCTAACTTTCATTTTTTAAATATTGCTTAAGCTTTCTGTGGGGAGATTGGATGTAGGAATCAGTTAGGAAGTAGGGAAAACAATACTGGGAGAACACTATTTATTTATTTTATACCTGTTGAAAACACAGGGGCCTCTTGGATGACAGCAGGGCAATGTTTTAGGTTTGTTTGTCCAAAATATTTGTGTATTTTGGCCTCGTGTTTTCAGCTAGGCTTTTCTACTAAAGAGCTGGCTTTGGGACTGTGTTCACTGCTCTTATGGGAACGTCTTTTTCACCTGGAAGCACTGGGTGGGCGCAAAGGATTTTTCTACAGGCATAAGGCATGTCCTGCCTGTGGACTTTCCTGTTGCCATGGAGACCGACTGTGTAAACAGAGCTCTCTAGCAGAGTCTGCAGCCCCCGGGGCATGTAAGCAAACTGCACTGGGCTGCCTGGGTTTGCCTGAACTCGGAGCCCACACCCACAGGAACTGGACCGGGCAGTTTGAGCACTCACAGAGCTGGCTCATCAGCAGTGTCCCTCCCCAGGCGCAGGGAGCTGGTGGGGCTGTTCTGTGCAGACTCTGTTCTTCCTCATTTTACAGTCATCCAACCAGCCTTGTGAACTAAAAGAGGGTGAGGGAAGAGCCAGAGGAACCCTTGGTCCCATGATGAACATGAAATGGTATGTTTAGCTGAAATGTCAGAGTGGAAGGCTTTTCCCAGCAAGTGAAGAATGAGAGTTCCCTTTGCAGACAGGCAATGTGGCTGTCCCTTAATGAGACCTTCAGACACTTTATCCCACCAATTCCTCACACACGCATGCAGTTTTTTCTCAGAGACGTTTAGGGATATGTTCAAGACAGTGGCAAGCCACTCCAGTACTCTTGCCTAGAAAATCCCATGGATGGAGGAGCCTGGTAGGCTGCAGTCCGTGGGGTCGCTAAGGGTCAGACACCACTGAGCGACTTTACTTTCACTTTTTCCTTTCACACATTGGAGAAGGAAATGGCAACCCACTCCAGTGTTCTTGCCTGGAGAATCCCAGGGAAGGGGGAGCCTGGTGGGCTTCCGTCTATGGGGTCACACAGAGTCGGACATGACTGAAGTGACGCAGCAGCAGCAGCAGCAGCAGGGTCACACAGCAGGTATGCGCCAGGTGTACTCTTTTATAGCCAGACCTGTACTCTTGACTTTTCCATTATACTGAAAGCCTCTGACCACCTAGAGGAACCAAAATGTAGGTGGAATGATTATCTTTTACCTTTTCATGGCTGTACTGTGAGGCTTGCAAAACCTCAGTTCCTAGACCAGGGATTGAATCTGGGTCACTGGAGTGAATGCACTGAATCCTGACCACTGGGGAACTACCTAGCTTAAACTTTTCTAATCTTGCCAGAAAAAAAAAAAGAAACCCCCCACTCATTATCTTAATATTGGTATCTCCTTTCTAGGTAAGAGTTTAAGCAGTCATTTCATACTGCTGCTGCTGAGTCACTTCAGTCGTGTCCAACTCTGTGCGACCCCATAGTGCTACTGAATAATAAATCACCTAAGCTCATTCCCTACAAGATGAGTTCAGAGAAGGTATCTCATCTCATACAATCTTCACAACGACCTTGAGAAGTGGAGATGAGACCTGAGGCTCAGAAGGGTTGAGGCTGAGACCCTGATCCCTTGACATCCTGACCCTGCTGGCACTCCACTTGGGTTTCTAAAGAAAAATCATCTTTAGGAGCCTGGAAATGTAGGAATGAAAGATTTTTACAAGTTTTCAGATCAGTATGGGTGCTGCTCATGGCAAGATGATGTAGCAGGGACCAGGTTTGCCCTCTAAGCTGACACAATCAAAAAAGCAGATGAAAATACATGCCACAGTGGCTTCAGATTCTGGGCACTGGCAGCACAGGACAGTGATCCCCAGGAGCGGGGTGAATGAGCTGAGTTCCCTGAGGGACCCGGCTTCTGGCCTGGAGAGCATTTCCAGGCTGCAGTGCTAAATGGGCAGATCCTAGTTGTCTTCCAAATTGAGGAGGTGCAGGTGGGAGTCTAGAGTCATACACACAGCCATGTAACACTCTCACACACACCCACACCATTCCCAAGGTTTGCAAAGGGTTCCTCTTGACTCTTCAGGTGAGTACTGGTCAATGAGGAAACTACCTGAGGGCTGAGAATAGTTAATATTCCCACCATCCAGAGTGGGAAAACCTTCTAATTCATGAGCAATAGGTAGTATTCTGGGAGGAAATGGCAACCCACTGCAGTGTTTTTGCCTGGGAAATCCCATGGATAGAGGAGCCTGGCGGGCTACAGTCCTTAGGGTCTCAAAGAGTCAGACATGACTTAGCAACTAAACAACAACAAGGTACTCAGAAGGATTTTACCTCAGTAATGTGAAGGAAAAAAACAGAAAAATCATTATTAAACAGATACACTATTAGGTGATATTATAAGTAGGCATAGACAATGAAACAGGTATTATCATATTCTACAGGTTTGGGAAGGTAGAAGAAAGCTTAAGCATGTAAAGTAGGGAAATGGAAGATATATTTAAAAAATCCAAATTGAATGGGTAGAGAGGCAAATTACAATGTCTGAGATAAAACGACCATAATTATCTAAGAGTTTGCATTTCTAGTACTCTTTTTTCCCCTCCATATTCGTGTACAGTTGAAACCGTCATATATACCCCCACACAAATGCAGAGCAAAGTTGGAGACATCATCTGAAAGTAAATCATCTGTTTTACTTATGTGTAAGAAGGAGATATGGGCTTCCCTGGTGGCTCGGAGGTTAAAGCGTCTGCCCCCAATGCGGGAGACCCTGGTTCGATCCCTGGGTCGGGAAGATCCCCTGGAGAAGGAAATGGTAACCCACTCCAGTATTCTTGCCTGGAGAATCCCATGGATGGAGAAGCCTGGTAGGCTACAGTACACGGGGTCGCAAAGAGTCGGACACGACTGAGCAACGGAACGAAGAAGGAGATATGGATGTGAGAGTTGGACTGTGAAGAAAGCTGATCGCCGAAGAATTAATGCTTTTGAACTGTGGTGTTGGAGAAGGCTCTTGAGAGTCCCTTGTACCGCCAGGAGATCCAACCAGTCCATTCTAAGGGAGATCAATCCTGGGTGTTCATTGGAAGGACTGATGCTAAAGCTGAAGCTGCAATACTTTGGCCACCTCATGCGACGAGTTGACTCACTGGAAAAGACTCTGATGCTGGGAAAGGTTGGGGGCGGGAGGAGAAGGGGACGACCGAGAGTGAGATGGCTGGATGGCATCACCGACTCTGTGGACATGAGTTTGAGTGAACTCCGGGATTTGGTGATGGACAGGGAGGCCTGGCTTGCTGTGATTCATGGGGTCGCGGAGAGTCGGACACGACTGAGCAACTGAACTGAACTAAAGAAGGAGATAACAACTTCACAATGTATCTAAGAGGAAATTTACCCAAGTTCTTGCTTAAGAAGTGATGCAGACAAGTGCTCAGCTGTGTGATCATGAGATTAGTTTGGATTTTGGCTCTGCTACCTACTGGTTGGGTGGCCTTTGGCAAGATTCTTTATAATGGTCGCTGGATTACTTCCTCAATAAAGGGCAAATTTAATATAATTAAGAAAAAAATAAATTTCATGATGAACAATATATCTAATATCTATTGTGGGCTTACTATGGACTAGGAATTGTGTTAAAACTGCTCCACACATATTTGGTTTAAATCTTTATAATGACTTTCAGTCAGACAGGCTTATTGACATCTTAAAGTTGAGGAAAATATGGCTCAGAGAGTTTCGCCAAGTTTCTTAAAGTCACCCAGCTCTTTAATTGGAACCATGTGGATTTAACCTGATAAATCCAGAATTCAACCTCAGATTTTCCAAGGTTTATTTCCTGTGTATGTGTGTTTGGGTGAGGGCAAGGGTGCCAGGATGTGAAAGTGAGTGAATATCATAAATAACACACTCACAGGGTGGTACTTAGGGCTATAGAATTAGAAAAAGGGCGAGCCTGGGCTATGAACTATACTGACTCCCTAGGCAAGGGTATTTTTGTGTTTGTTGTTTTTTCTTAGAGAAAACAGGAAAGTTGTAGTTTGGAATGAAATTAACTTGATGGGACAGTGTGGTATTGCTTATGAGAAATTTTTGTTTTCTGATGTACAAAAGACCTTGTGTTCAAGCTTTCAATCCTTTTATTTCCCCTAATGGTGAGACTGGCTTCTGCTTTGCCACATGTAAACCTGACAGTGGGGCTTATTGAGGCTGTCCCTGTGACCTTTCCATTTCCCCACGTTGGTTGTTGAGAAGGGTTCAGGCAGGTTTTCTACCTCGAGTAGCTTCTGAGGCTCTATAAAAATCTAAACTGGAGGCAGATGTTACTTGAAACAGAATTCCCAAATCTGATTTCTTTTTACCTCTGTGTTTTCAATGAAACGGCAGAGCTATGCAAAGATTAAAGCTGGTTTGGGCTGGCTGGCTCTGGGTGCTGGAAAGGTTGAACCCACTGTTTGGAGAGATCAGTTAAGTAGCTGCTGCAGCCCTACTGGCATCCGTTACCATCTTGCCAGTAAGTAAAGGTGGATCACAGACCTGGAGAAAAACGCCCAGAGAGACTGAAAGAGAAAGGCATTTCATAATGCCAAGAGCTGTAATTATCTCCTAATTGTCCTTAGAGGACTATCACTTAGGAGAGGACGCTTTATAACCTATAAATCATTTGCAAGATCATGGGACTGTCTTCAGTGATGTATCAGTTTATTCATTCAACAAATGTTTGGCACTGTCTGCTGTGTCAGATACTGCTGTAGGTGCCAGGGTTCTACTTGCCTTTCACGGGGCTCACATCTGGGTGGAAGGAACGGACAATAAAAATAAATTCACGTATAGTTTATCAGATGGTTGTTGTTGTATGATGAAGAATGAAGCAGGGGAAACAGGGAGAAAAGATAAGGTAAAATGTGTTTTCGTGTGTGTGTACACGTGCTGGTTTAGAAAGGCTTTTTATATAAAGATTGTTCTGGGGTCTGTTTTATATGAAACGTCTTATGAGACCTATGGCTTTAAAAATTCATTCTGATTCCACTATTTGGGTTTTATGAGAATTCAGCTACAGCTGAAATTTACTTCCTGTCTAACCCTGAAAATAAAAATTGTTTTCCATGCAGATTCATGGTATATATAGCATTGAGGGTGGGGAGGGAGCTATTTGATATATATGTAAGAGAAAGGATTAGTTTTACGAGCTCTGCACAGTGATTGTATAGAAATGGCTATGGGCAGTTACAAAGGATTCTTATCTGATCATTCATGCCCTCATGCCCACCTGTCCACACTCCACATAATTAAACCCACCTCCCTGTGCTTTATGCTGTGCATGTGTTCAGACAAGCTTTCCCTGTAAGCAGTGACTTTGAGTCGTGTCATTTTTAAGATCCCTTTTTCTAGAATAGTGTCTGAAATAATAATGGAAAGCAATGCTAACCACTTATTAGATCATCCCCTTAATCATTAATAACAGCACTGTTAGGTAGGAGCTGCCATCACCCCCACTTTGCAGGTGGGGCTTAGAAAAGTTACACAATCTGTAGTACAAGGATGAGTCTGAATCAGTCAGCTCTGCTTAACTCCAAGTACTTAATCACTATGTTATGTTGCTCCCCTTTATAAGGTCCAAGTGCTTGATTGAAGAATGAATGGATGGATGGATAGATGAATGAATGAAAACTACAATCTTGATTCTGATGGATGAGGGCACTAGAGACAGAGCCTAGGAGTTCTGCTGAACTCCAGAACAGGCATGCACAGAGTCAGAACTTTGAGGACTGGATAAATAGCAGAATTGGTCAAGAGCAAAGAGCAAAATAGCCAGTTACATCATTTATTCAAGAAGTAACTCTTGGACATCTACACTCCAGGCATTGGGCTAGTTAACCCACCTCTGGCCTCATAGCCTCTCTGCCCTGGAGGGCTTTGGGGAGGAGAGCTGGGCTTCTACTCAGCTCCTTCCCCTGTTAAAGTGACACCATCTGTAGCAAGGACTATGATTCAGAGGGGCTGTCCCTGCTGCTGCTGCTAAGTCACTTCAGTCATGTCCGACTCTGTGCAACCCCATAGACGGCAGCCCACCAGGCTCCCCCGTCCCTGGGATTCTCCAGGCAAGAACACTGGAGTGGGTTGCCATTTCCTTCTCCAGTGCATGAAAGTGAAAGTGAAGTCGCTCAGTCGTGTCCGACTCTTTGCGACTCCATGGACTGTAGCCCACCAGGCTCCTCTGTCCATGGGATTTTCCAGGCAGAAGTACTGGAGTGGGGTGCCATTGCCTTCTCCAGAGGGTCTGTCCCTGAATCCTGCAAATCCTACTGCAGCCTCCAGGCTAGGTCAGTGATTCCAGAATCTGGGCATGGAGTTTGTTACACCCCAACTCAGGGGGCTTGTGTATGGCTAGGCTTGGGAACCACTGCATGGACTAGGAGCTTCTGCTGCTGCTGCTGCTAAGTTACTTCAGTTGTGTCCGACTCTGTGTGACCCCATAGACGGAAGCCCACCAGGCTCCCCTGTCCCTGGGATTCTCCAGGCAAGAACACTGGAGTGGGTTGCCATTTCCTTCTCCAATGTGTGAAAGTGAAAAGTGAAAGTGAAGGTTTTCTAAAACCCCTGCCTCCTTGTGATGAGCAGGACAAAGGCCTCAAGGCCCTTAGTCTCAGTGTGGAGTAAGGAGGAGAAGCCATGGGAGGGTGCAGGTAACTAGGCCTACTGAGTAGGTTTTGATGGAGTTCTGCTTCCTACTTTATTCTGTTAAATTATTGATTTCTATGTCCATTTCTCAAATGTGAACCTGTATGGTCACATTGGATGTACTTTAACGAAAACTCCCCTTTCTCCAGATCTGGCTTTGCCAACTGCCTTCCCTGACCCCCAGCCCTCCACCCACCCCTCCACCTATTCTAGACGATTGTTCCTCAAACTTCCTGGGTATAAGAATTAACTAAAGGAAAAGTGTGACTCAGGGTCCTGGGAATCTGTAACCGCCCTGCTGACTCTGCTGCAGGGCAGCCACACTCTGAGGAACAGATTTATGGGCTAATCCAGAGGGAAAGGGTAGGCTGGCTGGGGGACTCAGAGGGTTCCCCACAAGTGAAGTGGATGGGAGACCCAGTCAGGAGCTAGCCAGGGTTCCCTGTGATGGGATTGGCTGCCATGGCTGCCAATCTGGTAGAAAGCAAGGTTTGAGACTTTGCTGTCCCACCTTTTGGCTCAGGGACCAAGGGAGGAGCTTGACTGACACCAGCCAGGGCGGGGGGAAGTGTGTGGAAGGAAGCAGACCCAGCCGAGCATCCCCACTGGCCTTCCCAGCCTGGCTCACATGACAAAGGCCAGCTGGCGGAGAGCCCAGTGCCTCAGAGGGTGGGCAGGTCACGGTCCTGCAGGAGACCAGGGGGCTGTTCAGAAAAGCGTTTGTCCCTGGCCCAGTTGGGGCTTGTCATTTCCCCTAGGAGGATGGAAAGTTGGAGTTCTGCAGCCCCAGGGAGCAGAAACAGTGTGTGAGTTACTTTCCAGCCTCCAACTTATTTTTCCTTTCCTTCATGAGGGAATTTCCAGTAAACCCTCCTATGCTGTGGCCCTGGCGCACAGAACAGCTTGCTAGATGTGAGCTCCCCCGATTAAGAACTCAGCCAGCAAAGCCCTTACTCACCGCAGTGGCATGCGGCTGTTAACATTTGAGTTCAGGCCAGTGGGGAGAATGTTTTCCATTTCTTTTTTAAACACACTAGACTCTGTTTTAACAAGAAAGAAAAAAAAAAGTTCTTGACCAACACTTGCATGATTGAGTTGACTGGTTTAAACTCTTTATTTCCCCCATACCTAACATCTAACTTTCCAAGTAGTCGCTTCTATGGCTTAGAATGAGTTTGATGTCACATAGAGAACCAACAACAAACTACATGGGTGATCGTGGGCTGAAAGGAATAGGAGCAGGACTGGTTCTTCATTTCAGAATTCATCTGCTGTCTATTAACTCCATAAGGAAAGGGGAGAGCCTTGAGATTCTTTTACTATAAAGTTTCTTTTTGAGACGTGGTCCATCTGTTTTAGTGTTGGGTGGAGTCAATGGGGGAGACTCTTATTGTTCTATGAAAACGCAGGGCAAACTTTCCTCATTACTGTCACACATTTTAGCATATTTATAGCATTAGTAATATGAAAGAAAAAGGGTTTTTGGTTTAGTGTCACCTCCTTTAAAGGAAATTGGCTTGTGGTCTGACTGAACTGTTCTTATTCCCTGTGTAGGAGGCCAAGTCATCATTTCCCAGTCTCTCACTATATTTTGTATCCAAGCAACATCATAGAAAACAGGCCAGGCCAGCCTTGCCTTCAGTGTCCTATAGAGTTCAGACTCACTATAGGGAGTGTGTTCTTCAACTTACAGTGAAATCTCTTTAGAAGTTGTAAATGTTTACATTTTTCTTCAGCTCACTCTACTGTGAAAAATATTTGGGGGATTAAATCTTTCTAGGCTTTCATCTAAACACACACCATCTTTATTACATAAAAAGAAATTTAAGATTTCTTTCACATCTCCTTTCCCCAGACCCCCAAACATAAGAATTTTATGATGAAAAAGCAAATCTTAAGAAAGGAGACTAAAGGTTCCTGGAGGAAGGAATTGTGGTCAGACTTTGTGATTTGCTAAATTTTCATTCCATTCCTGGTCTGTTATATGTTCCATCCTTGACACCCTCTTATGGGGAAGGAAAAGGAGCAGATATTGGATGAGTCAGAATGGAGGCTGTAAAACCTTTCAGGGCCATAAAGGGCCAGCAGATGGCTTTGTGTTTTAGGCAAGCCTGCTCTCCCCAGTTAACCACAACCCCATCACTCCTTATTGCCTTACCTAACACTCACTGTACTCCACATTTCTGTTATTGGCCTCACCTTTCCTCCTGACACCCTGTGGGAATCTACATTTGACTCCTGATGTTATAGGCCAATACATTTGGAGGCAGAAAGCTTGCCTACTATTCTGGATTGTTCATTATGGAGATATTCTATATATTTCCTACCCCCCACAAATCAACAAACAAAGGCATTAAGAGAAATATATAACATGAGATAGTTTTCTGAATAGGCAAACAGGAACATTGATGGGACTTCCCTGGTGGCTCAGACAGTAAAGAATCTACCTGCAATGTGGGAGATCCGGGTTGGGAAAATCCCCTGGAGGAGGGAATGGCAACACACTCCAGTGTTCTTGCCTGGGAAATCCCATGGACAGAGGAGCCTGGTAGCTACAGTCCATGGAGTTGCAGAGAGTTGGACAGGACTGACAAACTAACACTTTTCACTTTCACTTTAGGAGCATTGATGTGTAAGCCAGTAGCAGACTTCCAGAGCTAAAAAGGGTCTGAGGAATTATTTCAGTCTACTCATTTGACGATAATGAAGGGGGCTCAATTTGGGTGACTTAGCCAAGATCTCAGAGGAAATTGGGACACTGAGTTAGGTCTAGAACAGGATTTGTCCAATCCAATGGTTCTCAACCTGTGATGTTTTCACCTATCAGCGGACAACTGGCAATGTTATAGAGATGCCCTAGTAGGTAGAGGCCAGGGGTGCTGAACACCTGACAAAGTGCAGGACAACTCCCTAAAACAAAAAAATTATCCAGTTCAAGTTGTTAGTGGTATTCAGTTCAGTCACTCAGTCGTGTCCAACTCCTTGCAACCCCATGAACCGCAGCACACCAAGCCTCCCTGTCCATCACCAACTCCCGGAGTCTACCCAAACCTATGTCCATTGAGTCGGTGATGCCATCCAACCATCTCATCCTCTGTCATCCCCTTCTCCTCCTGCCCTCAATCTTCCCCAGCATCAGGGTCTTTTCAAATGAGTCAGCTCTTTGAATCAGGTGGCCAAAGTATTGGAGTTTCAGCTTCAACATCAGTCCTTCCAATGAACACCCAGGACTGATCTCCTTTAGGATGGACTGGTTGGATCTTCTTGCAGTCCAGGGACTCTCAAGAGTCTTCTGCAACACCACAGTTCAAAAGTATCAATTCTTCAATGCTCAGCTTTCTTTTTAGTCCAACTCTCACATCCATACATGACCACTGGAAAAACCATTGACTTGACTAGATGGAGCTTTGTTGACAAAGTAATGCCTCTGCTTTTTAATATGCTGTCTAGGTTGGTCATAACTTTCCTTCCAAGGAGTAAGCGTCTTTTAATTTCATGGCTACAATCACCATCAGCAGTGATTTGGAGTCCAGAAAAATAGTCAGCCACTGTTTCCCCATCTATTTGCCATGAAGTGATGGGACTGGATGCCATGATCTTAGTTTTCTGAATGTTGAGCTTTAAGCCAACCTTTTCACTCTCCTCTTTCACTTTCATCAAGAGGCTCTTTAGTTCTTCTTCACTTTCTGCCATAAGGGTGGTGTCAGCTGCATATCTGAGGTTATTGATATTTCTCCCGGCAATCTTGATTCCAGCTTGTGCCTCTTCCAGCCCAGCATTTCTCATGATGTACTCTGCATATAAGTGAAATAAGCAGGGTGACAATATACAGCCTTGACATAATCCTTTTCCTATTTGGAGCCAGTCTGTTGTTCCAGGTATGGTTCTAACTGTTGTTTCCTGACCTGCATATAGGTTTCTCAAGAGGCAGGTCAGGTGGTCTGGGATTCCCATCTCTTTCAGTATTTTCCACAGTTTATTGTGATCCACACAGTCAAAGGCTTTGGCATAGTCAGTAAAGCAGAAATAGATGTTTTTCTGGAACTCTCTTGCTTTCTCCATGATCCAGCAGATGTTGGCAATTTGGTCTCTGGTTCCTCTGCCTTTTCTGAAACCAGCTTGAACATCTGGAAGTTCACGGTTCACGTATTGCTAAAGCTTGGCTTGGAGAATTTTGCGCCTCACTTTACTAGCGTGTGAGATGAGTGCAATTGTGCGGTAGTTTGAGCATTCTTTGGCATTGCCTTTCTTTGGGATTGGAAGGAAAACTGACATTTTCCAGTCCTGTGGCCACTGCTGAGTTTTCCAAATTTGCTGGCATATTGAGTGCAGCACTTTCACAGCGTCATCTTTCAGGATTTGAAATAGCTCAACTGCAATTCCATCACTTCCACTAGCTTTGTTCGTAGTGATGCTTCCTAAGGCCCACTTGACTTCACATTCCAAGATGTCTGGCTCTAGGTGAGTGATCACACCATTGTGACTGTCTGGGTCATGAAGATCTTTTTTGTACAGTTCTTCTGTGTATTCTTGCCACTCTTCTTAATATCTTCTGCTTCTGTTAGGTCCCTACCATTTCTGTCCTTTATTGAGCCCATCTTTGCATGAAATATTCCCTTGGTATCTCTAATTTTCTTGAAGAGATTCTTGTCTTTCCTATTCTGTTGTTTTCCTCTATTTCTTTGCATTGATTGCAGAGGAAGGCTTTCTTATCTCTTCTTGCTATTCTTTGGAACTCCGCATTCAAATGGGTATATCTTTCCTTTTCTCCTTTGCTTTTTGCTTCCCTTCTTTTCACATCTATTTGTAAGGCCTCTTCAGACAGCCATTTTGCTTTTTTTCATTTCATTTTCTTGGGGATGGTCTTGATTCCTGTCTCCTGTACAATGTCAGGAACCTCTGTCCATAGTTCATCAGGCACTCTATCAGATCTAGTCCCTTAAATCTATTTCTCACTTCCACTGTATAGTCATAAGGGATTTGATTTGGGTCATACCTGAAGGTCTAGTGGTTTTCTTCACTTTCTTCAATTTTAGTTTGAATTTGGCAATAAGGAGTTCATGATCTGAGCCACAGTCAGCTCCTGATCTTGTTTTTGCTGACTGTATAGAGCTTCTCCATCTTTGGCTGCAAAGAATATAATCAATCTAAGTGTTGACCATCTAGTGATGTCCATGTGTAGTCTTCTCTTGTGTTGTTGGAAGAAGGTGTTTGCTATGACCAATGCGTTGCCTTGGCAGAACTCTATTAGCCTTTGCCCTGCTTTATTCTGTACTCCAAGGCCAAATTTGCCTGTTACTATGCAGATGTTTCTTGACTTCCTACCTTTGCATTCCAGTCCCCTACAATTAAAAGGACATCTTTTTTGGCTGTTAGTTCTAGAAGGTCTTGTAGGTCTTCATAGAACTGTTCAGCTTCTTCAGCGTTACTGGTCGGGGCATAGATTGGATTACCGTGATATTGAATGGTTTGCCTTGGAAATGAACAGAGATCATTCTCTCGTTTTTGAGATTTCATCCAAGTACTGCATTTTGGACTCTTTTGTTGACCATGATGGCTACTCCATTTCTTCTAAGGGATTCCTGCCCACAGTAGTAGATATAATGTCATCTGGGTTAAATTCACCCATTCCAGTCCATCTTAGTTGGTTGATTCCTAGAATGTCGATGTTAACTCTTGTCATCTCCTGTTTGACCACTTCCAATTTGCCTTGATTCATGGACCGAACATTCCAGGTTCCTATGCAATATTGCTCTTCATAGTATCAGACTTTACTTCTGTCACCAGTCCCATCCACAACTGGGTGTTGTTTTTGCTTTGGCTCCATCCCTTCATTCTTTCTGGAGTTACTTCTTCACTGCTCTCCAGTAGCATATTCTGCACCTACCAACCTGGGGTGTATGTTAATAAATTTCCATCCAACTCCAGACCAATCCATTTTCTACTTCAGCAGTGTCCATCATGTGTTTTTTGTTTTGTTCTGGGAATTATGTATTGTTAATAAAGATTCAGGTCATTTAAACTTTAGCAAAAGCAGATCAGTACATGTTCAATGTACAATATTATGATTTTAATCATAAAGTTAGGTTATGAATCATGGAAGCATGAGGAAGAAAATCCAGTGTGTTTCCATGTCTTTCAGGGTGAGTACCAGTTAGATAACTTTTAAACTTGTAGTTGTCACATTTTTTAGACTTGAACATTTTCTAAATTTAATTTTACTTTCAGTTCAGTCACTCAGTCGTGTCCGACTCTTTGTGAACCCATGAATTACAGCACGCCAGGCCTCCCTGTCCATCACCAACTCCCAGAGTTCACTCAACCTCATGTCCATCGAGTCGGTGATGCCATCCAGCCATCTCATCCTCTGTCAGGAACAAAAATATATCTTTTTAGGCTGTCACGGTTGGCTACCAAAGTGAATAATTCCACTTGATTGATTTTTCCATCTAACATTTGACAAATGACATTTCAATTTCTTATTCAAATTCCTCATTGTTGGGCTGTATTATTTTCGATTTATTTTTAATTGGAGGATAATTACAATGTTGTGTTGGTTTCTGCCATATAACAATGTGAATCAGCCCTAAGTATACATACATCCCATCCATCTTGAGCCTCCCTCCCAGCCACCCACCCCATCCCACCCCTCTGGGTCATTACAGAGCACCTGGTTGAGCTCCCTACATTATACAGTGGTTTCCCATTTTATACATGGTCGTGTGTATGTGTCAGTGCTACTATCTCAATTTGTCCCACCCTCTCCTTCCCCCAGTGTGTCCACAAATCTGTCCTCTATGTCTGCATCTCTATTCCTGCCCTGCAACAGGTTCATCAGTACAATTTTTTTCTATATTTCATATGTATGTGTTAATATATGATATTTGTTTTTCTCTTTATGATCTACTTCATTCTGTATAACAGGCTCTAGGTTCATTCACCTCATTTCAACTGACTCAAATTCATTCCTTTTTATGTCTGAGTAATATTCCTTTGTATACATGTACCACCACTTCTTTAGCCATTCATCTGTTGATGGACGTCTAGGTTGTTTCTATGCCCTGGCTATCGCAATTAGTGCTACAGTGAACATTGGGATCAGTTCAGTTCAGTTCAGTTCAGTCGCTCAGTCGTGTCCGACTCTCCGCGACCCCATGAATCACAGCACGCCAGGCCTCCCTGTCCATCACCAACTCCCGGAGTTCACTCAAACTCATGTCCATCGAGTCGGTGATGCCATCCAGCCATCTCATTCTCCGTCGTCCCCTTCTCCTCCCGCCCCCAACCTCTCCCAGCATCAGAGTCTTTTCCAGTGAGTCAACTCGTCGCATGAGGTGGCCAAAGTATTGCAGTTTCAGCTTTAGCATCAGTCCCTCCAATGAACATCCAGGATTGATCTCCTCTAGAATGGACTGGTTGGATCTCCTTGCAGTATAAGGGACTCTCAAGAGTCTTCTCCAACACCACAGTTCAAAAGCATCGATTCTTCGGCGATCAGCCTTCTTCACAGTCCAACTCTCACATCCATACATGACCACGGGAAAAACCATTGCCTTGACTAGACGGACCTTGGTTGGCAAAGTAATGTCTCTGCTTTTTAATATACTATCAAGGTTGGTCATAACTTTCCTTCCAAGGAGCAAGCGTCTTTTAATTTCATGGCTGCAATCAGCATCTGCAGTGATTTTGGAGCCCAAAAAAACGAAGTCTGACAGTGTTTCCACTGTTTTTCCATCTATTTCCCATGAAGTGATGGGACCAGATGCCATGATCTTTGTTTTCTGAATGTTGAGCTTCAAGCCAACCTTTTCACTCTCCTCTTTCACTTTCATCAAGAGGCTTTTGAGTTCCTCTTCACTTTCTGCCATAAGGGTAGTGTCATCTGCATATCTGAGGTTATTGATATTTCTCCCGGCAATCTTGATTCCAGCTTGTGCTTCTTCCAGCCCAGCGTTCCTCATGATGTACTCTGCATATAAGTTAAATAAGCAAGGTGACAATATACAACCTTGACGTACATGTGTCTTTTTGAATTATGGCTTTCTCGAGGCATATGCCTAGTAATGGGATTGCTGGGTCATATGGTAGTTTCGGAGAAGGCAATGCCAAGCCACTCCAGTACTCTTGCCTAGAAAATCCCATGGATGGAGGAGCCTGGTGGGCTGCAGTCCGTGGGGTCGCTAAGCGTCAGACCAACTGAGCGACTTCACTTTCACTTTTCACTTTCACACATTGGAGAAGGAAATGGCAACCCACTCCAGTGTTCTTGCCTGGAGAATCCCAGGGACGGGGGAGCCTGGTGGGCTGCTGTCTATGGGGTCACACAGAGTCGGACACGACTGAAGTGACTTAGCATAGCATAGCATGGTAGTTTTATTCCTAGTTTTTAAAGGAATCTCTATACTGCTTTCCATAGTGGCTATATCAATTTACATTCCCACCAACAGTGCAAGCGGGTTCCCTTTGCTCCACATCCTCTCCAGCTTTTATTGTTTTTAGATTTTTTGATGATGGCCATTCTGACCACTGTGAGGTGATACCTCATTGTAGTTTTAATTTTCATTTCTCTAATAATTAATGTTTAGCATTTTTTTCATGTGTTTGTTGGCCATCTGTATGTCTTGTATGTTTGGAGAAAGTTTTCAAATTTTTTTCTTGTTTTGAAAAACATAACAAATTGGCTAACCTCTTGGCCTACTGTCTTAAAATATGGAGAGAAGTTCATGAAAACTCACACCCTGTGGGGCGGAGGGAGACGTGGAAGAGATTTTCAAGTGCTCTCACTTTGTGTGATGATTCCCTGTTTCATCACGTGGAGATGGAGTCCTGGACAGCCCCTTGACCTCAATATATCAGGAAAATAAAAATCCAAGTGAGAAGAAAACGTACTCATGTTAAAATAAGAAAAGAAAACTAACATATTGAATGAACATACTTATCTGAAAAATTACTCTGTAAAGGTCCCATCAATTCTCAGCATTAACAGAGAGAACTAATTTCTATATTGACCTAAAAGGGCTGGAAAGTTCACTCTTAATCCTCTGGAAGCAAAATTTTTCTTTGCCATTGTCATTAACTGACTCTACTTGTGATATTAGAAGAGATGAGAACCCTTCACGGTTGATTTAATGTTGTGTGTGTATTCGGTCCAAGTTGGTGCACTGTTTCAAGAAACCATGTGCAAATGGTTCACATTGTTGGGTAAATTATGTGATACAGGGTGCCATCACAATCTTCAGTCTTGTGCAGTATAGCTATGAGGAGGGCATGGCAACCCACTCAAGTATTCTTGCCTGGAGAATCCCCATGGACAGAGGAGTCTGGCGGGCTGCAGTCCATGGGGTCCCAAAGAATAGGACACGAGTGAGTGACTAAGCACAGCGCAATATACCTATGCACGGAAAGTGAAGTCACTTATTCCGAGTCACTGGACATATGTGGTTGGATGACAGAACCCAGATCTACAATCGGGTCCAATTTCTGAGGTCCGAGTGTGGGAGGAGAATACAGATATATGTCAGTTTAAAAATAATGTATCTATGTTGACATCAACTTTCACTTCCTGATTTGTAAAAGAAAATGTAGTACATTTTTATAGTACATTTTGGAGAAATGAATATTTCTCCACAGGGGGAACATTCTTGAATTTGTTTTTGCCTGAAAGCCCAAAGCTTTTTTTTTATTCTCAACTAGAGTTTCTTCACAGTGGGTTTTTTGGTATAAGGAATTTCTTCTGTCGTTTTGAAGACTTGATGTTCAGCTTTCTCATTTATTCTGATGATATTCCATGCTATCATATCTTCTATTGGTTGGTATAAGTCACTGCAAATATAGACAAGATGTAAGTAAATAACATTTAAAAATTCTTACTATGTCTGTTTTCCTGTTTCAGTATCTATACTGAGAGCACACCCCTGGACTCTCTTTGCTTTTTTATTACGTTTCACAAAAGGGCTTCCCTGATAGCTCAGTTGTTTTTTTTTTTTTTTTTTTAATTTATTTTATTGGAGGCAAATTACCTTACATTAATATATTGGTTGGTTTTGCCATACATTGACATGAATCCACCCCGGGTGTACATGTGTTCTCTTTCTTGAACCCCCCTCCCAGCTCAGTTGTTAAGAATCCGCCTGCAATGCAAGAGATCTCAGTTCAATTCCTGGGTCAGGAAGATCCGCTAGAGAAGGGGTAGGCTACCCACTCCAGTATTCTTGGGCTTCCCTGTGGCTCAGCTGGTAAAGAATCCGCCTGCAATGCGGGAGACCTGGGTTCAATCCCTGGATTGGGAAGATCCTCTGGAGAAGGTCTGGCCTAGAGAATTCTATGGACTGTATAGTCCATGAGGTTGCAAAGAGTTGGACTTGATTGAGTGATTTTCACTTACAAAAGGAGCTCCTTCAATTCACCTACTCTCATATCCTATAATACTTTATAACCCCCAATTTACAGACTGTATTCCACAGGTTACACTTTTGTATTGACTAACTCCCTGGGGATATAGGTTCTCTAAAATTTTTTTTTTGATCACATGTCCTAACTACAAAAAAATGTTTCTTTCCTTCATTCAGTAAATATCTATTGATAAAAAATAAAACTGTGTCCCCAGCTCTGGGGTTAGAGTAATGAACAACAGGAAACACTTCCAAGAGTTTACTCTAGTGAGGAGGAACACGGGTGTACTTCTGCACCAGTGTGTTGTGTGCACAAGGTGGATGGTCAGAACCGCAGTGAGATATCACCTAACACCTGTCAGCATGGCCATGGTCAGAAGGACCACAGGTAACAAATGTTGGCAGGGATCTGGGGAAAAGGGAAGCCCAGTACGTTGTTGTAATTGTAAATTGGTGCAGCCACGATGGAGAACAGCATGGAGGTTCCTCAGAAAACTAGAAATAGAGCTACCATAGGATCCAGCAATTCTACTTGGATATATATCAAAAAAAACAAAAACTCTAATTCAATGAGATATCTGCACTCCAATGTTTGTAGCAGTATTATTTAGAATAACCAAGATATGGAAGCAACCTAAGTGTTCATCAGCTGATGAATGACTAAAGAAGATGTGGCGCGCGCACACACACACACACACTCAGTGGAATGTTAACCATAAAAGAGAATGAAATTTGCACAACATGGACAGACCTAGAGGGTATTATGCTTAGTGAGTGAAAAAAGTCAGACAGAAAAAAGCAAATACTGTATGTTATCACTAATGAATGAATATAACAAAAAAATACAAAAGGTGGATGGCTAAGTGGTAGAGGCTGAATATAATCCCTTGGGGTCTTGGAAGAGAGAGAAGTACACACATCCAATTTTTGAATGATGCTGCATAGCATTTGGTTAACAAGCTCGCCCGTCAATAAACTAGCAACCTTTTCAAGAAGGTCAACTTGGAGGGATGTTTTTTACAGTAGGCAGTTTTGTTTTAAATTATTTATTTTAATTGGAGGCTAGTTACTTTACAATATTGTGGTGGTTTTCTCCATACATACATCAACATGAATCACCCATAGGTGTACAGATGTCCCCCCATCCTGAAACCTCCACCCACCTCCCTCCCCACCCCATTCCTCTGGGTTGTCTCAGAGCACCAGCTTTGAGTGCCCTGCTTCATATGTAGAACTTGCACTGGTCATCTATTTTACGTATGGTAATAAACACGTGTTAATGCTATTCTCTCATATCGTCCGACCCTCAAGTAGGCAATGTTTTATGAGTTCTTTTAAATTTCCATTGCAGAAGAATGCCTAAATTTTGTCCTATTTTTCTCTCTCCTTGGATTCTTCAGGGCTTTGTCTTTCAGCCATTGATTTCATTTGTGACTTGAAATTTCACAGGCATCATAGTGTGACTCTTGAAATGACTACTTGTTACGGAGAAGTGATGTCTAATATGTGATTGCTGTAAAAATATCCTGCTAAGGAGAGCACAAAATGGCCCACATTTCATTAAGAGTGATTTTTAATGATAGCATATGAACAGTAAGAGAATTGGGAGGCCCAATGAGTAAATGGAAATATGCCTCTTATGTAGGTTACTGTGTGCTTTCTCTTTTCCCCTGCAGGTTAATTGGCACGGCCACCGTAGCCCTGAAGGACCTGATGGGTGACCAGAGCAGATCACTGCCCTACAAACTGATCTCCCTGCTAAACGAAAGGGGACAAGAGACTGGGGTGAGCACTTCCCTCTTGTTGAATGGCTTTGAAGTGATATGGTTAAGCACAAAGATTCATTAAGATAAGTGTGACATTATAATTAGTTCACTACACACAGAAACACACATACGCGAACCAATTGTTTTTGAGATAAATAGGTGTATTTGCACATGATATGGCCTCATCCTATACTCTTACTGACAATACTGCAGGTTAGATAAATTTGATTTTCTGTGGCAGAAATGCTACAGCTTGAGTGGGACCCTCTCTTGGTACAGCTCTGTGTGTATTCACTGAGGTGTTAACGTTTGCGTGGTGAGTGTAGCTCATGTGTCAGACACACTTTGAAACATTCTGTAGAAGGTAATTCATTAATATTAAACCAGAATATCAAGATGTTCATATCATGATCTTTATAATTATCTTGGCAGCTGAATGTTTTCTGATCACAGCCTCTCTAAATAAGTATACACTGATATTGTCTGATATGAGCCCAGAAGAGAGACTTTCTGAAATGTGCTAAAAAAATTTGACTCAAGTATCACAACTCTCACATTAAAAAAAAAAAACTTTTATTTACTTATTTTTTGGTTGTGCTGTGTCTGCACTACTGTGCGGGCTATTCTATAGTTGGGGCACACAGGCTTCTCATTGCTGCGGCTTCTCTTCTTGCTGAGCACAGGCTCTAGGGTGCACAGGCTTCCGTAGTTGCAGCACATGGGCTCAGTAGTTGTCTTTCTCAGACTCTAAAGCACAGGCTTAGTAGTTGTGGCTCATGGGTTTTGTTGCTCTGCAGCACGTGGGGGTCTTCTGGACCAGGGATCAAACTCATGTCTCCTGCATTGGCAGGTGGATTCTTTACCACTGAGCCACCAGCTAAATCCCCTCAGATTTCTTAGGATTGCTAACAAGTACTCATAAAGCTTGTCTTGTTAACCTCTGACACCTTCATTTTCCGAACAATTTATTTGGCGTGGGAGCCTGGGCAAATGGGAGAAACTTTAAAAGAGGCCCTCCCTGTAGGCAAGACTACATTAATGCCCATTAGGAATGTCGGTTTTGCTAGTCTAGTCTCCAAAACATATAGGTTTGCTTTTAATTAGCATTCTAATCATAAAACGTAAATTCAGAATACCAGCTCTCATCTATCTACCCAAAACCTGACTGAGAAATGATACTAAGGGAAGATGTTACAAGGCAGTGATGTTTCTGGGTGTTTTTCTTCTCTTTAAAGCACCTGTATAAGAGACTGCAACCCACTCCAGTGTTCTTGCCTGGAGAATCTCAGGGACGGGAGAGCTTTGTGGGCTTCCGTCTATGGGGTCACACAGAGTCGGACACGACTGAAGTGACTTAGCAGCAGCAGCATAAGAGACTGCAAAAGAGACATAGGCATTTAGAACAGTCTTTGGGACTCTGTGGGAGAGGGTGAAGGTGGAATGATTGGGGAGAATGGAATTGTAGCATGTATATTATCATAAGTGACCAGTCCAGGTTCGACGCATAAATTTTCCTCTGTTCAAAAAAAAAAAAAGAAAAACAAAAAAAAAAATAAATAAAGCAGAGAAGGAAAGCGTATGTAGAACCCTGAAATGGCAGAACTGTGGTGATTGAATGGAGTAAGGAAGTGTAAGGTCCTGGCCCTCTGGTTTCTTTTCACCCCCATTAGGGGGCCTTCAGCACCTCTGAGAATCCTGAGGTTATCGGGAAACCATTGGTGGACTCTTGACCATTGATGGTCAAGCCATTCATGGACTCTTCCAGGGTTTGAAAGCTGAATTCTTGGATTAAGTTTGGCAGTTGAGACCCTAATTGCATTCCTCTTGTTCGCTTGTAGCCATGAGACACTGTTCTTCCAATTCTGTATTTGCCAAGAGACTGCTGTCAGAGACATCATTTACTTTCCTGTTCAGTGTCTCCCAGGTCATAGTTCCTAAGTTGGCAAAGAATGTGCTGATCCATATGGGAATATTCACCGATGACTAGACAGGTGGGAAAAAACAGGGCAATACATGATGTGTGTGTGTGTTAAGAGTTTACCAGGTGAGCAAAAGTAGCAGCAAATGAAAGTGTGGGAGATGCCCATTTAAATTTGAATTTCAGATAAGCAATGAGTCCTTTTGTAGGATAGGTATGTCCCCAACTTTATGCCCTATATTTTTTTCTGATAACCCGGGTAGAATGTGAGTGTGGCCCATTCTTATTTTCAAAGGACATCTTTTATTCTGAGATTTATCCTTCCTCGTTTTGCTGTTGAGATCCTTTATTTTGTGAAATGCTTATAATAGTAGAATGTAGTTGTGGGCATGAGTTTGACAAAATAAAATTAGTGACCCTATGTTGAGTCCCACTAGCAAACTCTTTTGAAATTTTATCAGTTCACTAAATATGAAAGTATAGGAAACTCTGCACTAAAATAATGCTCCACATGAGAAATTTAACTCAGATTTTTTAAATGGAAATATTTTTATTTCCTATAATGAGTTTAGTATGTTTCTTCCTTTCTGATAATGAAAGTTTATGTAACATTTTTTGTTCTTCTACTTACCTTGGCTTCTAGCCAACTTGGGGTCATATTTAACGCAAGAGGAGTGGTACTTATGTTCTGCCTCATATTCTGCATATTTGTTTCCTCTTTCATCAGACTTGTTTCCCTTTTTTGAATCCCATTTTATGAATCACATTATTCTATAACTTTTCATTAGCCACATAAATATCTTTTTGGAGAGAAGTGTAAAAATAAATTTTAGCAATTAACAAAGATGTCAGTGAATGAACAAAAACCTTAATCACTTAAGATGAGCCTTTGGGACTGTAATTCTGTGATTGGAGGCCATCTCCAGCCTAGGAAGGAGGCTCATGACAAGTTCATGCTTGTTTGTCACAACTTTCCTCCAGTTTATGAGGCTGCCCCTTAGCAATGATACACTTGGCAACCTGTACCAGGTACCTGTTTTTGCAGGTATTCCCAGTTCACCTGGGCTCACATTTGGGAAGATACGAACAGTGGAGGGTGTGTCACCCTTCTCTCTGTCTCCTCACTTTCCCATCCCCCTGCTCACCCCTTTGAAAACTTTTACTGCTGCTGAATTGATTTGTGTTGTGTCTGAAGCATTTTGATGCCCTGCACTGATTCTGTCTACAATGAATTTTTCTGCCCAGGCCACAATTGACCTGGTGATTGGCTATCATCCACCTTCAGCTCCACATCCAAATGACCCCGGTGGGACCAGCATGCCAGGCATGGGAGGTAAGCTGACTCTCCAGAAGTCCCAGCCTATGCCTTTAGTAAGGGAATCTACTAAAGGCACACAAGGACTCACCAGGAAAGCTTTCCTTGTCACTAGACTCTCTATGGGCTTCCCTGGTGGTTCAGTCAGTAAAGAATCTGCCTGCAATGCTGGAGACCCAGGTTCAATCTCTGGGTTGGGAAGATCCCTTGGAGTAAGGAACTGTTACCAATCCAGTATTCTTGCCTGGAGAATTCCATAGACAGAAGAGCCTGGTGGGCTACTCTCCATGGGGTTGCAAAGAGCTGGACATGACTGAGCAATTAAAACTTGCACTATTCACTTTCAGACTCTCTAAACCTCCCTGCCCCAGGAGGCAGGTGGAGCTGCCCTGAATTGGGACATTACAAGAGTCTACCAAATACCCTTTAAAGGAGAAGAGACAGTGAGGCAGTTCCTTGTTGTTCCTGAAACTCAGCCTCTGTACATGGGTACCAGATTAAAGAGTTTTGGATAAAGTAGCAACAAATAGCTTTATTGTTTCACCAGGCAAAAGGGCCACAGCTGGCTAATGCCTCAAGACTGTGTGTCTCACCCTGGAGGAGGTAGTGAGGAGTGTTCAAGGAGTGGGGTGTGATCAGTTCGTGGACATTCTTCCGATTGGTTGGTGGTGAGGTAATTGGGAGTCAGCATCATCAACCTTCTGGTTCCAACCGGTCTAGGGTCTACGTGCTTGTGGGCAGCATGCAGTGAACTTCTTCCTCCTAGTTGGGTTTCCAGTATCTGCAAAACAGCTCAAAGGACGTGGCTCAGAATATTATCTATATAGTCCTTGAAGAACTAAAGCTCTTTGACTTTGCTTCATAGCTGAAGTATTATTATTTTGTCTGGCTTGACTGTTCTTTCTTTCTGCATGTTCTCACTTCCCTGATGAAATTTATTCTTTGACTAAAGCTGTTACACAGACAAAAGGCACGACATGAGTGGGGGTCTATTCTGGAAAGCCTCCTAGGTTCCTGCTTGGGTACCTGACTGAGCACCCTCACACAGAGACTGCCCAGCACACAGACTCCAGCAGGAGGTCCCAGGCAAGGCTTTGCTTAGGGTTTGTAGCTTGCACCCTGGACGATGTCAGCTGGTTGTGAGTCTCAAGAGCGGTCTCTGTCTTCACATGTCTGCACCTCCTAAATGTGCCATTACCAGGCTGTGTGCTCAGTTGCCGGTCTCACGGGTTGGAGCCCCTCTGTCCCCCTTGGCCACAACCCCTTCCCACCTCCCAGCAGCCCCCACTCCTTTAACGAAGTGCTTCTGGCTGCACAACCCACCTCGTGCTCCTTGTTCTCGGATGTGGGCCATTCAGGGTGCTGCTCTGGATGGGGTTGGGTCTTAGGGTAAATTTGGGGCTGCAGGTGGATGGACATCTATAAGACAGGCCTTTCACACAGCGGAGTCGGACCTCCTCCTGGTGTCTTTCCAGGGTGACATGATGCTGCACGTCTCTCTCTGCCTTCCTCTGCCTGCAGGTGTGTTACCAGACACCCCTGTCTCCCCAGCCTTGACGTGCACCCCAGGAAGGGAGGGCCCACTCACCCCGCCACACTCACTGCCACCTGGACATTCTCCTTCCTGGAGGGGCGCCGTAATCCTGGTTCCTGCCAGTCTTGGTTCTCAGGACCTTTCTTCTCTGCACTTCTCAGAACTCGGCGCTTTGAGCACCTGAGAGGTTTTCTCGGGACCTGCAGCAGCACCTCCTTTCCTGCCTTGCAGCATCTGTCCCCTTCCTGTGTGACTTTCTGTCTGCCTCAGCCTCATCCCAGCCATTGCCCCTGCTCACGCACCCTGCAGATGGCTCACTATTATGGTTTGGACCTATTTACTGACCCGGCCGTTGTGTGTTCAGCATTAGTCACCTGGCTCCTCCTTCCTCAGAGGTAGTTATGACTGACATAGCCCCTTACCTCTTATAAGGACAGCAACACATCAGCAATGCACTCTGCCTTCACCCTCTTCCCAGTGGCACCTCAGGCACGCTGCTTGGTCCTCTAACTCTCGGCCTCACAAGGGCCCCGCAGTGGCTCGAGAACATCTGTGGCTCCCTTTTCTGTCACAGCCTTGATGACGGAGGCACCACGGAGGAAACAGTGGGGTCCTGAGCAGCACTCCAGGATGGCCTGAGTGGTCCAACCCATTTCCTTCCCGCCGCCTCCACCGATGCCTGCAGTCACCAGCATTTGCTCTGGCCTGGGAAGGACAGTGGGTACTTTTTGGCCCAAAAAAGGCACCCCAACTGGTGGGCTGCTTGCTGGAGCCACTGAATTGGGAGAAGCAGGGTGCCTTTTCTTACCCTGATATTTTCCCTGAGCCACTTCCTGTTTCCTGTTTCTTAGTTTCCTAAGGCTGCTGTAATCAGGTACCACAAACTGGTGGCTCGACCAATGGAAATGTGTCCTCTTAGTCCTGGAGCCTAGATGTCTGGAATCAAAGTGTCCAATGGTTGCTTCCTTCTAAGGACTCTGTTCCTTGTTTCTGTCCCAGCTTCTGGTGGTTGCTGCCAGACCGTGGTGTCCCGTGGCTTGTAGCCGCATCACTCCCATCCCCACCTCTGCCATCACATGGTGTCCTCCCTGATGTCTCAGTCTCACATGTGCTCTCTGTGTGTCCGTGTCCAAATTTCTCATCTGATTTGGACACCAGGCATTGGATTCAGTCCACCCTAATCCAGTGTGATCTCCAGTTAACTTGATTACGCCTGCAAGACCCTATCCCAAACAAGGTCACATTCTGAGGTTACAGATGGACATGACTTTTGAGAGGACTCTATTCAACCCTGTATAGTGAAAGTGAAAGTTGCTCAGTTGTGTCTGACTCTTTGCAGACTCCTCTGTCCATGGAATTCTCCAGGCAAGAATACTGGAGCAGAGACAGTATTTACTGGAGCCATAATAATGGAGTGAAGTCTCTCCCTTCTCCAGGAGATTTTCCTGACCCAGGGACTGAACCTGGGTCTCCCTCATTGCGGGTAGATTCTTCACTGTCTGAGCCATCAGGGAAGCCCCTGTATACTGGTAGATAAAAGGCAGTTTCGCTGTCTTTATTCCATTTCAAGAGCCAGGATGTTAAACGGGCCCTTTTGTGATACCCTTTCAGCTGGGCTTTTAGAGGGGGGAGAAAAGTAGCTCTGAGCTTCATTCAAGTAGAAAGCATAAACTTATAGTTTACAGTGAACTAGCACCACACAGATTCTTAGTATCAAATATTTATGGAGTAAAGAAATTGGTCGTTGGGTATTCTGATTCATTGCTCGGTCCTGCAGTGCTGAGGGTGGTAAATTCTTTAAGATACAGCTCCTGCTCTCCAGGAACTTTCAGCCAGGTTTGGAGATAAGATTTTTCCTGAAGGTATAACATTATCGATAACAGCAAGGGTTTTGGAGTCAGACTGGCCTAGGTTAGATTTTGTGTCTGTTGTTAATTAGCCGTGTGACTTTGGTTAAGTCATTAGCCTTTATGAATCTGTGTTTTCTTTTACTGTAAGGTGAGGAGCATAGTAGGACATCATGATGTGGCTGCAAAGATTAAATAATACATAGAAAACACTCAGCCCATTGACTGTCATAGAGTAAGTCCTACCTGAATGTGGTCTTTATTTTTATTATTACAAAAAATAATTCTGGGTGACTTGTAGTCATGAGCTCAGTTGAGTGCCTCAGTCTTTATGAACGTTCAGATTGTTTTTTTCTAAAAAGCGGAGCTATTAAAAAAGAATGATCTGAGTCACGTGAGATGACTAAGTGTTTTCTTGTTAAATATCTGGAAAAAAACGGATTGTGTCTTAGCAGACCAGGAAGACTTTGAGAATAAGCAGTTTATCAAGCTGTTGGGTGGAGAAGGCAATGGCAAGCCACTCCAGTACTATTGCCTAGAAAATCCCATGGATGGAGGAGCCTGGTAGGCTGCAGTCCATGGGGTCGCTAAGGGTCGGACACGACTGAGCGACTTCACTTTCACTTTTCACTTTCACACATTGGAGAAGGAAATGGCAACCCACTCCAGTGTTCTTGCCTGGAGAGTCCCAGGGACAGGGGGGCCTGGTGGGCTTCCGTCTGTGGGGTCACACACAGTCGGACACGACTGAAGTGACTTAGCAGCAGCAAGCTGTTGGGAGTACAAGCAGAGGTCCCATCTCCTGAGACGGACTCTTGTGACCCCAAGCTCAGAAAATGCCATTTCCCTGGAGCAAAGGCTGCTTCCTTAGCAATGAGAAAAACACCAACTCTTGAACTTTTAAACTCACTGGGGAGAAAACCCTTGCATCCAGACTCCCTTTGCCCGAGGCTCCTTCTCTTTATGGGTTGTCTGGGCAGCAGTGAGCTCCAGCAATGCTTATGGACTGAGTCTCCCATCCTCTTAGGAAGCTGACTCCCAGCAGGTTCTGTGGCGGGTGGCCAAGATCTGCTTCATAAATTCTTTTTAATATCTGATACTGCTGGATGGAGATAGGAAATGAGCCAGAACTTGGGTTCCTTTTATCTGGATTTCAAACAAAGAATGTTGATGAGCAGTGTGCACAAGACAATTTTATGTTAAAGTGTGAAATGACAGAGTGAAATTTCTCTATTCAAAAAATGAACAGGTTTCTTTGATCCGGAAGTACTGTCTTTGTCATACAAGATTAACCTTCACCTTGACTGGGTTAAGGGTATCATTCTGAATATTGATTCATAATCCGGCTAAGAGAAACTTTTCTTCAACATTTAAAAAACTTTCAGTGTTCTAGATTATCTGGATGTGTTAAGATAAAACTCTTTTTGTCTTAATATGACAATTCAGCTAAGCGAGGATATCTTTGATTCCTTAGTACAACTCAATGCTAGGGAAGACCCTAGGAACAAAAAACCGACAGCTTACAGTCTTGGGGGAAATAGGACTGACAAACATGAGACAGAGAAATAACAGCAAGGCAACCATACCTCCTGCCATCGCAGACTTTAACATACAGATGATCAGGCCCAGAAATTGGTTTTTCCACTTCCCTTAATTTTTATTTATTTATTTTTTTGATGTGGACCATTTTTAAAGTCTTTAATCTGTTACAATATTGTTTCTGTTTTATGTTTTGCTTTTGGTCCATGAGACTTGTGGGATCTTAGCTCTCTGATTAGAGATCAGTACCATCTACATTCGAAGACAAAGTCTTAACTATTGCACTGGACTGCCAGGAAAGCCCTATCACTTCCCTTAAATTGACTCTTTTAAAAATGTTACAATTTTATATAAAAATAATGCGTCCACTCCCTCTAATTTAAATACATCTTTTCAAAGTTTAAAATATGACTTTGTTGGCGGTGTTTTTTAGTTCAAAAACATAAACATTTTATTATGTTTATAATAAAATTATAAACATCACAGGGAATATAAGACATAAGAACATGCAGACCTCTCACAGTGCCACACTCCTGTGATAACCACGATTCACTACTACTGATGTTGATTTTAAAGGTTACCATCCACACAGTGGGTTGTGCAAAGAAGTTGGAAATATTAATGATAGAACACAGAAGTGCAGACTTGCAGAAAAATTCAGCTCTGCAAGTTGAAGAAACTAATTATGACCATAGATTATGGGAATGGAACAATTTGGAGGTTCTTTTTTTTTCAAAAATACTCTTTAAGAGCAATTTGAGGTTTATCACAAAATTGAGAAAACTACACAGAGATTTCCCATATACCCTCTGCCCCCGCCTATGCATGGCTTTTCCCACTATGAACGTCACTCAGCAGAATGGTACTTTTTTTTTATTTACAAAGGATGAACCTTCATTGACATATCATAATCATCCAAAGTCCATAGTTTATCTTAGAGCTCACATTTGGTATTGTACATTCTAGGGTTTGGACAAATGCATAATGATATATATTTGTCGTTATAGTATCATGCAGAATATTTTAACTGCCCTAAAAATCTTCTGTGCTTTGCATATTCATCTTCTCCCCAGCCACACCCCCTAACCTTTGGAAACCACTGACGGTTTGTCCCCATAGTTTTGCCTTCTCCAGAATATTATAGAGTTGGAATCATACAGTATGCAGTCTTTTCCGACTGGCTTCTTTCACTCAGTAATGTGCATTTAAGGTTCCTCTATGTCTTTTCTTGACTTGACAGATCTTTTTTTTTTAATTGCTGAATAATACTCTGTTGTCTGGATTTATCACAACTTATTTATCCATTCACCTAATGAAGGACATCTTGGTTGCTTCCAAGTTTGGCAGTTATAAGTAAAGCTGCTATAAATATCCGTGTGCAGGTTTTTGTGTGGACATAAGTTTTCAACTCCTTTGGATAAATACCGAGGAGCATGATTGCTGGGTGATAGGGTAAGGTATGTGTAGTTTGTAAGAAACCACCCAACTGCCATCCAAAGTGCATGGACCAGTTTACAGTCTCACCAGCAATTGATGAGAGTTGCTCCATATTCTTGTCGACATTTGGTATTGTCAGTGTCTTTGGATTTTGACCATTCTAATATCTGTGTAATGGTATCTCCTTGTGTTAATTTGCATTTCTCTGATGACATATAATAGAACATCTTTTCATATGCTTATTTGCTAACTGTGTGTCTTCTTTGATGAGGTTTCTGTTAAGATCTTCGGCCCGTTTTTAAATCAGGTTGTTTATTTTGTGATTGTCAAGTTTTAAGAGTTTTTTTTTTTATATTTTGGGTAACAGTCCTTTATCACGTGTGTCTTTTGCAAATGTTTCCTCACCATCTTGGCTTGTCTTCTAATTATCTGGATATTGTATTTCACAGAACAGAAGTTTTTAATTTTAATGAAGCCCAGCTTATCAATGATTGCTTTCATGGATCAGATCTTCAGTGTTGTATATAAAGGGTTCATTTTTTTTTTAATTGATTTGGCTACACTGGATCTTAGTTGTGACACGTGGGGTATTTGATCTTCATTGTTGAATGTGGGATCATTAGTTGCGGCTTGCAAACTCTTAGTTGCACATGTGGGATTTAGTTCCCCAATTGGGGATTGAATCCTGGCTCCCTGCATTGGGAGCACAGGATCTTAGCCACTGGACAATCAGGGAATTCCTTAAGAGATTCATTTTTAAGGAAGGCTTCCTTGAAGTTCTTAATGTCAAAATGACAAAGGCTGCATACCCTGGGGCCTTGGTGACTTAACTGAACATGTGTAGTGTCAAAAAGTCCACTTTTCTTTGCTTGCCTCTTGAGACTGTTCCTATGACAGAGGGGCGGGCTGAATCAGACCATAGGCTTGACCTTCTGAAAATTTGTTATTTTGCCGACTTGATTTGCCAGATGTCATTTAGTTTGACCGGAGCCTACATTCCCATGGCCAGAATAAACTATTTTTAAAATCTCACATCTATTTTTGAGGAACAGTCTGTTAAAAGTGTACATCCTTCAGTGCTAGAAATGCCAAAAAAAAAAAAAAGTAGCTAGACTTGGCTGCTTCAAATTCATTTCATTCCATGAATGCCAAAGTCATTTTGCTTGAAATTAAATTTGGTCCAGTTCAGAAAACATTTACTGACACCTGTCTGTGGAGCATACAGAAGAGAGAAAGGTATTATTTGTCACCAAGGAGCTTGTGTTTCAGTACAAAGGTAAGATATAAACATAATTGTAGATCAGAGCTGAATATAATAAATTCCTCAAGGGAAGACTAAGCTAGTTATTACATGGGAAACAATTTCTTAGAGAAAATACTTTTTTGGCTATATTTCAACTGTGTATCTTTATTACTTAGTACAGCACTTGGAAAACCATAATTGTTCAATAAATGCTCAGTTGATTGAATGAGTGAGTGAATGGTGGATGAGCAATAGATATGTTTTAAATTTTTGTTCAAGAAGGGCATTTTGGTGAACACCAGAGTATAGGCCAAAGTGACTGATACATTCAGAGAGTAATAAAAGGGAAGCATGTTCCTGAGGTCTAGGAGTGCCAGACTGAGGATCTTTTTTTTTTAATGGAATATTTATTTTAAATTAAAAATTTTTTCTTGGCTGTGCTGGGCCTTTGTTGCTGCTCGGGTTTTTCTCTAGTTGTGGCAAGTGGGGGCTATTTTCTAGTTGTGGTGTGCAGGCTTCTTATTGTAGTGGCTTCTCTTGTTGCGGAGCATAGGCTCTAGGGCCAGTGGGCTCAGTGGTTGCGACTCCCAGACTCTAGAGCTCAGGCTTAATAGGTGTGGCGCACGGTCTTGGTTGCTCCGTGGCATGTGGGGTCTTCCTGGACCAGGGAGGTGAATTCTTTACCACTTCACATTGGCTGGTGGATTCTTTACCACTGAGCCAGCAGGGAAGCCCCCAGACTGAGGATGAATAGACCTTGAGAATCCATGGAAAATTTTCTGGACAAGGGACTGTTGTTCAGAGCTGCCCTGAAACATGACCAATGTGTTAGAACATCAATTGTAGGCACTCTTTCCATGATTGGGTCTCTAATTGGCTTTGTCCAGCAAATTGATTGTATTAGACTATTTCTCCCACTGAGGATATTTAGGAAAATCAAAGTGATCATAATAAACAGATGGTTCTTAAATTTTAGACACAGTAAAATCATCAGGGGAAATCTTTAAATATACAGATTTCCAGCACCTATCTTCAGAGACTCTAATTTAGTTGAGCTGAAGTGCAATCCCCCCAGTCTGTATGGTTAACAGGAGCTTCCAGGAGATCCTGATGAAGGCTGATGTTGCTTTTGTTTTTAAATATTATCCATTTCAATGATTTATTTGGCTGCACCATGTCTTAGTTGTGTCACTCTGGATCTTCAGTCTTCCTTGTGGCTTGAAGTATCTTTAGTTGCGGCCTATGAACTCTTAGTTGCAGCATGTGGGATCTAGTTCCCTGACATGGGATTTAGTTCCCTGACGTGGGATTGAATCCAGGCCCCCTGCATTGGGAGTATGGAGTCTTAGCCACTGGATCACCAGGGAAGCCCCTGAAGGCCACTTTTGGAGCTTACGTTGAGAGGCCCTAGAGTTGAACATTTTAATCTGGTTAATGTTATCTTGTCCAGACTCAGAGCTGTTGGGGCAGCATTTCCTAGATGGTCTCAGAGCACCCATTGATCAAAGGAAGATGCTGCCAGACTTTCCCTGCAAGCCCATGTTTGTATCGCTGTTCAGTTACAGACCTTTCTATGGTACCTTTGCTTTGGTCAGTGTATTGGAACTATTCCATAAGAGTCTTAGGGCCTATATAGTGTGATTTACCCCAAAAACCAGAGCAGAGAGAAATGAATTGCTCATGCTTGAATGCAGACATTTATTCTAGCATGTTAGAAACCCAGCAACGTTATTCAACATTCCAGATAAGTCAGCATGTCATCTCCAAAATATTTTCATGCTTAGAAATTTACTCTCTCCTGTTCTGCTTCGTACTTTTTACCTTGCACTGATTGTATCGTACCAACTCTTGGTCCTGATTTTGCAGTGACCTTTTGCCCAAGGTAATTAAATTCTGCCTTAACCAGTACCACCATTTAACAAGACCTTGTCATGAGAAGCAAAGTTAATATCATAGGCAGAGATTGACATTCTAGGACTCTGGAAAAACAGGGTTGCTGTGTTTAGGAACAGGAAATAGTAAATATTGACCAAAAAAATTCATATAGAAAGGAGTCTCCATCAAGGAATGAAAGAAGATTAGCTGGGATGGTGACCCAATAAGTACATAGGTGGAAAGGATGAGAGGCATGGGAAGTTTTGGATAAAGGTGATTGCTGGTCAGGATGGTCCTGGTCACCCTGATTGCCTGTTTTCTCTGTGAAATAAGTAAGGTCATTAGTTGATGGTGAGGAGGACAGAGCACTGGACACTTTCAAAGTAAAAGTAGGTGGGAGTTCGAAAGGATAGAGGGATTTGACCTTCTTGGCTAATCAATGGCCATCTCAAACCAAGATTTAGGACAACTTCGAGGTAGATGCCTTGGAAATGTAGTACGATACCTGGTCAATCCTATGAGTCCACTGAAGGTCTGAGATCATGAAATTAAAGTGATACTAGTCAGTAAGGTGTGTGTCCAAGTTCAGTTTTCTTTGTGAATGAGTGTAGTCAGTGGAAAGTCAAATGAACCAGGTAAGTATGATCAAGGGAGGGATTTTGAGGGGCACCTAGAGGCTTGCTTGCAGTGTTAGATCCCATAATCTAAGGGGTTGGGAGAAAAGCAAGGATATGAAGGAAGTGGGCAGCAGGGGACATGATGTGATCCATAGCTTGTGGCATCCTGTGTAGCTGCAGACTGGGGACTAGAGTCCCAGAAGGAGCAAACTGGAAAGAACTGAAAGATGGCCAGTGTAGTGGGTCAGTGTCCCCCGCTCCCTAATTCCAGTCTACACAGAACCTCAGAATGTGAACTATTTGGGAAAAGGATCTTTCCAGGTGTAATCTGTTAAAATGAAGCCATCCTTAAATAGACCAGACCCTAAAGTCAATGACTGGTGTCCTGTGAGAAAAGGTGAGGACCCATGGACACAGAGGGGGAGGAGGCAGAGATTAGAGTGATGCAGCCACGAGCCAGGAAACAGGCCAGGAGCCACCAACTAGTAAGAGGCAAGGGAGGATTTTTCTCTAGAGGCTTCTGAGGGAGCATGGCCCTGCCAACACCTTGGTTTTGGAAACTGGGGATTCGGATCTCTCAGAATAAATTTCGGTTGTTTTAAGCCACTCAGTTTGTGCTACTTGGTTACAACAGCAGTAGGAATCAATTACCACCAGCAACTTCCTATTCAGGGAGCAGTTCCTCACTTACTGTTGCTCCCTGTGGTTTTGAAACACTCATACTTTGTAGATCCTCTTAGCCATTCTTCAGCGTACGCCTGGGTCTCAGTACAGGGCACGCCAGCACAACGGCTCAAGTCGGGTAGTGAAACAACTCGTGCTGTGTGAAGGGTGTGTTTGGCAGTGCCCTAAGGGGACTCCCTGGTCCTTCTTTGTGGAACACTTAGGGTGTCAGCATTGTTTAATCTTGTGCATCTTCCCCCCACATAAACGGGCAATTTCCTGCCCAAATAAACCTTCTCCTGCTACTCGGAGATGCAGGTGGTAGGGACCACTTGGTGCAGTTTCCCTCTGATCCTTCCTTTCAACCTAAAGACTGACTAGCAGAAGGTGTTTCCAGAATAAATTGGCTCTTTGTTCCCTGCAGTCTCTTTTTGGAGCATCCATCAAGAGGTTAGTGATTAGGGCTTGTTCAGAGCCCAGCACTGCAAAGGGCTATGATTTACCACTTCTTCTGCCATAAACAATGGAAACAGTGACAGACTTTATTTTCTTGGGCTCCAAAATCACTGCGGACAGTGACCACAGCCATGAAATTAAGACGTTTGCTCTTTGGAAGAAAAGCTATGGCAAACCTAGACAGCATATTAAAAAGCAGAGACATCATTTTGCCTACAAAAGTTCATATAGTCAAAACTATGGTTTTTCCTGTAGTCATGTACAGATGTAAGAGTTGGACCATAAAGAAGGCTGAGCACTGAAGAACTGATGCTTTCAAACTGTAGTGCTGGAGAAGACTCTTGAGCATCCCTTGGACTGCAAGGAGATCAAACCAGTCAATCCTAAAAGAAATCAACCCTGAATATTCATTGGAAGGACTGAAGCTAAAGCTCCAATACTTTGGCCACTTGATGAGAAGAGCCGACTCATTGGAAAAGACTCTGTTGCTGGGAAAGATTGAGGGCAGGAGGAGAAGGTTGGATGGCATCATCAACTCAGTGGACATTAGTTTGAGCAAATTCTGGGAGATAGTGAAGGAACAGGGAAACCTGGTGTGTTGCAGTCCATGGGGTCCCAAAGAGTTGGACACGACTGAGCGACTGAACAACAGCAACAACGTCTGCCATAAGGAACAGTCCAGAGAGGGGAGGAAATCCTTTGTGGGCCCAGGTTGGCCCAAGGACTTTCATCTTAGTTGTGTGTGTGCACAGCTCTGTCTGACTCTTTGGGACCCCATGAACTAGAGCCCACCAGGCTCCTCTGTCCATGGGATTTTTCCCAGCAAGAATACTGGAGTAGTTTGCCATTTCCTCCTCCAGGGGTTCTTCACAACCCAGGGGTTAAACCCATGTTTCCCATGTCTTCTGCGTTGGCAGGTGGATTCTTTACCACCAAGCCACCTGGGAAGCCCTTATCTTAGATGGAGGAAACTGAAAGCCACTACCTAGTCTGAAACAGGTTTGTACAAGGGGAGACTGACCCTCCGGGCTTCCCTAAGGCTGGAGCCAGGTTTGAAAGGGGCAACCCCTAGCCACAGGGTGCTCTCGCCTGAGCTCTGAGTGGGAACTTTGCCAAATTGCTGGAGAACGGTACCAGAAAGCTGGAGCACGGTACCAGAAAGCTGGAGCAAGGGTCAGGATGTCCTCATTCCACATTCATCAAGCCCCTGCTGTGTATGAGGAGGGAGTGTGTCCAGCATGGGGCACGTACAAAGAAGAGAAGGGCAAGCCCCCTGCTTCTGAATAGTGGATGGTAGTAGGAGGCCCACAGTCCAACAACAGATGCAAGATCACGTGGTGAGGACAGGATAGAACTGTGTG